>NC_082655.1:60962756-61279119 GCF_028023285.1 Balaenoptera ricei
GCCTATTTCACCAGACTTCATGCACTGTAAAGACTAAAACCATCTTTCTTTCCCTCTCAATTTCTCTCTCTCTAAGCAGAATCCTTTGGTCTAATAAGAGCACACGGGGTTGTTTAAAAATCATGTTGAATGTTCTCTAAGTGCCAGGCACTATTAAGACTCTTACTTAATTCTCACAAGCACCATTTGAAGTGAGCGCTGTCTTTTGCTCTCTTTTCATATGAAAAGATGGAATGTACATACATTATGTAAGTTGAATTTGTGATGTTTTTCTTTCACATGTTTATATTCTACTATCTTGTGAGGCTCCCAGCCATGTTACCCCATGTATTTGGGGGGGGGGAATTTCAGCTTCCCACCAGCGTGCCCCAAGTATTCACAGGTGTCTCTAAAGAAAACCTCCTGTGACCCCCAAACAAGTCTGTGTACCAAGGTCATCATGCCATCTTTGTTTTTCTTCCTTCTCTGCTCTTTACTTGTTCACATGCCCCATTGCTGCTATTGTGCATCAGGAGGAGTGTTGTCTCTGGATGCTTTCAAAACTTTGAATTTCTGGACCAACAGAAAAGTGCTGGATCCTGAGTGAGAGGAAAGGAGAGATGAGCTGCTTACCTGGGACTTGGGGAACTTGTCTTTCTATTCCCTTTATTTTCCATGGCTAGCTGTACTTTTAGACCCTGTTTAGACCCTGTTGGGACTGAAACTGAAGAACGAATGACAACTAAGTGGTCACAGAAAGATTTACAGAATACTCATTCACTCAATATACAGAGACACATGTGTAGAGAACAAACGTATGGACACCAAGGGGGGAAAGTGAGGTGGGGGGGGGGGTGGGTGGTGGTGGTGGGATGAATTGGGAGATTGGGATTGACATATGTGCACTAATATGTATAAAATAGATAACTAATAAGAACCTGCTGTATAAAAAATAATAAAAGAAAATTCAAAAGAAAAAATATATATACATCTCTTAAGCACCTACTCAGTTCTAAGCATTGTTTTAAGCCCTTAGAACACATTCCTAAACAAAATAGCTAAGACTTTCTACTTCTAAGTGTTTACATTCTATATCAGTGCCTTAACTTAAGATGCATGGGGTTTTAGGAGCTGGGCACTATTTAGTCCCCAGCTTTATTTCCTGACTCTCTCACACATGTAACCACCACTTTAGTTTTATCTATCTCTCTGTGCTCTTGCATCTGCAGTATGCTTCATGTTTCTTTCTCTCACTTGTCTAACTACTGCATTAAAAAAATTCAGCTCCATCCTCTTTTGACGGTTTCAGCCTCTGTTTGCACCTCTAGGGCTCCCATAATTCCTTATCCTGTTAATTTGAGAGGGTGAAAGAAAGAGGTTTTGGGAGATAGATTGTGAATCTCTGTGTGGACTTAGAGGGGAGAATGTTATGCTGATCCTGATAGGTTAGTTTGTGAAGTTGTCAGGAGAAGATAATGAATTTAACTTTTCTCTAAATTGAAGAAATATACTTAAAAATAGACAAGTTATCTATACTTCTCACCCTTTCTTATAAGTAAATTATTGTCCACTTTTTCTTTCTACATCATGAACTTCATTTGAAATTATAAATGATTATAATTTATTTTAATTCATCCCTTCCTACATAGATGTGGGAGTAATTCTAACAAAGTCTAAGAAGCTTTCTATCTCCTTACCTCACATTTGTTCTACGGTAATTAGCTACATAAAAAAAAAAAAAAAAAATCTCTTTAGAAACCCATACTTGGTAAATATACCTAAAAATATTCCATACTTCAAAAAGCCATATATTTATATGTCCTTTGACATTTAAATAACATTATGCAAATGCCATTGCTTTATATATATTATTTAGGTTTAGTTTTAGTGTAAATTATTTATTTACTAAGGAATCAATTAAGGGGTGATCTACTGATAGTTCCCATTTGGAAAAAATTCATTAAGATAGTGAACATACATGGAGTATTTATTATGTGACAGGCACTGTTCTAGGTGATTTACATCTACTATCTTTTTTTTTTGTTTTTAGTTCTACAATGTAGGGACTATTAGTACTCCCATCTTACAGAAATACAGTGGAGGGCCGAGAAGTTTAAATGTCTTATCCAAGGTCACAAAACAAGCAAATGACGTCTTGAGGAGTTGAAGGAGTTGGAACCAGATACTATCGATGTTGCCTCTCTGAGGGGATATACATGTTTGTGTGTGTGTGTGTGTGTGTGTGTGTGTGTGTGTGCGCGTGTGTGTGTTAATTTTGATGAGAATTTAACATATTTATTTCAAAACTTTTAGTGTTTCCCTTAATACTAAGGTCATCTTTTTTGTGTAATGTTTTACTCTTCTCAGTGTGAAAAAGAATCTCATAATTGCTCAAACTATCAGAAGAGCCCATAAAAATTTGGACAATTCATGTATTATAATATAATTATACTTGCTTTTCTATGTCTTGCTTCAAGTGGGTTGCTTCGTTATTGACTTAATATAGGGTTACAAAGGCTGCATTATTTTAGTATTGCCCTTTTATCAACCATATACATAAGTCCACCTAAATCTTACAGAATAAAAAAAATATATGCATTCCTCTTTCTAAACAAGCAGTACGTTGAATGGCCCTGAATGAATACTTGAAAAACTCTTCCTTTATCTTTAAAAGTGTGTGGGTGTTCCAGGCATCAGAGAAGCTGGGATTCAGATATGAATAAAGTAGTAAGACCAATGACATATTATTGAATTTTAGTAATTTATTATCATACATTTGTAAGGAAAAGTTTACAACAACATCGGAACTGGTCCTAGATTTGAAAGTATATCAGAAGCCAATAATTTGCCACTGTTAAGACTGGTATTCTTTAGGTACCTAGAGGAGAGGCTGAACACAGCTTGCAGGGAGGTTGAGGAATGTGTATTCACTCTGCTTGCAGACTCTACTCACAAAACTAAAGGTCTTTAGTCCACTGATTCATTCTCACCAGAATGTAGTTTAGCTAATATCTATTGTTTCTCATATATCCCCATGGGTGCTTTACCTCTCACCTAAGCAGCAAATCAAAATAGCCCTTTTATCTACATTCAAATATATACAAGCTATATATTGTATACGTATGTCTCCATATATATGCTAATATATGCAAATATATATATATATCCTCTATCATTTATCTATCTATGTAATCAACTATTTGTCCATTACCTTAAAATTTCAGAGGTGTTTCCTGTAGATCCTAAACTGGCTGATCTACTGTTCAATCATGCTTTGCCTTTGCAATGCGTAAAACCCCATAAATGGCTTCCCATTGCGCTTAAAATGAAATTCATGCTCCTCATTGTTGTTTCCAAAGCTCTGGATGACCAGGCCCCTGTTTCTCTCTCAGTCCTCTTCTAATAGGACTCTTACTTTGGTCACCAGACTCCACAAATTTAAGCTTTTTTTCTTTTTCCTTAGATACTTCAAGCATTTTTTTGGTCTCTAGCCCTTAAATGTTTTCTTCTATCTTGTGAAAACTCTCTTTAACCACTGTTTAATATGTTGGGATTTCTCATCCAAATACTGCATCCTCAATGATGTCTTTCCTGCCCATCACACAACTAGTCACTATCACATTATCTGTCTACTTTTTAAAATAGAATTGTTAGTATTTGAAATTATTGTATTCACTCATTTCCTTTTTGGTTTATTTTCTAATTCCCTGTGGTGGTTAGTTGTGTGTGTGTCAACTTGACTAGGCCATAGAGTGTTCAGATATTTGTTTAAACGTTATTTCTGAGCATGTCTGCAAGGGTGTCTTGGGAAGAGATTAAAACTTGAACTGGTAAACTGAGTAAAGTAGATTTCCCTCCCCAGTGGGGGTTGGCCTCATCCAATCTCCTGAATAGAATTAGAAACTGACTAAAAAAAATAATTCTTTCTGCCGGTCTTTGAGCTGGCACATCAGTCTTCCCCTACTTTTGAACTTGGACTCTGACTAGAACTTACACACACCATTGGCTCTCCTGGATCTCCAGCTTGTTAACTGTAGATCTTGGACTTTTCAGTCTTCATAATTATGTAATATCTCTATATGAACTGGTATACAGAACCAATAGCATGTACAGTTGACTACTGAACAACACTGAGTTTGAACTAGTGTGGGTCCACTTTATACAAGGATTATTTTCAATAAATACATACTATAGTATTACACAATCTGAGGTTGGTTGAATCCTGTAGATTCTGAACCTTCAAACTGGCTGCACCAGTTTACATTCCCACCAACAGTGTATGAGGGTTCTCTTTTCTTCACATGCTTGCCAACATTAGTTATTTGTGTTCTTTTTGATGAAAGCCATTCTGACAGGTGTGAGGTGACATTTTATTGTGCTTTTCATTTGCATTTCCCTGATGATTATTGATATTGAACATTTTTAAAGTGCCTGTTAACCATCTGTATGTCTTCTTTGGAAAAATGCCTATTCAGGTCTTCAGCCCATTTTTTAATCAGGTTGTTTTATTGTTATTGAAGTATGAGTTCTTTATATATTTTGGATATCAATCCCTTATCAGAAATAACATTTGCAAATATCTTCTACAATTTAGTAGGTTACCTTTTCATTTTATTGATGATTTCCTTAACTGTGCAAAAGCTTTTAGGTTTGATTAGGTCTCATTTTTTTATTTTTGCTTTTTTTCCCCTTGCCTGAGGAGATAGATCTTAAAAAGTATTGTTAAGACTTATGTTAAAGAGTGTACTGCCTATGTTTTCTTTAATTGTTTTATGGTTTCTAGTCTTAACTTTAGTCTTTAATCTACTTTGAGTTTATTTTTGTGTATGTTGTGATAAAATGTTCTAATCTCATTCTTTTACATATAGCTTTCCAGTTTTCCCAACACCACTTAATTGAAGAGATGTCTTTTCTCCATTGTATATTTTTGCTTCCTTTGTCACAGATTAATTGACCATATGTATGTGGGTTTATTTCTGTGCTCTCTATTCTCTTCCATTGATCTGTGTTTGTGCCAGTGCCATACTGTTTTGATTACTATAGCTTTGTAATATTGTCTGAAGTCAGGCAGTGTGATACTCCCAGCTTTGTTTTTCTTTTTTTTTTTTCAAGATTGCTTTAGCCATTTGGGATATTTTGTAGTTCCATACAAATTTTAAGATTATTTGTTCTATTTCTTTAAAAAAAAAATAAAAATGTTATGGGTATTTTGATAAGCATTGCATTAAATCTGTAGATTGCTTTGGGTAATATGGACATTTTAACAATATTAAATCTTGCAAACCATGAACACAGAATATCTTTCCATTTATCTGTATTATCTTCAGTTTTGTTCATCAATCTCTTATAGTTTTTGGAGTATAAGTATTTTATTGATTAAGTTTGTTCCTAGGTATTTCATTCTTTTTAATGCAATTATAAATGATATTGTTTCTTGCTTTATCTTTTTGATGGTTCACTATTAGTTTATAGAAATGCAACAGATTTCTTTATATTAATCTTATATCTTGAAACTGTACTGAATTTATTTATTACTTCTAATAGATTTTTGGTGGAGACTAGGGTTTTCTATATATAGTATCCTGTCATCTGCAAATAAGGAGTTTTTCTTTTTCCCTTTTGGTTTAGATGCCTTTTATTTCTTTTTCTTGTCTAATTGCTGTGGCTAGGACTTCCAATAATATGTTAAATAGAAGTGGCAAGCGTGGCCATCCTTGTCTTGCTCCTGGTTTTAGAGGAAAAGCTTTTAGCTTTTTGCCATTGAGTAGCTGTGGGTTTGTCATAAATGGTCTTCATTATGTTGAGATATGTTCCCTCCATACCAACTATTCTGAGAGTTTTTATCATGAATGGATGTTGAGTTTTGTCAAAGGCTTATTCTGAATTATTGAGATGATCATGTGATTTTTATCCTTCATTTTGTTAATGTGGTGTATCACATTGGTTGATTTACAGATATGGAATCATGCTTACATCCCTGGATTAAACCCCACATGATCATGATGTATGATCCTTTTGATATATTGTTGAATTAGATTTGCTGATATTTTGCTGAGGGTTTTTGCATCTATATTATCAAAGACACTAGCCTGTCATTTTCTTTTTTTTGTACTGTCTTTGTCTGGTTTGGGTATCAGAGTAATGGTGTCCTCATAGAATGAATTTGGGAGTGTTCCATACTCTTCATTTTTTTTTTTTTTTGGAATAGTTTGAGAAGGATAGGCATTAACTCTTCTTTGAATGATTGGTAGAATTCCCTCCCCTGTGAAGCAATCTAGTCCTGGACTTTTATTTGCTTGGAGATTTTTTTTTTATTACTGATTCAATTTCAATACTAGCAATCAGTCTGTTCAGAGTATCTATTTTTTTCTGTTTTTTAGAAATTTATCCATTTCTTCTGGGTTGTCTAATTTGTTGGAATAGAGCCATTTGTAGTATTCTTTTATGATTGTTTGTATTCCTGTGATATTGGTTGCAATTTCTCCTTTCATTTCTTATTTTATTTGGGCCCTTTCCCTTTTTTTCTTACTGAGCCTGGTTACAGGCTTGTCAACTTTGTTTATTTTTTCACAAAATCAGCTCTTGGTTTTATTAATCTTTTTTATTGTTTGTGTGGTCTCTATTTTATTTATTTCCTCTCTGAGCTTTATTATTTCCTTCTGCTGACTTTGGGCTTTGCTCATTCTTCTTTTCTAATTTCTTTAGATGGTAGGTTAGGTTGTTTATTTGAATTTTTATTGTTTCTTGAGGTAGGCCTGCAATGCTAAAACATCCGTCTTAGAACTGCTTTTGTTGAATCCCGTAGATTTTGGGAAGTTGTGTGTTTAATTTGTCTCAACGTATTTTCTGATTTCCTCTTTGATTTATTCATTGACCCATTGGTTTTTAAGTAACATGTTGTTTAGTCTCCACATGCTTGGGTGGTCCTGACTAGGTTGCTTCTCTTCCTTTCCTAGCAGATTCTGTGTGGCTCCTTCTTTACAGCCTTAGTTGTAGAAAAGCCATTCTGCTAGACTTTAGGTCAATTTTAGTGAGAGTTGTTCTGTATGTAATTGTAATTTTGATGTGTTTGTGAGGGGAGGGGAGCTCAGTGTCTTCCTACACCACTGTCTTGATCCCTACTTTATATCCTTTACATTTTTTTGTGTGTGACTGAACTTACAAAAGTTAACTGGTAAGTTTTGAGTCAATATTTAAAATGTTTAGTAGGATTTTTTTTTTTCTGAAGTCTGTATAAATAGCTTATGGTGATAAGCACTATGCTCAAATTTTACATGAAATACTTGACTACTTCTTTCCTTTGGAAATTCTGTACTTCCACGGAATGAATAAGTCTATCAAGGAACATATTGCATATAAAAATGCATTACAATCTCAATGCCAGGAAAGGAAATTCTGCTTCACAGTTCCCTGCTACAGTAAGAGTTCAGCAATGGTATATACATTTGACCCCATGATGTCTATTTTATTCTATTTAAAAGTCACAAGTAATGTATTGTAAAAAGAAGCTTCTTGTTCCTTGGGTCTTTAATTATGTGATAATTTCAACTTAAAAAAATTCTATTGGTTCTATTAGAATCCAGACTAATACACTCCCTTAAGTAGAATATAAGCTTCATCAGAGAAGGGACTTTTATGTCTTATTCACCATTGGCTTCTCAGTACCTAGCACGATGTCTAGCACATAGTAGCTCTTCAATAAATTTTGCTGACTGAATGAATATTGTTCATGATTACTACTATCTTGAGAGGTACCATGGTTTCAAGGGAAGATTAGTTTTTTACTATGTAAATTATAAGGCATAATGAGTTATTGTAATGTTCCTTTACTCTCTCAAATCCTCAGTTTCTTTATCTGTAAAATAGAGAAAATAATGCCATGCTATTTATATTTATTTTATTTCATTCAATAAAGTACTTGAGGTAGCTTTAAAATTCATGGTGTTATTCATTATGTTATAAATGTAAACACCAAAGAAAAGAAAGACAAAACACACAATCTAGGAAGAGGTAAAATGAAGATAAATTTGGAAGCTCCTAAGTTTAATAACTGCTTCAAAAATAATATCCTTTATAATCTTATTTTATTTTGGTCTTTAAAATAACTCATATATGTGACAAACTAAGTAACAATAATACCTATCCCATGATACTCAGAGATTTTTGGGGTGAGTGGATGGGCAATACTGAATAAAATAATTTATGTGAATGGGCCTGTCAAACAGTAAACATACATTTACTATTATTAGTATTACATATGTTCTTTTGAATAGCCTTCTCCATAAACATTATTTTCTTACTTTATATTTCTTATAATACTTTATCATGCAACCCTCATGCTAACCATGTAGTAGACAGAACCTGAGAGCTGGCTATCAACACATTTATGACCCAAGATGCCTAAAAATTAGAGAAGAGACATTATAAGTTTTAAAATATCAAAGGTAGAATTTATGGCCTTGAGAGAATCCTCCATTTTTCAGAACTGACTTTTCCTTCTGTTTTGATGCAGTATGTTAATTTATATCTCGAGTTTCATGAGTTATTTAGATATTACTCATGATGAGCACAAGGCCTTGTCCATCAAAATACCCTCCTACCACAATGAGATATTTTTTGCACAGTCTACTCCTCTAGAATTGGCTTCCTATCTCATGACTCATAGAGGCTATCTTCAATATAAGAACAAAAAATTGAAACACATAGCCGTAATGTGTTTTACATATAACATACTACACTTTTAATGTGACTTATCTAACTTAAGGGAAAGGAAGGAAAACTTATCATGAAATTCCCCAATATAACAAATGACTTTATCATATCTACAAAGAATGGAGGTAAGAATAATGGCCAAAATGTACAAGTAAATAAATCTCAAGTCTGTATCAGTAAGAGAAGTAAATTTTATCTCATACTAAATACTAAAAAGAAAATTTTGGGAAAATAAGTAAGAAAGACAGCTCTGATGTGTTAAATGTGACTGGAAAGTGACATTAGGGATGCAAAATCATGTTTTTTTTCTGTTTTTTGTTTGTTTGTTTTGCCACTGGCAACAAATCTTCAGTGGAGATAACTCCATGGAATTTCCTCCAATATTCCCCAGAAAAAAACATTTTTTTTCTATAGATATATTATATAGCAGTTAATAAAATATCTATTATAATGCTTAACAAAGTATACCTAGTAAAAGAACCAAAGTTTAAAAAATTGAACAATTTAACATATTATAACAACATAAACAGAACCTTAAAAACACCAGCATGATTTTTTTGTATAAATGTTATAAACAGGAAAAAGGCCCAGTCTATTTGGAGTAATTACAGGAATACCTGTCTAAAACTAACAACATTAAAATTAACCAGTAATCTATAAAGAATTTATAGCTGCATTTAGCATAACTGATTTTTTAATCTTCCCAAACTGTCTGTTCCTTTTTTGGATTACTTTTGGATAAAGCTGTTAGAAAAAACAATCCAAATTAAACTTTGTATTAAAGACAAATGTCTCAACTATTTTTAATTGTTTTTATTATGGATAAAATAGAACTTTGGTGTACTTTGAATGGACACTGATGGTTGCTGTTAAGAAAGAGTGACTACTGTGAACAAGACTAATTTAGGCTGAACTTCCTCTTTAAAAAAATCCCATGAAATTCTTTCTTTGAAGTAATGAGAATTACTTTGTGGTTGTGCAAAGCTATAATTCTTCTGTGAGGAGTCAGAGTAAATATGTGATGACAAAATTCAAAAAACAATAATTTTTCATCCATTTCCTTTGGCCTCACACTTTGTTTATATAGTGGTGTGAGGGTTTCAGTTACTTCTCTGTCTGTGAAGTTTAGCCTTTTTAGGGGATGTGTGAGAACATTAAAGATCTACTCTTTTAGCAACTTTCAAATGTATAATATAATATTGTTAATCATAGTCACCATGTTGTACATTAGATCCCCAGGACTTATTCATCTCATTACTTGTAATTTGTACTCTTGGATCAACATCTCCCCATTCCCGCCAATTATAGAAGTATTGTTATGTGCAATACTACTAGTAGTAAAATATTTTAATTTTTATGAATAACAAATTATTTTTTTTAATTATTTTAATTTTTATGTGTAACTAATCTATTTGGCTTAAAATTCAGATATATGTACATATATATCTATGTAAATACACACAAATGTACTTTTTGTATCAGGTTTACAGAAAAATTGAGCAAAAAGTACAGTTTCTGTATGTGGCCTCCTCTCTATTTCTCTTATTATTAACATTTTTGCATTAGTGGGGTAAATTTCTTTGAACTGATGAGCCAATACTTATATATTGATAATATCACTAACAGAAGTCCATAGATTACATTAGGATTGACTTTTTATGCTGCATCTTCTAGGGTTTTGACAAATGTATAAGGGCATATAACCACCATTACACCATCAGACAGAATAGTTTCACTGCCTTCCAACTATTTGCCCAGACTGTTTATAGTGAGATTACTATATGTATGTTAATGATTTACTAATTTATGGCTCTAGTGCAGACTTCTCCTTCATCATCTAGCCTCCGATGTTCAACTACTCTTTTGATGTCTTAACTTGGATGTCTAATAGAGATTTTAAATTAAAATAATAAACATTGTTCATCTTTTAATCTGTTTATCCAGCGTTTTACCAATTCAGTTTGATGGCGAATCCATTCTACCAATTGATCAGTCCAAAAAGCTTGGAGTAATTCTTGACTCTTCCATTTCCATCATATCCCACATCCAATTCATCAGGAAATCTTACAAGTTCTAACTTTAAAATACATTCAGAATCCAACCAATTTCTACTTCCTTCATTCCTCTTACCTTGGTCTGAGCCACCAGGATATATAGACTAAATTATTGTAGTAACCTCTTAACTCCCCCCGCCCCAAGCTTACATGGTTGTTGCCAAACTGTCTATTATTATAGAAGTACCAAGAATAATTCTTTTGAACATGAAACAGATCCTGTTACTCTTTGCTCAAAATACTGTTTTGCTTTCTCATATTGAGTCAGTCCCTACCATGGCTGTCTGTACACCACCATTGCCCACCACCATCACTTCTTATTCCCTTAAATCCCTCCCCCTTGTTTTACTCAAGCCACACTTGCTTCTTGCACTCTTTCACCAGGCACACAGCCACCTTCAAGGCCTTTATACTGGTCACACTCTCTTCCTGGAATAACCTCACTTCTTTTACCTCCCTCGCCTTCTCTAAGTCTTTGCTCAAATTTCACATTTTCATTCATGCCTTCCCTTTCCTTAATCTCCTTTTTATTTTATTATTTAGTAGCACTTATTGTTGCTAACATATTATTATATATTTACTTATCTTCCTTATTGTTTATTGTCTAAAAGGTAAGAAGCCAAATGAAGAAAACATTTTGAGAAGGAAAAGCACTATGTGCGTTTTTTTTCCTTTTTTGAAATTTATTAACAGTAGGTGAATGACATACTTTACTGAGAGAAAATTAAAATTTTAGATCATAAGTATAGTCTGCTTTTCCAAAGATATATGTTTTACCAGGTGGTAAACACAAGTTTGATTTCTTGACAAAAATTTGAAATTCTTTTAGATTTCTTTCCCCAACCATTTGTGTTTATTATTGTTATTACATTATTGTTTTTATTACCTTGTCACTCTATGATCTACAAATCTTAAGATCTTATGTATTCATTTGTGTATATACATATATTTTTTTTTCTCTGAAACACTAGTATCATTAAATTTTCTCATTTTTGTCTCATTTATTCTGGGAGAAAAAGGTCTAAGCCATGAACAAGTTTAATGAAACAGTCTCTCCAGGTATTAAATTCAGTGAGTATATTAGTCAGATTTTAAATACAAACAAGATACCTTTAGAAAATGAGATATCTTTAAGCCTATGTAGGAGTCTAGAAATATTTGATTACCTATTTTTGAATAGATAAAAAAAAATTAGCCAAGCTTATGCATTATAAGTCTTCAAACTGCCTGGTTGAATATTGTAAATGCTTCTAATTTAATTAGATATTGTTCTTCTTCAGCTTACTGAAAAGTGGTAAAAAGCTTCAAACCATTCCACTCTACTAAACAGCAGGTATCAGCTCTAACTGCTTCTGAAAATATTTAATATATTCAGTTAATCAAATTCTCTAGAGAATGTTACAATCCTGTTCAGTTGTCCTTGTAGTAGATTTCTTCATTATTTACTGTGCTCCTTTACATTCCATGATAAAATTATATTTGAGATTTTTCTGGTTTCCCAGTAAACTCTATTTTAGCCTTCTTCAGCCTTTCAATCAATAAACTGAGCATCCCAGTAGCTCCATATCCTGACTTCTAGAATCACAGATTTTCATTCTGAGAATCCTGAGACTAACTTGGCAATTTTGGAAACTTTACTTATCTCAGATTAACACAGAGTACTATGTCAAATACCTTAAAGCTCCATAGATGGGTGTGCATCAAAACAAGGACGGAATTTTTTCTCACATTTTTCTTGAAGGTAGCCATGGCTTTGAGGACAAAAGTGCTTTGAGGTTTGGGAAGGGGCCCTGTAATTCCTTGGAACCTTGTCATTGAGAATCAGGAGGATGTTGGGAAGGCTGATTAGGGGGCTTAAGGCATCTGAAGTGCTTACATTTGCAATGATCTGTTTTGCAGTGTACTGGTTCTTTGCAATAATAGCATAAAATAGGAGGATTTTGGTTTCATTTAGGAGCCTTCATTTGCTAGAGTTGAAGATTAAGATTAAGGATTTTGGTGGTCTTTCTTGAGGTTACTCATCTAGAGTGCAAGTGAGGTGGTTTGCCAGATTAATTAAAATCTGAAGTGAACATAGTTTTCTATTCCATCCTGGTCCTTTTTACCAGAAGGGAAATGTCCTGGTTCAGTCAATTAATAAACACAGTTAAAAGTTACCTGGGAGGAATCAATATCTGAAAGAAGACCAAAATCTTCTTTAAAAATAATCTGATGTCTATTATAATATTCATGAACAGGTGCATCAGATTTTTGTATGCAAGCCTGAATTTTGCCCAATCAACAGGCTTTGGACTAGTCCTAGGAATTGCTTGATGAAGTCACCTAGTGATTGCTCTAGCCTGATCATATATGTTAGCAGTCTGGCCTCCTGGATGTAATTCTGGAGACCTTTCAGGATTTTCCTAATTAGTAGTTTTCATTCTATACTGGGCCTGGTCTTCACTGAAAAGCATATTAACTAGCTGATATAAGTCAGAGCAATCAGGTTGATAAGTTTGAATGACTGTATGTAATTCCTCAGCAAATCTGTGAGAATCTTCGGTTACTTTTGTAAAATCTTTGACTATAACTCATAGTTCAGCTTTAGTTCAGGGAGTAAAAGAAATTAAGGGTTTAGCATGTGGATCATCAGAAGACTTAATTTAAAGGGAGAGATTCTGACAAGTTCAGAGGAAAAGGGAGTGGGGAAAGTTGGGAAAGTTTCAGAGAAAAAGGGAAGTTTGGTGAGAGAATTAGTATGTGGGAACTAATATCTGAGAGTATAGAGGAGGCATAGGCAAAATAGGTGGGAAGGAGGAAGATGGAAGTGGAGTTGGGATCTGGCCATGAGGAGCTAAGGGAGAGAGACAAGAGGGCACCAGACGTGGAGTATGAGATAAAGAAGCCAAGGAAATGTAGCCTGAAGCTTCGGGAGACATTTTATCTTTTATTTAATTGTTTGTTTGCCTCAGTTAATCTTAAAATCTTATTTTGAAGAGAGGCAATTTTAAACTAATAATGTTGGGAAGCCTCAAAATACCAATTGAAATAGGTATTCCGCTCAGTTTTGGAAATATTTGAGCTATTGTAATACAACTTGGTTTTAAGGAAATTAAGCTTGGGGATTTTAAAAGTTCCTCACCACAGTCATTGATACTCTAAATTGCCTTTGGTCAGGTTGGTCCATTTAGATAGAAATGCACATAAGGAAGTTCCATAATTTTTAGACATAAAATTGGCTAGAGTTCCTGTGATGGGGCACCATCAAAATATTTAGATAACTGGGATATCATTTCTTAGAGGTTTTTCCTTAGAGTAAAAGTATAATTTTCAAGCAACTCAAACAGCTCAATTCAAACAGCTTGCAAGCTAATACCAGCTACTTCTAAGGAAACAGCTTTGCCCCAGTGGATCCAGGCTAAAGCCTTTTCAGCCAGTTTCCAGAGAACAGGTCCTATTCCAAAGGAATGGGCCAGTTTCTGAGCTGGTACAGTTTCAGTGAAGCAACCCCTGTTTCTGAAGGAATGGGTTGATAGATTCTTAGCCAGCTTCAGTTGAAATAGTCTGATCTCAAAATCAGACCAAGGGCCAAATGAGTATTCACATACAGAACCAGGCCTTAACCAGAAAGGTAAAACCTTAAAATAGATTCTGAATAAATCCTAGAAGGCTTCAAATGCAAAAAGGGTCTGAGATCAGATCCAGGAGAAAGGTGTACCTTCAATATCCAGGATTGACCAGAAAAACAGTGAGCTCAGTGGACTCAATTTTGGGTATAGCACCTATTTGTGCAACAACCCTGGAGACTTCAGGGGTCTTCTCTGGTTCCCATATGAGCCACCAAAAATTTGACCTAAAACAAGTAGACTACCAGATAATTCTCCAGCAATAATGAGTTTATTTGGGATGAGCAGAGAATTGCAATTTGGGTCTGCAGTCCTGTGCGAGTCCCCACATGGCAAGGGAAGAAGAGCACTTTTAGAGTGGGGAAAAGGAAGTTGGGAAGGGCTGGAGTAAACAAAGAGTCCATGACTTTTCATTGGTTGAGTCCTCGCCAGGAAAAAAAAAATCTCTTCTTCCTGTTGGGCTCTGCCATCTTTGCAGGGTGTGAGAGCTTCCTCTTCTGGTCTCCAAACTCTATTTAATTAAGGCTTCTGTTTATTAAGTTTTTATATAAGAAACATAATTTAAGATGTGTGATATATTTATGTTAGTCAAGAAAAAAGCAAAGTCTCATATAGGTAAGCCTAAAGTAAATGACATGTGTTCACGGAAAAACAATCAAAGTTTTCATAAATGGTCATTCCAAAAAGAATTAAGTAAATTTTGCCTCTTCTTTTCTTTTCACTGAGATTTAAAAAGACTCTTATAGTCCAAATTCTAAACGCGTCTTCCCATTTTAATTGACTGATATTATGTTCAAACTGACAGAGAATTTTTAAGATCAATTCAATCAAAATTCTGATTGATTTGGGTAAATATAAGTGTGATGTATTTGCTGTATGTGTGTGTTTTTGTTTTTTTTAATATTGTAATGAGGAACAGTTGGATGTCAAATCTTAGTGCTGAAGCCACTAGGTTCAGAGAAATAGTGTAGATACTAAATATTATTTTATTTCTAAAGATTATGCAAAATATTGGCAAGTTTTTCATAACTAATTCACTTATTTTGACAACAGTATACACCTTAATTGTAAGTGAGTCTTAAACTTCCATGAAAACATTTTTGTTGTTTTTTTTTTATATTTCATTTTGCTATAACACTTTCCATTTTATTCTGCAGAAATTTTATAATTAAATACAGTGATCAATAAATATCACATAAACTTAGTAGTAAGAAAATGTGGAACAGCAGTTTGAATATTTTCATATACATATTCTGTATCTCTCCCTTTGTATACATTGTTATTTCCAACATGCTAGACTATTACCTCTTTGATGAACTATTCAAAAGTTTAATTTCTTTCTCTCACTTTCTCACTCTCCTCTCTCTTTTTTAGTCTCTGTACTTCTTTGACAACTTCTCTATGCTTCTCAGGAATCTTCATTGTTTGCCTGGAATCAACACAATAAAACCCATACTCCTTAATTTGACAATAAAATATCTATCAATTTGTCATAATTTATTGTCTAGGTTAAAGTATTATATCTTTTACATCTTTCATTTCAAGTAAGTGTGAGTGTGTGCTTTAATAATTCCTGGATAACATTTTTGCATTTTTCAGTCCATCACATTGTTTACATGATCCCAAATGTTTGCAATGTCTTCCCTTTTCTCTTTATCTAATTAAATTCTATTCAACCCTTGTGTTAGTCAAAGAAACTCCTATCCCTCAGGTAAAGTCAAGTGGGCCAGGTGGCTCAGGTAACTCTCTTCTGTCTTGTAGCTGTGCCATTTGGAGGAATGTGTGACTTCCAAGGCTACGAGGCAGAAGAGAATAAGGGAGGAGATTCACTGACATTGCAGGAGAGCAAAATCTGCCACCCCAAAATGTACATGAGGATTATTTGGGGTTGGTTGTTTTTAAGGAAAAAAAAAAAAAAAAAAAAAAATGCTCAGTAAGAGCTTTTACTCCCTCCCTCTTAACTGCCTAAAAGAATTTAGACTGTGACCTATCCCAGGAAGAGTGCTATCACCAGCACTAACTACAGAGGTGTGGTAGACTAGGGGAAATTTAGCAAGACCTGTTTGAATATAGACTTCTCTGCATCTCACTGTATCTGCATAGCATGGAAAACCTTTATTTACTAAACATTTGTTTTTCCCATCTTTCTGTAAATTGTTTTTCTCCCTTTTGAAGTCCCAAATTCCTACCTCTTTTTCTTTCTCTCAGATGGTGTATAAGCCTCAATTGCCTAACTTATCCTTGAGTCTCATTTTTTCTTATGAGGCCCCACATGTATGTAATTAAATTCAATTTTCTTCTGTTAATTTGTCTCCTGTCAATTTAATTCTTAGACTAGCCAGAAGAATCTAGAAGGGTGGAGGACAAATTTTTCTTCACTGACAACACCTAATTGCCCTCACCTAGAAAAGATACAGTTCACTTCCTTTTATAGCCTTCTGGCATGGTTACATGGTTTCAGCCTAACTGAATAGCAGGCTAGAAAAAATAGGAGAACACATGGAATATTTGTTTTAGTCAATTCTATTAACAAGGACACAATCCATTTCTACTGTAGAAGCTTAACCCTCCACCTTAGCCTAAAGTAATCTTTCTCTCCTCTGAAATTCTACACCAATTTTCTATAATATTTCCCAGCCTGATTATAATGAATAGCTTTGCAGCATCTTCTCTACCATCTTTCTGACTGAGACAATTTTTCCAAAATTTATTTTCTCTCCTGAATTAAATTGTAAGCTTGTTGCGGGCAGGAGCTAGTAAATATCTCCTGAGAGTGCTTAGCAAGATGCTTTATATATAGTGGAAGCTCAACCAGTAGTTCTTGCTAATTTCACATTCAAACAGTTTTAATTAATGGAAAAACATCTAATGAAACAAGACTCCATTGCACTGCAGGCTTCTTTGGTTGAAGGACAAATTCACCTGAAAAGGATTTTTTAAAGGGGCAGGTCACACAATGTGTCACTGCTCTTCTGAATTCCTCTATACTCTCAAGATAATGTTGAATCCTCCTAAAGTTGCTAATATCACTGTGACTGATGACAATAACAACAATTTTCAGTGATAATGTATGGTTTCCAAAAAGTTAAATAATTTGATTACTCTGATTCTCAAAACAATCCAAAAGAAAGCAAAGATGTTATCATAAAGTACATCACTTGAAGGAGGAAACTGAGGTTGAAAGTAATGATGGAGCTCGTACAATTATACGAATTTAGCATTGACAAAGACCTTAAAGATGTTCTAATCCAGCAGTTTCATTTACAATTGAGGAAATTGCAGCCCAACTACGTTAAGTGGCTTGTGGAAGGTCCCATAGAGAATGAGCGGATACAGCAAAATCAGAGCTCCTCAAGTCCAGTGATATTTAGGCTGCACTATTCTGTCTTTTATTTAATTAAGTGCAACCCAAAATATGCATTGTTTTAAAAAGTTATTTAAAACAGCAAAATCAGAGCTCCTCAAGTCCAGTGATATTTAGGCTGCACTATTCTGTCTTTTATTTAATTAAGTGCAACCCAAAATATGCATTGTTTTAAAAAGTTATTTAAAACAGCATCTACCTGAAATGGACTAAATGTCAAAAGGACTTTATAAGTCATAAGTATTTAACGTCTTTTACTTCTCTTCATTAAATGGGAAAAAAAGGAGCGAGAGAGAGAGAGAGCTCTCTTAGGTAAGAGTGTTCAGTATAAATCTTGAACCTTAATTATATTTGATTTTAAATTGGGTATGCAGCAAGTATATGAAGTTAACTATAAGCTTAAATTTTACTCAATGCGTTGACAAAGCTGGCAAGTATAGCGAATAGAAAGACAACATGAGATATTTAGAACTCTTCTTTTTTTTTAAATTTATTTATTTATTTATTTATTTTTGGCTGTGTTGGGTCTTCGTTTCTGTGCGAGGGCTTTCTCTAGTTGCGGCGAGCGGGGGCCACTCTTCATCGCAGTGCGCGGGCCTCTCACTATCGCGGCCTCTCTTGTTGCAGAGCACAGGCTGCAGACGCGCAGGCTCAGTAGTTGTGGCTCACGGGCCTAGTCGTTCCATGGCATGTGGAATCTTCCCGGACCAGGGCTTGAACCCGTGTCCCCTGCATTGGCAGGCAGATTCTCAACCACTGCGCCACCAGGGAAGCCCTAGAACTCTTATTAATGTAGAATTGATGGAACCACATTTGGTTTCCAAAATATTTGATAGCATTTATTTTAAACTAGTAACTGCAATTCGACTATGAATTATTTCTGCCATTATTTTAAAACTAGAATACTGTTGATAGTATTTAATATTAACACTCTCTATGCCTTAGATTCTATAAGAAACAAATAAAATATGCAGTTCTGTTGCCAGGACAGTTTCATCTGCATTTCATTACACTTTTAACCCTCAGTTTTTATTCTTTTATAGGCTATTATAGGGGCTGGTAATCATACCTTATATATTACAAACAACACTTGGGTCATCAAAGAGATCATGTGGTCCATTCTTCTGATTCTGAGCATGACAACCTTAGATCATTCAAAACTACACTTACTTCTCTAATTTTTCAAGATACCAGGTGTGAAGATCAAATCAGTCAAATGAAAAAAAAAGTGTATTTCCTTGGAAGCAGATATGTAACAGAAATTGAGTTATCTCTTATGAGGAATAAAATAATTTGCATTTGGTCTCAAGCTCACAATCAAAGGATAAAAGAAAAACACAATACAAGATGTAAAATTTTAATAAAGCAATAGTGACATCATAAAGTGATATTCGATTTATTCTCATATGATTGATTCAGGCAATATGTACTGGTAGAGTTCAGAGAAGGGAGAAATACATTCATTCAATAGAAATCCTCTCTTGCTGTAACTAAAGGCAATTTTATTTGACTTAGTCTTTTGTGATCACCAGAATTGGCAAGTTACAAGTCTGCTTCTTTTTTTTTTTTTTTTTTTAAGTCTTTATATTTGCAACATTACCCATAACTTCTTATCTGTCTATGAAACTTTTCCTCTAGGGTTCAGCTGAGTATCTGTTAAATAATCTATAATTATTGATAATTACGCTTTAAGTCAATTTTCATGATATATCAAACTCTAAACTAGTGGAAAGCTTATATCCTATTTCCTATGTACATACAGCATAGTTAAATCCATGTCATCACCTCTTATTATTTCCAAATCAGTCTGGTCTTATTTGAGTCCAGGTAGGTCTTTGTCACCTCAAATATACACAATATTTTCTTGAAATAATATGCACTCTGACCCCATTACTATATCTTTTTCTGAAAGCAGCTTGATTCAATTCTGCTCAAATAAATTAATATTGCCATTGCAAATAACTCACTTGGTGGGAACAAAAAAGTTCATGTGTCAATGTGATTAGAAAAGAGGGTGAGGCACTGGAATAAGTGAGAGAGGCATTTTGGAATTAATCAAGATAAGAGTATCGTCACGTCATATCTCATATTTTACCCAAACGAAAGCACAGGGTATATGCAATGTATACTTTTCCTTGGCCGTATTATTTTACTTTGCCCTGTAATTGATAAATCATTCCTTTAGTTAATTCTATTTCTAGACTACAAAATATTAGATAGAATGTTCTTTTTGATTTGTTTTTTTCTTGCAGCCTAAATTTCTGAATATACATATTGTTGTATCTGGAATAGAAATAATATATTTGGGGTAGAAGGCAGATATTAAAGACTACAGTGTAAAAGAAAAAAAAACTGCTTTAGTTATAAGCTAAAATACAACACACACAAATCTGAAATACCCTTGAAATAATTTGAAGGGATTTTCTTTTCCAGTGGTGAAATGCATATGGACTCAGTAATGTATGCCATTGTGTTCATGACTGGTAGATACAAAATGCCTATTCTCTTTCTACTACTCCAAGTCACTGTTATAATATAAAATTATCAGTAGGTAATAACACAACCAAATCTTCTGTAGCACTCCTTCCTAGGTAAACATATTGTTGGAGATTTTCTGTCAGGATATGAATACATGAGAGTGAAAGAGTGAAAAATGGTCTTCTCTACCCAAACTTTCCTTCATGTTTATTGCACCTCGCCAAGAGGGAGGAGATCTGAGTACGGAACAGAGAACAAGTAAAATAAAGCCATACAGAGTAGTGAATCTTATGTGCTTCATACTCACAGGTGCTGATATACTTTCTCCCCAGAGGAAATAGTACCTCTCTTGTGGACACCGAAGAATATAAACCAACCATTTACACAAGAGAAAACATAAACAAGCAAATATGATGTTAATCTTTAGATAAAATTTTATTTCCACTAAATTATCCTCAGTATTTTTAATAACACTCAAAATGAGAAAGAGTGCAGAGAAACTGGAGGAAATTTAAACCTAGACTACAGTTGATAGTATTTAATACTAATAGTCTGGTGCCAGTGCTCAATCAAATGACTACATACCAATAATTATGTCTTTTGCCCTAGTTATTCAAATCATTTCACTGAATGAGTTTCCTGGAAATCAAACTGGCTATAACAAATGCTTTCCCAGGAGCTTAATCTGTATTTGTTCCTGGGAAACAACAGAACAATTGTTGATGAAAAATCAGAACCTGAGCCACCCAACCTCACCTATATTGACATTGAACCATGTTCATATATTCTCTGTATTTCCAATGTGTTATAGAGCCACCTATAATAATGGGTCATTCACTCATTCAGCCAATAGTTAAATAACATTCTTTTAATGCCAATCACTATGCCAAATGATAAGCTTTCAAAGAAAACTGCAATCCACTGCAAATATCAATTCCTTTCTTTGTATTTGCATAAAAACAGACTGAGGTTCAGACCCATTAAATCTATCTTATTAATGGCTGCACGTCCACCACAGGAACAAATAGCTGTAACGTTAGGAAGAAATGTTACACTTATCACAAAAGCATGTGTTTGTTTAAATAAATACTACTTTGAGGGTGTAAACATATTGTTCCATATTAATATTCCATGATCAGGATGAAGATTCCTTTCAAGTCAGGAGGGGAAAAAGGGGAACCCATGCAAAACCCATGACTTCCCAGAGTTTAACAACTGATAATGTAATTGGACCGGAGGCTTTTGATGTATCACTTATATTCTTCATATGTCACGTCACCATCTTTCAGCGACATATTTGAGCACTGAGGGTACAGGCTGTTTGTGTACATGCATATGTGTTATATACACACAAAAGCTATAGAAATATAGTTTATATGTATACATATATATACACACACACACGTATTTAGAAAATATATTACACCTATAATTATTAAGAAGAAAATGGAAATAAGAGAGCAAAATGCTTGCTTTAAAAGTGTAAAACTTTTATAATGAACTCACATATCAGAAATTTCCACACATAGAGGTTATATTTAGAAAGCGTATTGTCAGAACCATAAGCCTTACTGCCATTACTCTTAGAGCAACGAGCTTATGAGTCGTTTCATTGGGTTTCATTTTAAGAAGGAAAGAATATATGACAGTTGGGATATGAAAGGTTTTGTCACCATGACCACATTCTTGCAAGAAAAAAGTAAAGAAAGTTGAGCAAGTCTTCTTAGTCTAGAAATAAACTTCAGTGTGCCTTTCACCTTTCTAGACCGATAGAAAATTGCCCTCACTTATCTGCATAATTTCCATTGATTCCAAGAAATATTTAATTGGATAGGAAAAATAAGAAGCTAATTTGTTCATCACATCTTTTGATATTAACTTTGATTCTTCAGGGGTTATTTCTTTTGCTACGTCTATGTGACCTCTTTTCATAATGTGACTCTGGTATAGTGAATGGCATAATTTGACATAGGCAAAACTAATCTTTTTTTCTAACTGGATTTTCTTATATTTGACAACAGAGATAGTGGCTTAGTTAAAAATCCTCATAATACACACACACACACACACACACACACACACACACACACACACAAACATACTAACCTAGTTTTCCATATGCTTCTTTGAGTGATTGTTCCTGACCACATACACTGAATGACTGTGCTGATTAAATTCTGTGATCTTTTCTCCACATTTAATTCATCTTGTCAGGTATGGAAAACCAATGGCTTCATTTCAAAAAAGAAAAAGAAAAAAAATAAAAGCCCCAAAAGGGCTTTGTTCCTTGACCTTTAGTTCTGAGGAAAAAAGAAAAACACTGAAACACACCCATCTAAGTGGCAAACGTTTAGAGATAATTTCTATTTTATGAAGGAGAGTGAGACATTTTTAAATTTTAAAAGGAGGCTGCTTTTTGGAGTCAAGGCAGTGTTTCTCCTCTGCCTTGGACAACTGGTAGAGAAAGGGCCTTCCATGTATATGTAGGATTCCCACACACAGCCTGTGAAGTTTCCCCGAGTCCAGGCTGGTTATCTCACAAATCTGTGCAAAGTTCCGGTGAATAATTTATACCAGGCAGGAGGTGACAAGTTAAACACGCCTATTTTGTCTAAAACGCTATGAAGGCATCAAGATGGAGCCAAACTGCAGGGTGAGGGGAGCTCGGCTGATGGGAACCCCCGTCCGTCTAGAAGAGAGGATGCCGCTGTAAAGAAAATGAAATGTAATGAGATCCTCTTTCATGCATAATTCATAGGTGAAAACACGACTGCATAAAAAGCTATGGATTTTAACAAGGCAAGCCTGCAATCATGCACATGATCTTCCCAGAGGAACTTTTTATATAATATTGGTCAAAAAGGAGAGGATTCTGAATACCAGTACAAAATAAAGCTGACGGGTTTTCAAATGCAGCAGAATTTACTTTAATGTACAATGCCTGTAAAAGAAACAATTTCTATTTACACCCGAAAACTACTGCTTAGCCAAAATTTACCTTAAAACATTTGCTATTTCTTCTTTAAATGGGAAAACAAACAAACAAACAAAAACAAACAAAAAAAAACAACAACCCAGAGAAGGAGGAGAATAGAAGATTCACGTGGATAAACATAACGAAAACGCACCAGCTGTGTTTCCTGAATGTTGCGGGGTTAGGTAAAACTGGACTTTTACCTCCGCCGGCAACAAAGGTTTAGATAGAAATGTAGGCAATGAAGAAGCTTTAAAGATGATGACATGTTAGCTCTTGTCAAGGTAAAATTTAATTTGGATGTGTTGTCAGAACAAACTTTGTAATTCAGTTTTCGAGACCAGTTTTGGAGCTAACACATGCCTGATTTGAAACGGTGTTTAACGCATGGGACTCTTAGTTGAAGGATTAAAGAAGAATGTTGATTAAACTTGGGATGCCTTAAATTTATCACCATCAAACCCTAAAGACGCCTTAGCTTGAAAGAGTTGACGGGATGGAGGCTGGAGGTGGAGACAGTCCTTTGATTGTCCACGCTTAGAAAGTGCATAGGAATATAGGGAATACAACACAAGCACTCAGAGGCGTCTGCGAAACATACAAGCTAGAGAGCTGTGCAGGCTTCTTTGCTTGGCTTATGCTATGCAATAGCAATATTTGAAAGAAAAGCAAAGTAGTTACATGGCATCCAGTTACAGTTTTGTGGCTCTGATACTTGACTGAAGAAAGCAGTAAAGGTTGAAAAAGCTTGACGTAGCAGTATCAAAGTGATTGTCTGTCTACCGTGGGATTTTTTTAAGGTTCATAAGAAGCAGAGATATGCTATAAAGAACAGTGGGTTGAAGTGGCTTAGATGCCAAATAAATCTATTCCTCTTAAACAAAACTGTTTTATTAAACTCCATTTGATGTTACTCAGTTGTGCTTCAGGTTTTGACATTACTTGAAAAATGTAAGCTTTGGGAGATAATGATTTAATTTCTTAATTTGGAATCATAGCTTTTGCGACTTAGTAGCAGAACAAAGCCTACCCACCACTGGAGCTGGTCACAAAGGGAGTCCTTCCAGGATTCTAGGGCTTTTAGTATATCCAGGTTCCAGTGATAAATTTGGAGCCTAAAGTTTACCACTGCATTAGGTTTAACTATTCACTTTAATGCTACTCTGACATATTCCTGGCACTGTTTTGCTTTTCAAAGATGTTTACAACCCACTGCCCCCTACATAGCCTCAGTGACATGAGGTTATCTCTCCAAGGCATCCAGAGCTAACCAGCTAATCACACCTGTTTATACCTCACATCAGAGTTTAATACTCCACTGCTTGATTTCCTTCCTTTCTTCCTTGCTTGCTTGCTTGCTTGCTTTCTTCCTCCCCATCCTCCTTCCCTCTCCCCCTCCCACTTCTTCCCTCCCTCTCTCCTTCCCCTCCCGCTCCCCCTCCCTTTTCCTTCCTCTCTCCCTCTCTTCCTTCCTTCCTTCCTCCCTCCCTCCCTCCCACCCTTCCTTCCTTCTTTCTTTTCTGTCATAAAAACACACACAGAGTGACTTATCTCTGCTTTTAATAAATCCATATTGGTAGTGTGGCTGGGAAAAGACCGTTCAGGGTGACAGTATCTATTCCCGACCCTGCTGGAAGGTGAGAGGAGACGATCACATCTGTTTCCTCTACCTGACAGCTGTGCACTCCTCCACCTCTTCCTGCCAGTTAAGCACACTGCTGAGAAGTTTGCTATATTGAAGGATCAATTTTCAAGCACAGAAAGAATTTGTTTGCTTGTACACCTGTGCTCTAAAGGAAGTTTTCCTATTGCTTATGCCAGTTGGATGACTTGCTGAATTCTTTAGCATATATAAAAATGCAAAGTGCCTGAAATGGGAATGAAATGATAACATTATTAGAATTCTCTCTTGGGGTCAGATGAGACAGACGGTTGCATTAGGAGGATGCTGGGAATAGCTTCTCTAGTCTAAGTTTGTTTCCTATTTGTTTCCCTTTCTGTGAAAGCAATGCACATATTCAATATCCTACAGGACACAAAGCACATTTAAAATAAAGAGGGGGCAGGCTGCGACATGAATATTAAAACTCCCACTGACTGAGCTTCATGCACAAGCATTGGTAAAGGCCATTGTAGGTCTCCTGGATTCCACATTTCTCCTGAAACTTTCTGCATTCAGGAAACCTCGTGAAAACAAGTCATATGTGTAGGAAGATGCAATCCCCAAATCAAGTGAATTTGCTTTTCTCACTCATTCAAATAAAATCAGATTATATCATCATTTGCTTAAATTCTTCACATGTCCTCTTATGAAGCTTAAAACATATGTCTCTTTTGGGGTTTGGCCTTTGCCTCTCCCTCCGAGATTATTTCCCACCACTCTCCTATCTTACTCTGCTTCAGCCACTCTCAATTCCATGATAATAAAGAAGTTGATGGGGTCTAGAAGCAAGAATGAAAAAGTTGGCTTTTAAGGTAAGAACTGTACTCCCTCCATTGTAATGAGAAAAAGATGTACAGACACAGATAGTAAAAAAAACTAGGGACTTCTCCTATAATGATGTATTTTTGATGAGTGACACATGAGATAAAGGAAATTTTTCAGAAGGAATTCAGATTTCAGGTTTTCCTGTAAAATGACCTGGAGAAATTAGTGTCATTCTATGCATCTAGAAAAGGAAATGATAACTAGAAACCAGCATAGGTTCACTCAGAATAACAATGTGGGGCAAATTTTCTTTCTTTCTAGACACTGTTATTAGATGAGAATATTAGGGTATAATAATAACATTTGACAAGGTCTCTTGTGATGAAAAACCTTGACTCCATGCTTATAAATTTGATAGACTGGAAGCACTAAAAATGATTTTGCCCAAAGATGCCAACCATTAAGCAACCTAGAAAGAGGAATCTGGTTGTGAGTCACAGGGCTTTCTACTCCTACATTTTGCTCACAATGTATAAATAATTAGGATGAAAAAAAGCAAGACACTTTTGTCAGATTGATGGGTAACTTGAAGATGGGAAGGAGAATGGATAGTTTGCATGCAGATTTTTTTTTTTTTTTGAATCACAGCAAGCAGAAGCATGTGCTTGATTCTTGAAGTCCTTGATATGCTGTGTTTCCTTTTCTTTGAAAAGCTGTAAAGATTGAAATGAAATCCATGATTTAAATAAAACTAGGTTTGTGATGGGACTGGATAAAAGTTCTGAATGAGTGAGAGTGCAGGGTGATGGTATCTATCTAGTTCTCAAAGTGATTGAAGGTGGGAAGAGATGATCAACATTAGTTCCCTTCTACCTGAGGAAGAAGGTCTCCTTGTCTCTGCCCTTCTTTCTATCCTGATTCCTTTTTTCATTTTAGCATCTTTATTGGAGTATAATTGCTTTAAAATGTTGTGTTAGTTTCTGCTGTACAACAAAGTGAATCAGCTATACGTATACATATATCCCCATATCTCCTCCCTCTTGCGTCTCCCTCCCACCTCCCTATCCCACCCATCTAGGTGGTCACAAAGCACCGAGCTGATCTCCCTGTGCTATGCAGCTGCTTCCCACTAGCTATCTATTTTACATTTGGTAGTGTATATATGTCCATTCCCCATTCCTGTGTCCTCAAGTCCCTTCTCTACATCTGTGTCTTTATTCCTGTCCTGTCCCTGGGTTCATCAGAACTTTTTTTTTTTTTTTTTTTTTTTTTTAGATTCCATATATATGCGTTAGCATACAGTTTTTTTTTTTCCTCTTTCTGACTTACTTCTCTCTGTATGATAGAGGTGGTCCATCCACCTCACTACAAATAATTCAATTTTGTTTCTTTTTATGGCTGAGTAATATTCTATTGTATGTATGTGCCACATCTTCTTTATCCATTCATCTGTCGATGGACACTTAGGTTGCTTCCATGTCCTGGCTATTGTAAATAGGGCTGCAATGAACATTGTGGTACATGACTCTTTTTGAATTATGGTTTTCTCAGGGTATATGCCCAGTACTGGGATTGCTAAGTTGTATGGTAGTTCTATTTTTAGTTTTTTAAGGAACCTCCATATTGTTCTCCATAGTAGCTGTATAAATGTACATTCCCACCAACAGTGCAAGAGTGTTCCCTTTTCTCCACACCCTCTCCAGCATTTACTGTTTGTAGATTTTTTGATGATGACCATTCTGACCGGTGTGAAGTGATACCTCATTTTGGTTTTGATTTGCATTTCTCTAATGATTAGTGATGTTGAACATCCTTTCATGTGTTTGTTGGCAATCTGTATATCTTCTTTGGACAAATGTGTATTTAGGTCTTCTGCCCTTTATCCTGAGTCTTTTTGGGTTCATATTTCCAATCACTTCCTGATTCTCTCCTCTGATTTAATTCTATCCTGGAAGCCAGGAGCATCCAACAGACGGACTCCAGTGTCTCCACTTTTTAGATTAATTTTTCTCCTACTAGGATCTAACTTCTTGGCCAGAAGGAATGTGACATATTTGGTCTAAACATTGAGCTCATTTGCCACAAATAGACTCTTGTAATGAAATAATGTAGAAGTGTGTGTTTTTAAAACTTTATTCAATTCAAAAGACAAGTCTCTGTCAATGGACTCTGTGATGAGAAGTTTGCAAGTCAGGTTCACTGCAAGAGGTAATATGGAAAGTTTTAAAGCTTCTGAATTTTTTTGGTAACTGTGCTTTTAACTGTTACCAATATTTGAATTAAGACGAACCAGAGAATGGGCATTTGGTTTATTTAAATATGTCAGATGACTAGTTCCTGGAAGCCAACTGATATTTACTTAGCTGCTTCCTCACATCAAGGGCTTTATACTTTCTTGCTCATGTAACAAAATGCTTAAACAAGCTGAATTATAATCTGTGAAGAAAAAAACAGGGGCATTGTAGATTGTTCAAGGAGGAGTAAGAATTCCAGTTTTAAAATGCACTGATTCCATGAGAATATGAGACCCACACTCATTCGCCATGGCTGAATGAGTTAAATGGAATCTCTTACTTTTAAAAATTGCAGAATTGTTTGCTGAGAAATAAAGAATTTGAGAAGAAATTTTGGAGAATTTGATAACTATAGTTAAGTCCTCTTGTCTGTTTTCCTTCTAATTTATCTTAACGTTATACAATTAAAAAAAAAAAAAACCCTTCAGATGTTTTCAGAATTTATGTGGTAGAATTGTTATGGAATTAACATATGTTTCCTGTAATGTATGCATTTGAACTAGTTTCTACATAGTATACTAAATTTTGGAAGAGCCACAAAATTTATATATCTACAAACCAAAAATGTCTATCAGCAGGTGATGGGTAAACAAATTGTGTTATATAAGTATAATGGAATACTACTTGCTGAAGAAATGGAATAAACTACTAATAAATACAACAACATGGGTGAACCTAAACAAGAATAGCTGAGTGAAAGAAGCTAGACATAGAAGAGTATACACTGTATGATTTCATTTATATGAGTGTCTAGAACATGATCTTGATTATGTTAGTAGTTACACAGGTGTGTAAATGTGTTAAAACACATGTAACTGTATATTCGAAATTGGTGCAGTTTATTCTTTGTAAATTACACCTCAGTAAAGTTGTTTTAAGAAACAAAACATACAAAACAAAAAAGCTTATATATGTGGATCTCTGATTGTGTGATCCACCATGAAAATATGTGGACACCTCTTCTTTAAAACACCAAGATAAAATTTGTGAATTTGTTGAAAATTTCTCCTCCCTACATACAAAAGTATCTGCAGCCTGCAGTTCAACCAGAGCTTCACGCAGAGGTTGCCTTGGAGAAAAGTGAAGGGACAGCTGATCAAGCATCTTTTCAGATTTGCATAAGGTGCTTTCAAAACATGTGTATATATTGTGTTGTGTTTGAGAATTTCTTAAGGGTGAGGCCTTCTGTTGTCAGGAAACTTCAAGATAAGCGAGATGCTGGGTGTATCTTCTATTCAAGAGGCCTGAATGTGGTAGAACTATCTTACATGAGCCAAAGGCAGGAGTGTGTTAATTGCCATGGGAAGGAATTTGTAAGCATGAATGTAGTAGGCCAAGTGGTCAGTGTCAGTAAATGGGGAAGTTTGTGGGATTCATGATGAAACCCTGCCACATAACCTTCCACATCTACAATAGTGTCTGTAAATGTTTGCAGCAGCGTTGGTGGCTTGGCCCTGGGGTAACACAGAGTAGAAAAGGAGCCAGCAAAGGTGCAGGAGTTAGGCTACTCCCTGCAAATTAGAAGACATCTTGCAAGGCCCCTGGTTTGCCTACGTACAATGTCTGAGTGCTTCCTAACTAAATCTGCGGAACTCACTTGACTTTCTGGGTTACACGTTTATACAATCTTGATTTTACAGTATATGCGTAACAATTAAAAAAAAATTTCTCAATGTAACAAATTTTTTAAAAAGGCTCTAATATATCAGAGTTGAAAAAGGGGAAGGAAAAGCAAAGGCTGGCTTTCAGTTGTTCGAAAGCCATACATTCCAAATGTGACTTGACTCTTTTATTGTAGGTTGTGAGTAAATTCCATAACGTGCAATGTTTTCTGTGTCAATGTGTATTCTGAAGCCAAAATGTGTTTGTGTGAGACTTCGTTTTGGCATATTCTATTATGTTACACTGTCACTTGAGGTGGTCAAAAATTTGAGAATAAATTTAAGTAAACATTTCAAGTATTACTGTTAAATGTTTATTTTATAAATGTTAGATTCACTGTTATGAAGTTTTAGAACTGATACCTTTTGTTCTTTTACTATAATTCTCTTTAGAGTTCGCTCCTGCTAAATTCTTAAAAACTTCTTTCTCATCCTAAATGAGGCTAATGCCTGGGGCCAGGACAAAGAAAATCAGTTTTCTTACAAGTAAGGGAATTCTTTATATTACTTCATTATATATAAGCATTGCTTGTCTAGCAAATACAAAATTACAATGTTGCTGGGCAAAGAAAAAGTTAATTCTGTTTGGTTTTTTTCTGAATTTGGTGTTTGTCAAAATATTGCAGAATTGTGCTAATTTTTTCCCTGAAAGTATAAATAACTTTAATTAGCCTATAGTAATTGGTCCAGCTCTTTGTCTTTTGTTTTTAATATATAGATCAGAGTGTTCATATTGCTGAATGACCTTTAGAATACTCTTTCAATTGAGACCTATTTGTGGCTCAGGAAATCAGTTCAGTAAGTTGCAAGAAGCAATTTTTTAAATGAAATGATAAAAAATACTAGAGCTCATCACACATGGAAACCGAAAGCATTGTTTTGTGAAACATTTTTCAGCTATATGTGCACGTGCCTGTTTGTGTGTGTGTGATGTGTGTGTGTGTGTGTGTGTGTGTGTGTGTGTACTAGGTTGCAAGATAAAGACTGTTTCTTACTGTGGGTTGAGAAAATCAAAAATATTTTAAAATAGTTTGTAATAGTATTTTAGAGGATCACCTAAAATGTGACAGCTGAAATAATTGAGCATCCGTCCTATGAAGAAAGAGATAATTAGTGATAATTGAACACTCAGATTAACAAATTTCATTACAATGGGATTGAACAAGAAAATTAGGTTCAAGATGGCTCTCTTACGTCTTTTTCTGAAGTCACTGGAAACTTTTTTATCCCTTAGATAACCCACCTTAAAACACTACATTCATATATTTTTAGGACATTTCAAAAATTTAAATATCATCAAACCTCCGTGGTTCACATTTTGATGAAATATAAATATCCCTGTGAGCTATTTTATTTTATTTCTTTATTCCCTTTGCCTGGAATGTTCTACCTGCAGCTGGTCATATGGACAGTACTCATCAAATATTTCTTCTAGAGAAGGGTTTTCTGAACCACCAAATCTAAAATGTATCCCCTCAGTATGTCAGAATATGTTTTTTCTTTTTAATAACACTTATCATGTAAAATAAAAATATTTGTTTTCTTCCTCATTTTGCTAACTACTCGATCTAAGATCCACCCATCCATCTCTCTACAATGTGAGCTCCAGAAAGGACAGTCTTTGCCTCTCTTGTCCACTGCTTGCCTCAGAAAAGTGTCTGACACAGAGTCGTTCCTCAGTAAATATTTATTGACTACATGACTGATTTAGTTTAAGAAATGACCACAAAATTTGTTTCTTGCTTTATAAAAACTTTCTAAAAGTGGAAATCAGGACATCTATAGCAATATACCATTCAAAATAATTTGGGGGGGGGGCGCTGGCTTTGTCCTCATTAGACTTTATTTATTTTTTATTTGCTCTGAGTAGGAGTGTTTGGATTCCAAACCTTGAATAGCTTAGGAAATAATCAGAAGAAAAAAAAAAAGAGTTTATTAACAACTCTGACCAGAAATCCCATTTAAAACTAGAGTCAATAACAACTCTGATGAAGGCAATTAAAATACAGTTTGTAACTAAGGTGGCTACTTTAGTAGATCATTCTGTCTCCATCTGCTATCTTAGGGGTCAATATGAGCCCTTTGTGTATTAAAATCTGTCAAATATACTCCTGAAAGTTCTTTTTTCAGTTAGCAAATTAAGAGGAGTGGATGACTACTATCTCTATTACAGGCTGGGAAACCAGTATATCTGCCTGAGTGCACTTATTTGAATGGAAAATAGCTAGATATAAAGTACACTGAAAAGAAATATGATAAAGCCTTTAAGCTAAGAGGCAGTTGACCCTATGTTAAAGGTTAAGTACTTCAAAAGTAATATTATTGGGGGGAAATTTTGCCTCTATGGGTGATTAAATTTAGTCTTCAAAAATTTGGAGAGTTAGGACATTTAAATTGTTAGATAAGTTTTTAGTAAAACAGTGACCTTGAGATTACATTGGTCATGTACCTAACCCACTTAAGATATTATTGTGATCATGAAGCCATTATTTGAAATATGCTGTTTGGCAGATAGAGACTATAATAAGTGTTACCTCTATTTTAATACCAAGGTAAAATTAATAACTTTCAAGTTGAGATTCAGTTTATTTATATACATCCTCCTCCAAATTCTCATCAAGTTCTACAATTGTTTGTTATGTTATAACAGATATAGCAAACACCAAAGAGGAAATACGTCAAATCAAACTGTTTATTGTTTGATCTTGAGAATGATCCAGAGAAGCAAATGTCCAATGTTTAAATTCTGAGGCTTAAAATAAATATTTCAGAAAGACTCTCATCTTTTGTTGATTGGTAAAATACACCACAGAATATCACTTCCTCTCTGCTTAATGCACTGTAAAGAAATATAGATTTTTTAAAAAAAGAATTGCTTTGTCTGGTAAACATGGAAGGTCTACTGAAATAGGCATTTAAAAAAATAGATTGTGCTAGCTTTGGCAGCATATATACTGAAATTAATATGAGACAGAGAAGATTAGCATGACCCTGTAGAGGATAACATACAAATTTGTGAAGCATTCCATATTTTTGGTATGTGTGAAAGTTGTTGAGAATTGATCCTTCTCATCACAAGGAAAAAATATTATTTTCTTTTTCTTTTTTTCATATCTATATGAGATGACAGATCTGTATGAGATAATGATGTTAAACTTGTAGTAATCGTTTCATGATGTATGTAAGTCAAATCATTATGGTGTACACCTTAAACTTATACAGTGCTGTATGACAATTGTATCTCAATAAAATTGTAAAAAATAGATTATGCCATAAAAGCATAAAATTGAAAGGCAATCATTATAATAGCAACAAAATAACGTTAGTCTATTTTATTGCATACTGAGTTAGTACCAGATTCTGAACCAGGTACTTTCTCACAAAAAACTCTGGAAAGTCACTACTTTCTAGTAGCTTTTAAAAAGTATACATTTTATACCTCTTGCCAATTTACAGACATAGAAACTTTCTTAATTGAACTATATAAATATCTATACTAGAAGTGCATGAATATCAATGAAATAACTTTATTTCCAAAATGTGGCCGGTAAATAGAATATGTTTTTGGGAAATAATACATTCCTTCTATTACTGGCATAAAAATATAACTTTGGTTAAAAAGAGATTGTATGATTTATTGGTTGATTTGATGACTAGCTATGACAACCCTATTTACCCTCACTTTCAAATCTACTATCAGGAATTGTCCAGCTGCTAAAAGTTTCAAAGTGTTGGTAAGTAAGAGAGACTGATCCTGATAAATGCATGTCTTACTTTGTGAAAACATGACAAAACTTTAGGAAGTGACTATTGTTAAAACATAATTTTAAAAAATTAAGAGTGTGGTTTTGGGAGTTTTGGTTTTTTAATTCCATTATGTTGATTTCAATTTCCTTCACACAGTAGAAATTGAAATCTTCAAAGGGATTCCCAAAAGGGTGTCTATGTTAAAATGCCATTTCTAAAAGATAATCAACAACTGATGTTTGTAGGTTATTCTCACAGGGATCACATATGACAAATATAAAGCCAACTGGCCATTATCATATTACCCTTGACATGCACTCCATTCTCATAATGAACATAATACTGAATGGGGGACAAATAGAAGATTAACATTTCAGAACTGAATCCAGAGAATTACAGATAAACTTGGAAATATAGAATCTGAGGTAGATTAGTGAAGCCCAGGATCCATAATTGTCACACTAATACCACTGAAATATGTATGTCTTTCAATAAAAGCAACAACAAAAATGCAATTACCATTAATTTTTTTTGGTACTGGAAATGTATGACATTGCTCTATGTAACTCTAATACATTACTTAGTACATGGTAATCCCCTGGTGGCAATGATTGATTCAGGATGCTCCAATCAGAGTGAAGCAATTTATTCATTGGTTTTGGGAAGCAGCCTCTTCCTGTACTGAAAAAGCAAGCTATGTAATCCAGGTTGCAGCAAACATTTATGTCCACCATGAGGAGACCTAGCTTGCAGGTGAAGCTGCAATACAGAGGAGGGTAGAACAAACTGCTGAAAAATTGTTTAGTATCATTGGTCAAGCCGTGCTTGGGGACAGATTAGTTTTAGACTTTTAGTTGTGTTTAACTAACTTATTTCATTTTCATTAGATTTTTTTATCACTTGCCACTTAAAATGGTCTGGCTAATAGTTACCAAATCTTTAAAAAAAGATATTTACAGATTTTTTTCTCCACTTTGATATGAACATTGTTACTCTGTCTAACTTCTCACACTCAACATATTATTTCTATAAATGTTCATTGATGAGCCTTGGGTGGAGAAAAGAAAAATGTTTCCTACAAGAATCTGTTCCATTTATTTTTATTATTAAGGATCTGGTAACTATCATAATCGAGGTAAGGGAGACAAGTATAGCATATTGATTTAATGTGATAAGCCCCCTTCCAAAAAAAATGTTGTTGAAAATAGCAACATTTTCAAGCCAGCCCACAAAAATATTCTCAACCCTAAAATAATTGTCTGCCTTTCTATGCTCTTAGAGATATTTATATCAGAGTTAAACTACATGGAATGTTGAATAGCCTTTGAGAGTTACCTAAACACTGATTATACAACATGCTAGTAGACCATTGTGCCCTGTGTTTTTAAAAGTTACTAAAAAATAAACAAATCTATCTAAAATATTTTATAGCTGAAAGAAAAATTGGTTAAAACAATTTTTTGAAGTATTAGGGAAAGGAACAATATATAGAGTATTTATTTTTACTTTCATTAATTAGTATTTAATCTGGTCAAAAAAACTCTAAAATACAACACAAAACAATGTAATGTACACCTATATGTGTACACATGTATGTACACCCAAATCTCTGAGGGGAAAGTCTATAGTATTCATCAGATTTTCAAAGGGATCTAGTATCTAACATTAAGGATTAAGGGTTTAGAATTCAATTTTCATAGGTTTGTTTGTCTCTTATAAGTACCACAGTTCTATTATGTCAATGTGTAAAGAGTAGTGACTATTTGATGGTTCACAAAATCAAACTTCATGTACAAGAAAGTAGCTAAAAAAGAAGATTCTGGAATCTGTCTGCCAAGGTTTGAATCTCAGGTCTGCCACATGCTAACCAAGTGGCCACAGACAAATATCTATCCTTGTCTCCTTTTACTTATTTGGAAAATGAGAAATGTATAGCACTTACCTCTTAGGTTTATTGTGAGGAATAAAGAAAAAACTCATGTAATACATTTAGAATATCCCTTAGAATAGAATAAATGTTCATAAATGAGCTCTTATTATACTACTTGTCTTTCCTGAGGAGGGAGGGACTTGCCCAGTTACATGTATGTACAGTATGTTTATTTATTTTGCAATCGACCTGGATTATATATTTGTCCAAGATATCAAAGGACTTATGGATTTTGATATTTTATGTCATTCTTAAGTGATCAAAAATAGTATATATTGTAAGAATACATATATTTTCACATACATATATGTAATTAAGACGGAAAACTCCGTCTTTTTTCTCCTGTTGTAGGGAAAACTTCAGTTCAGTCTATAGTGAATGGGGGACAATGTGTATCTCCTTTACTGTTCACAGAAAATACTTCACTTCTGACACTTCCGGTCACCAAATGTGGGCGGTTGTTTTCCCCACAACCAACAATTCTCTGAGACATCAACTGGGTGTCCTATAATTTAACTCAATTCTAACATTATCTACCTGGAGATAGTGTCAGATCCCACAGGTAAGGACTCAGTCTCACAAGACTGCTCCCACCCCACTTCAGATGATAAAGGATACAGATAAACAGCAGGATGAAGAGATACAAAGGGCGAGGTCTAGGTGGGTCCCGAGCACCAGAGCTTCTATCCCTGCAGAGTGATGCGTTTGCCAGCCTGAAAGCTCTCCAAACCCCCATTCTTTTTATGGAAAATCCCATTGGGATTTTATGAAGGTTTCCTCATGTAGGCATGATCAATCATGAACTCTGTTTCCAGTTCCTTTCCCCTCTCTAGAGGTATGTGGGGGCCAGACTGAAAATTAGCAGCTTCTAATCATGGTTCGGTCTTGCTGGTGACCAGCCCTCATCTAAGAGCCATCCAGGGGTCCATTCAGAATTACCTCAATAGAACAAAATATGCTTCTGGTGCTACTATCACTTAGAAATTACAAAGGTTTTAGGAGCTCTGTGCCAGGGACTGAGGGCAGAGACCAGTATATGTATTTTCTATTATCTCTCAGTAGTAAAAGTATATAGCAAGTGCACCATATTTCAAAACTTTGGTTATCTTAAGAAAAAAGTTTGGAGAACATGATAGGGAAGGTGTCTTTAGCTCTTTCACACAGAAAGAGGAGGGAGAAGTGAGCTGTAAATATAGAAATATAGATGCATGAGTGAATATTATACCACATTATTTTCTACATGTTTGAACTATTTTGATAAAATATAAAATATGTGCAGATGCAAATATTCTAGAAATTTTAATGAAGCTGGGTAATGTTGGTAAGTTTTTATTAGAAAATTACTGACTCAGTACTACAAGCTATGAAATTATTCCAGAAGACCTTTTCATTGAGTATTATCCCTACCACTTCTAAATATATACCAGATATATTGTTCATAGATAAGATCCCTGTAATTCACAATATGTAACACTATATTGGATAACAGCAAAATGCAATAAACATTTCTTAGTAAAACAAAATATTTAGACATTGACAGAAGTGCAAATATGTGTTATAGGTAGATATATTTTCACCCTATTAGTTTTCCAATCTGATATACGGAGAGATACATTACATTGCACTAATTGCAAATCATTTAGTTTAAATAAGTCTTTATAACCCTTTCAAATATTTAATTGGTTACAAGGACTGCTTCTGTGGCTGGATTTTAGTTATAGTTAGAATTTAAAAGGATATAGGAGTATATATGTTTATACCCAAGACAGACAGACACGTAATGCTGCCTGGTAATTCCTATGATGGGTAAGATATTTAGACAATTATTTAATACCTACTAAGTGCAAAGAGCTGGGATAGACTTTGATAAGAAATGATTACAAATTAATTACTTTGAGGATGATTCGTAATCAAATAATTATAATATTGTGAATTACAAATTACGTGTTAATATATCTGTGTACAAAGTGTTATAGAAGGCAAGAAAAAATTGTGAAAACACATAGACTATGATTTACATGAATTTCTTTCTCAAAAGCAAGGCTTCTGCATTCCACCTTGGATCCCATTCATACTATTATCTGTGCAGGGATGGGCTGGGGAAGGATGGAATTGCTGCTAACTATACAAAACAACAAGTGAAAAGGATTCACTTGGTTGTGCCATGAGGTGGCTGTTTGCAGATAGTAATTGGTCTAAATGAAGATTGTTGCCTTGCTTAATGATATAAAAAATATAGAAGTTTGTGAGATTAGGTTCTCTCTTAGAAAGGCAAAATTTGTTAGAATAAACATGCTTTTGAAATAAAAACATTTTATTTACAAGCTGACACTTTTGACTCTTATTTGCTGTCAATAAAATAGAGCAAAATTGGTTATATTTGTATCATTTCTTTTGTCTCCCCAAATTCCCTAGCCACACCCTCCTCAACACACAGAAATATTTACACGCAAGAAGATATATGACTGAAAATGAAGGACCCTCACACACAGTGCAAAGGGGACATTGTGGTAATTAATATGAAGTATTGAATAAAAGTTAAACTAGTGACATATTCTATGGGGAAAAAGATCTTCATTAAATAATGATAGTCAATCTGTAAACATTTAATTTCTTGTGAGATTCAGACGATATACTCCAGCACTTAATAATTTAGTACAGATATAAACCATATATAAGGAGTTAATAATATAAATAAGTGATTAAAAAGATAAGCGAGATAAATAACTACAGTGTATTTTACCTAGTACCTTTCCTACTGTTATATGATAAAGTGTTTTGAATTGATTAATTAATTTGGGATTGGAGTGTACACAGGGTACTTAAACCAGGATTTTGAAGATCGTTACAGTTTTGTTAAGTGGAGGAAACATGGGGGCCATTTTATTAATTCATTCAGTAATTCATTTACTTAGTCAATTAGGATGTAGGGAAAAGTTTTGAGCATCTAAGATGAACATCTCATTAGTAAGATGGGCTTGTCAATAAATAGACAGGTATAAAACAATTAGATATGGTCCCTGACCACATGGGATGACAAGTTCCATGATGAATACAATGAAATAAATGTGCTATAATGTTAAATCTGATGACTTTTAATTTAGAATGCAGATAGGTCACAGAGACAGTCCATTTCTGGAATAAATACTTAAGACTAGAAAAATTAATGGAGTACAGAGAGATCAATATGTTCTCTGAAAATCAACCTTAGGAGCTCTTTCTGGGTTACCTGGCAATGGCCTTCTTTCCAGTGGCCAAATTACACATCCCCCAGAAAGGTCCTACTTGTAGGTATGGAAGAAACTTCTCACTCAGACTATTGTACAGCTTGGCAATCCCAAAAGCACAGGGTCAGAAGCAGGGGGGGACTTGTCTGTCTAGTGACACCTTCAGTATTTTGGGCCCTGGAATATTACTGTCTTTTAAATGGAAGTATAGTTGATTTACAATATTATATTAGTTTCAGGTATACAACACAGTGATTAAGTATTTTTACAGGTTGTACTCCATTAAAAGTTATTATAAGATCATGGCTAGGATTCCCTGTGTTGTACAATATATCCTGTTAAGTATCAATTTTATACTTAGTAGTTTATATCTCTTAATCCTATACCTCTATCTTGCTCCTGCCCCTTTCTCCCCACTGGTAACCACTAGTTTGTTTTCTCTATCTGTGAGTCTGTTTCTGTTTTGCTATATGCATTTGTTTGTTTTATTTTTTAGGTTCCACATATAAGTGGAATCATATGGTATTTGTCATTCTCTGTTCTTTTCCACTAAGCATTATATATATATATATATATATATATATATATATATATATATATATATATATATATATATCACATCTTCTTTATCCATTCATCTGTTGATGGGCACTTGGGTTACTTCAGTATCTTGGCTACTGTAAATAGTGCTGCTATGAACACTGAAGTGCATATATCTCTTCAAATTACTGTTTTCATTTTTTTTCTGGATATATACCCAGGAGTGCAATTGCTGGATCATATGGTATTAATAGTTCTATTTTTAGTTTTGTGAGGAACTTCCATACTGTTTTCCATAATGTCTGCACCAATTTACACTCTTACCAACAGTATACAAGTATTCCCTCTTCTCTACATCCTCAACATTTGTTATTTGTGACAGTATTCTGTCAGGTGTGAAGTGATATCTCATTGTTTTCTTGATTTGCATTTCTCTAAAGATTAGTGATGTTGAGGATGTTTTCATGTGCCTGTTAGCCATCAGTATGTCAACTTTGAAAAATGTATCTATACAGGTCTTCTGCTCATTTAAAATTTTGTTCTTATTTTTGTTTATTTGATATTGAGTTGTATGAGCTGTTTATATATTTTGGATATTAAACCCCTGTAGGTCAGATCATTTGGAAATGTTTTCTCCTATTCTGTAGGTTGTCTTTTCATTTCGTCGATGATTTCCTATGCTTTGCAAAAGATTTTAAATTTAATTAGGTCCCATTTGTTTATTTTTGCTTTTGTTTCCTTTGCCTTAGGAGACAGATCAAAGAAATATTGCTACATGTCAAAGAGTGTTCTGCTTACGTTCTCTTCTAGGAGTTTTATGGTCTCAGGACTTGTATTAAAGTCTTTAATACATTTTGAGTTTATTTGTTTATATTGTGTGAGAAAGTGTTCTAATTTCATTCTTTTACATGTAACTGTCCAGTTTTCCCAACACCACTTATGGAAGAGACTGTCTTTTCTTCTCTATATTTTCTTGCTTCCTTTGTTGTAAATTAATTGATCATAGGTGTGTGAGTTTTTTTCTGGCCTCTTTCTTCTGTCATGTTAATCTATGTGCGTGTTTCTGTGCTAGTACCATACTGTTTTGATTACTGTAGCTTTGTTTATTTTTTTACATTTTATTTTATTTCATTGGCTTATAGTTGATTTACAATGTTGTGTTAGTTTCAAGTGTACAGCAAAGTGATTCAGTTATACATACAGTTATTAAGTTATACATACATATATATCTTTTTTTCAGATTTTTTCCCTTCTAGATTATTACAAAATATTGAGTATAGCTCCCTATGCTATACAGTAGGTCCTTATTGGTTATCTATTTTATATACAGTAGTGTGTATATGTTAATCCCAAACTCCTAAAGTGTCCCTCCCCCACTTTCCCCTTTGGTAACCATAAATTTGTTTTCTATGTCTGAGGGCCTCTTTTTGTTTGTATATAAATTCATTTGCCATTTTCAGCAGTATGGATGGACATAGAAATTAATCATACTAAGTGAAATAAGCCAGACAGGGAAACATGAATGTTGTATGATATTGCTTCTATGTGGAATCTAGCTTTGTAGTTTAATATGAAGTTAGGGAGCATGATACTTCCAGCTTTGTTCTTTTTCTCAAGATTGTTTTGGCAATTCAAAGACTTTTGTGGTTCCATATGGACTTTTGCATGATTTTTCTAGTTCTATGAAAAATGTCATGAGTGTTTTGATAGGGATTACATTAAATCTGCAGATTGCTTTTGATAGCATGCCCATTTTAACAATATTAATACTTCCAATCCAAGAGCACAGGATACATTTTGATTTCTTTGTATCATCTTAAATTTCTTTCATAAATATTTCATAGTTTTCAGAATATAAGTATTTCCCCTCCTTGGTTAAATTTATCCCAGGTATTTTATTCTTTTTGATGCAATTTTAAACAAGATTTTTTTAAACTTTCTCTTTCTGATAGTTCATTATTAACAGAAAAGCAACAGATTTATGTGTAGTGATCTTGTATCCTGCAACTTTGCTTAATTCATTTGTTAGTTTTTTGGTGTAGACTTCAGGGTTTTCTACATAGAGTATCATGTTATTTGCAAATACTGTTAGTTTTACTTCTTCCCTTCCAATCTGGATGCTTTTTATTTTTTCTTGTCTAACTGCTGTGGTTAGGACTTCCAATATTATGTTAAATGGAAGTGGCAAAACTGGGCATCCTTATCCTGTTCTTGATTTTAGAGGAAAAGCTTTCAGCTTTTCACCATTGAATATGATGTTAGCTGTGGGATTATCATAAATAACCTTTATTATGTTGAGAAGTGTTCCCTCTATACCAACTTTGATAAGAGTTTTTGTCATGATCAGATGTTGAATTCGGTCAAATGCTTTTTCTGCATCTGTGGAGATGATCATATGATTTTTATCCTTCATTTTACTAATGTAAAATTAATCATTTTGATTGATTTGTGAATATTGAATCATCCTTGAGTCCCTGGAATAAATCCAACTTGGTCATGTTTTATGATGCCTTTTATATGTTGTTGGATTTTGTTTCCTTTTTTCAGGTTAGGGATGTTTTCAGCCATAATTTTATCAATTATATTTTATATCCCTTTCTCTCTTCTCCTCTGGGACCCCTAAAATGCAAAATGTTAGCATGTTTGATGTTTTCCCAGAGGTCCCTTAAAGTATCCTCATTTTTTAAAATTTGTTATTATTTTTGCTTTTCTGATTGAGTGATTTTCATTATTCTATCTTCCAGATAACTTATTGTTCTTCTGTATCACCTAATCTGTTGTTAATTCTTTCTATTGTATTTTTCCTTTCAGTCATTGTATTCTTCAGCTCTGACTGGTTCTTTTTTAATATCTTCTAGTCCTTTGTTGAAATTCTCATTCTTTTTGTCTATTATTTTCCCCTGTTCAGTTATCATTTTTATTACTATTGCTTTGAACTTTCTATCAAGTAAATTATTTACCTCTGTTTCATCAGGCCTTGTTTCAGGGTTTTGTTTTTTTTTTCTCATTTTTTTGAAACACATTCCCTCTGTCCTCTCATTTTGCATAACTTTCTCCGTCTCTGGGAAATTAGGTGAAAGAGTTACCTATTCTGGTCCTAAAGGTGTGCCCTTGTGTGGGAGTGTCCGTGTGCATTCTGTGGCTGCCAGTAGGTTTGGTGAGAGAGTTGGCTCTGAAGTGAGCATCGTCCACATCTTCTTTCAGGGAGTGCTGGCAGCCACAACCTTGGTCGGGAAGTAGGGCTGGAGTTGGAGGGGCTAGAGCTAAATTCATGTGCAGGCTAGGGCTGCTTCTATGCTCAATGGTCATTACTGTACTATGGTAATGATCCCTGAGGGAGTTGGGTTTCTCCCGGGTGTCATGGTAGTCTCCACTTTGGTTCAGGTCATGGCCGAGGCCTGAGGGCTTGGGCCTACACTTCTGTGCTGGTTGCACTTTTTTCCTGATGTGAGCTCCTTGGTTAAAGTCTGAGTCGGGGCTGGAGCAGTTGGTGGCACACTACTGAGCTAGTTTTGTTACCATAGGCAATGGCTGTACGTTCCCTGGAAGTAGTTTCACTTCTCTTAAATGTGGGTAGGGACATGCTTGCTGGAAATGGCTGCCTCTGCCCTGGTTAGAGGCAGGATCAGGACCCAGTAATGTCTAACTGTGCATACTCTCCTTGGCAACAGCAGCCTCCACCTTAGTGAGGAGCAGAAAGAGGAGCTGGAGCAGAAGCCTGGTACAGGCTGGCAGGCAAGCTGGGGTGGTCCTGCAAGCCAACCAGAGCCCCAGGCAGTTTTCAATCTGCTGCCTCCACACTGAGGCCAAGAGTAAGCAAGACTGTGTGCACACTCTTCAGGAGAAGAATCTTTGTTTCTTATAGCCCTTTGGTAAACTCCACTGGGTTTCAAACAAGCTAAGAGGGCTTTTCTCCCTGGTGTCAGATCCCAAGGGCTGGGGTGCCTAATATGTGACTCAAACCCTTCCCTCCCCAGGGAAGACCCCAGACCCCATGATATCCTCCTCTTCTTCTGGGTACCCCCACAAGGGGTGTGGGTCCCAACCTGATCATTTTTCCTTCTGTCCTACCAAACTCTGTATCTTTCTTTACAGCCTTTGTTGTAGAAGAGCTGTTCTGCCAGATTCCAGGTCATTTTCAGCAAGAGTTGTTCCACATGTAGTTGCATTTTTTTTCGTTTTATTCGGGGAGTTGAGCTCAGCATTCTCCTACACCACCATCTTGATCTCCACTCTCTAAAACACTTTTAGTTGAGCAGTGCAATGTTCTCACAAAGTATTTTGCACATCAAAACTCCTCTTTTTGCTTGATGCAAATGGGCCTTCATGCCAGAATGAGAGGCAGATACCACTCTGCTTGTCTTCTCTTTTCATATCCTCACCTAATAAATAAATAAATAAGTAAATTGATCAATACTTTTAAAATGGAAACTGAATCTTGCCCTGACTCTTTTAGACCTCATATAAAGAGTACATGTATCTATTCCTACAAATATTTGAACATTTCCTTCAAGTAGGAAATGTGCTAAAGAACCTTGCAAATAACATCAGAAATTTACAATAATAATTTTAAAATATCTATTGGAGAAAACCCCTAAGGCATTCAAGGTGATGAAAACAGGTGTGATACTGGCTATTTAGTAAGGAACTGATATATTGAGTATGACAAATATTTCCAAATACACTAGGCTTTTGTCCAGTCAAGTGCAACACCTTTTCTAAGTAATGTAGGCAGGAACTATCTATCCCTCAAATTTTCTTTAATTATAGTATCAGTATCAGCAATCATAAAATTACATTGTGTTCTCCATCCTATATATTTTTTTTTAAAAAGAGAGAAAATGTGCAGTGGGCTATGATTTACTTCCATGGATACAAAAATACACAATTACAGACAGTGAAAATAAATGTTGAAAGATGACATCAATATGGTATAAATCCAGAGAGAGAGAGTTTTCATTAACATTATTTTAGTTACCTTCAAAACCTCTGATTTAAAGACCTCTCAGAATACATGTATGTAAGAATATGCAGGATGAAAACATATGCCTTGGAATTCTTTTAATTATACATTCTGTGCAGAAATATCTGTATTAATGAAATGTTGCTTTCATACCCTTCTCTACAATGCTCTCAATTTCTATGGATGGAAAGATTTCCATATCTAAAATATAAGACATTATGCCCAATACAACCTAAAGAAAGCTATTGTCACAAAACATTATATGCCATCTCATCCTGACACATTTAACTCCTCAGGGAAAAACAAATGTCATAAAAATCTTGCCAGTCTCACAATAGTAACAATCCAATATGGCTACCTACCTCTTAGCATCAAATTATGTTTTCTGTTCGGCTAACACAAAGCCTTTTTCCAATGTCCACATTTAATAATGTGCCTATTATACATAAATAAAAAAATTCTAAGCTTAAAACAAATACAAAAAATCAGGAGAACAGATGAAAAATGCATATAGTGATTTCGTTTCTGTGGTGTTAATAGCTGACGTGATTAAGCTAACTCTAGCCTAAGTATTATTACTACTATGTTTTAGTATTTCTGGACTTTTAATTACTTGACATGATGTGTGTCAACTTGCTATTCACATATCTCTATTTTCAGTTGTATTGTTTTCTGTCATACTTACATTGTCATTTTTTCTGTTAATATTTTAATTTAATGGTAACCATGGAAAGCTTCTAACCCTTATGTTTCTGAATATAAATCTTAATGAAAATGGCCCCAGCAGTTTTGATTCTGTTTTCTGTTGTTTCTAACTGGCTGAAAGCTATGAATGTTGAGTACAACTGACCCTTTCAAAAGGAATCCAGCAGAGACTGAATTAGAGACACTGTGTGAAAAGAGTTAATTGAAGTGGTTCTACCTCAGGGATTTTCATGAGATTTCAAGATACTGGCTGGAGTCACAATCATTTGAAAGTTTGACTGTGGCTAGAAGATTTACTTTCAAGGTAGCTCATTTACATAGCAAGTTGGTACTGGTGTCAGCAGAAGAACTCAATTTTTCCACGTGGGCCACTCCGTGGGACTCTTTGAAGTCTGGTATATGACTATTCCCAAAGAGCAAGGTGTAAGCAGCCACATTTTTTTTATGACTTAAAAGTCACACACCATCACTTCATCAGGTCCTTTTCATCACACACATCAGTCCTTTTCCCTGTGGAAGGTACCAGACAAGTGTATGAACACCAGGAGGCAGAAATATTGAGGACCATCATGGTGCCTTGTTACCAGAGAATATGTGATAGGAGAGAAGGTATTTAATATGCACTTGAGCTATTACAAGAAATGAAAAGGTCCTGCTACCTCAATTCAAAAGGGAGAAAAATCACCTGTTTTTTACTTTGTGCATTTTGATTGATTAATAATGGTGATAGACTATTTGATATATTAATTTTACTCATATCAAATTGTCTGTTACTTTCAGTCTTCTTTCATCAAATCTAATTATTTCAACCCATTTATAATTTGTTTCATTCTTCTTTCAGCTTTTCTACTTTATTTTTTTTTCAATTCACAATCACAAATGTTGAGGTGAATAGGTTTGAAGTGACGCTGAGTCAAAGGGAAGAAAGCTAAGGTATCTCACTATTAGTTCATTACAATGATGTCATTAAAGTCTTATTTTGCACTACAATTCTATGCTATTTTGCTAAGAAACATTAAAAAGTTTTTTCTAAATAAAGATATTACTTGTAAAATTCACATAACTTTCTGACCTTTTGTTGTAATGTTGTTAAAGTAAAATTTTATTACTAAATGATAAAATATGGTAGAGAATATGAAAGCAATAGTTGGCATTAAGAAAGTAGAAAATGTTGAATATATATATATTTTAAAAGACAAGAAGAAAGAAAAGGAGGAAAATTGAGAACATAGATTAAGAGTTACAAACTCAAATACGTACAGGGAACAGGCAGGTAACATAAATGGGTAAAGCAAGGCTAAGTGGACATTGTAGAAAACTGAGAAGATGCCACTCTTAAAGAGGGCAGTGAATATGAAGCCCATGTCAATTTTTGAAATAACTATTCTCGTACTAATAAAAAGAAACTAGAAATATGAACTTTTAGGGGAACTCTTTTTATGTAACAGCTTTATTGCTATGTAATTAACATACAATAAAATGCACCCTTTTAAAGTGCAAAATACACTGTTTTGCAGTATATTCGGTTGCACAACCATCACCACTATCCAATTTTAGAACATTTTCATCACACCAAAAAGAAACCCTCTACCCATTAGCAATCAACTCCCATTTGTCTCTCCACACAGTTCATGGCAATGTCAACCACTAATCTACTTTCTGTCTCTATGAACTTGCCTATTATGGATATTTTATATAAATGGGATTATATAACATGTCCTTTTTCAGTGTTTTTTTCTGCTTATGTTATATACGTGAGCCAAAGATGGCTTCTCTACATTAGTCTTATGTTGTTGGCTTCTTCATAGCAGGCTAGCACCTGTTAGCTCAAAAGCTCACTGACATCAAACTCAAATTGTTACACATCCCATTGTTTTTAAATAAAGCCCAAATAAGCAGATTTTTAGCCATAAAGCAGCCACTGCTGCCCTTCAGATATTTCTGGTCTAGAGAAACTGCACTCAACATCTACTAGCTATAGATAAGATCAAATCCAAGGCTCTAGTGACCCAAGCCATTGTTGCCCTTCAGAGATCTCTGACCCAGACTCTGCCCATGGTGTTGTGCAGCAACATGACCTAGACACATAAACTCTCCTCTCTGATTCTTCTCCTTTTCTTTGTGAGTTCCTCACTCTGCTCCTCTGTGAGTACCCTTCTCCTCTTTTTGGTGATGGTCCTCATACCATAGCCTCTGAAAAGTTTCATACTATGAGGGGCTCTCTTCCCCATCCCACCTCCAAATGCAAACCTGCCAAAGTGTTGCCCACATAAAGCTCATTATGTACTACTATCACCTCATGGTTATATGTATTTTTCTTGACCAGCTTTGAAATTCTTCAAAATCACTACAGCTTAACACAATGTTTTCAAGATTCATTCATACTGTAGCATGTATCAATACTTCATTTTTTAATTGTTAAATAATATATTATTTATGGATAGACCACATTTTGTTTATACATTCATCAGTTGATGGGCATTTGGATTGTTTCCACTTTGGACTACTATACTAGTATGTATATTCTTATACAAGTTTTTACATGGTTATATACCTAGGAGTAGAATTTTTCTTGGTTATATACCTAGGAGTAGAATTTCTGTGTAATATGCTAACTCTATGTTTAACATTTTGAGGAACTGCCAAACTCTTTTCCAAAATGGCTGCTTCATTTTACAATCCCACCAGCAATGTACTATGGTTCCAATTTCTCCATATCTTGCCAACACTTGTTATTGTCATAGTTCTAATAGTTTTTTGTTGTTGTTTGTTTTTTTATGAGGAATGAGGCTGATTCTTAGTTTGTTAAGTGATTTTTGTCATGAAAATATTTTGGATTTTTCCAATTACGTTTTCTGCATCTACTGAGATAATCATGACATTTTGCCCTTTATTCTATTAATATAGTATATTATATGTGTTGATTTTTCAGATGTTAAACCAATCTTGGATTCTATGAGTAGATCACAGTTTGTCATAATGTATAATTCTTTTCCTATATTGCTTCATTTGGTTTCTGGGTATTTTATTGAGAATTTTTGCTTCTGTATTCATAAAATATTGGTCTGTAGTTTGTTTTTGTTTTGTTTTGTTTTGTTTTGTTTTGTTTCTTGCAATGTCATGGTCTGGTTTTGGTGTCAGAGTAATCCTGGCCTCATAGAATGAGTTTACAAATTGTTTCCTCTTCTTCTATTTTTGGAAGAATTTTAAAATGATTGGTATTATTTATTCTGTGAATCTTTGATAGAATTTACCAGTGAAGCCATGGGGATAATTCTGTGGAAAGCATTTTGATTACTAATACAATCACTCATTATTCAGATTTTCTTCTTGTTTTTGAGTCAGTTTCAGAAGTTAGTGTCTTTTAAGAAATTTGTCTAGCTTGAACTGACAGCTATTAAATTGAAAATATACAAAAAATTTGGAACCAATTTAGCTCCATTTCATTTACCACTTTTTGTTATTTTTGTCACATAAAATACATCTTTGTTCACTTTAAACCCATTGCACAGATGTATAATCTTTTTTTAATGTAGTTGTCATTTAGATTCTATGGAAGAAGTATTGTAAACAAACATACATTAATACTATGTTTTATATTTGCCTATGTAGATATTTTTGTGGATGATCTTTACATATTTGTATGGATTTAGTTACTGTTTAACGCTCTTTCATTTCTGCCTGAAGGATTTTCTTTAACATTTCTTGTTGAGCAGGCTGGTTTGTGAAAAGTTATATGGAATTTCTAAACTTTTCTTTATTATTGAAGAATAGTTTTAATGAAAATAAGACTCTTTTTTTGACATTTTTATTTAGCACTTTGAATATGTTATTCCACTTCCTTCTGGCCTCCATGATTACTGATGTTAAATCAATTGTTATTATTGTGCATTATAAATAAATTTTCTTATGCTGCTTTAAAGATTTTCTATTTGTCTTTTTCTTTCAGTACTTTGACAGTGACTTCCTAAGTGTGGATCTCTTTGAGTTTAATCATAGTTGGAGTACATGGAGCTTCTTGGATGTTCTTTGCAACAGTTGGGAATACTTGGTTATTATTTCTTTATATTCTTTCTGCTTCTTAATTTTTCTCCTCTCCTTCTGGGAATGCTATTATGCATATGTTAGTGTTCTAGATGATCCACCATATATCTCTGAGGTTCTTTAATTTTTTTTCTTTCTTTTCTTTTTCCTGTTCCTCAGACTGGATAATTTCAATTGTCTTATATTCAAGTTTGCTGATTCTTTCTCTGACAGCCCAAATATGTTGCTGAGCTGCTATAGCAAATTGTTCACATCAATTTTTTTTTATTTTCTACTTCAGAATTTTTGTTTTACAAAATTTCTTCAGAATTATTTTTTAATAATTTCTATTTCTTGATTGATAGTACACGTTTGGTGAGACATTGTATTGTAGTTGTACTTTCCTTCAATCCTTTAGCCATGGTTTCCTGATTATATTTATTATAGCCTATTTAAAGTCTTGTGTAGTAAGGTCATCATCTGGGCTTCCTCAAGGACTATTTCTGTTGATCTCCCCCTCCCGCCACCTGGGTATGGTCAATACTTTCCTTTTTATTTGTATGTATCATTTTAGTTGTTGTTGAAACTGGACTTTTAAATAATATAATGTGACAACTCTGGAGGTCAGGTTTCCTCTCCCCCTTCAGAGTTTGTTTCTGTTGCTCTTTGTTCTTGATGTTTTTATTCCCATTTGTTTATTTAGTGACTACTCTAAACTGATTACAAGCCTATATGTTTCCCATGTGCAGCCATTGAAGTCTTTGCTTAGTTAGCTTAGTAGTGACCTGTTGTTTGACTGAGATTTTCTTAATGTCTTGAAACTTAAAGACTTCCAACCTTTCACCAAGAACCTCTGTGTATGTGTGTGTTGGGGCACACCTCCAGCACTCCAGCAGTTTAAATCTCTCTGTAGCCGCATTTCCTGCTTGGACAGAGTCTTGAGGCTTAGCCAGAAATGAAAGATAAGGGCCTTCTCAGGTCTTTCCTGGACATGAAAATAGCCTTACACATGTGCATGCAATTCTATATCTACAGAAGTATGTCAGAGTGTTCCAAAGACACTTGTGGGTATCTCATTCCCTAGCAATTCCTTTTCAATGTTTTGGTCAGCCTCTTATTTTCCCTATCTCATATTGCCAACTCAGGCATTGTGATGTTAAACAGTTGCCCTGTTTTGTTTTGTTTTTTGTTTTGTTTGTTTTGACTAACTCTGTAGGAAGAGCTTTTCCCTCTGAACAAGTTCTGCGTTAGATCTGATAAAGATAGGTCCTATGAATGGATCTTTTCCAAGAAGCTATAGAAATGTCGAGTATTGATAATTCTCTGAGGATGGGGTCTGGGGGAGGTTTCTAATCCTACTTCCTTCTGCAGTGACTGCTGGGTGCTCACTTTCAAATCTATCTTGGTTGTAGGGCTTGGTTTTCAAGAGCCCCATGGAGTTGGGGAGAAAAAGGTGAAAATAGGATGAGTTAAAATGTCCCAGTGCTCACTCTTACAGAGAGTCAGCTGTTTTTCTTGGAAAAACATTCTTAGGATTGTTGCAAGATTTGGGTTAATTGCCAAGTTTCTAAAGAAGTTAATTTTGACAATTTTTCCAGTGTTCTTTTTGCTTCAATGGAGGAGTGAATTTTTTGGAAGTCATTACTCTGTCATTCCAGAAGTTCTTCCAATTCTCTCATTTTGAAATGTTGAATATTCTATTATTTATTCTGAATTTTTCAGTGTGTTTCAAACAAAACATATCTATGGGCAGCATATAGCCACAGAAAGAGATACAACTTGTAATTGCTTACATAAACTCATGTAGTGAAGGTCTACAATATTAACTGAACACCATTTGATAAGAAACTACTGATATAGAGAGTTTCTTAATACTATCTCTTTATTACGGTAATAAGAATGAAATAATGTTATTTTATAATCAGTGAAAAATTAAATTGTTTATTGTCATATTTGTATAAATCAGTAAAGTGAGTAGTTTATTTTAAAAATGTCATCAAAGCAGAAAATGACAATTTTAAACACACAGATTAGGGAGTCCTTTCTCAGGCTGCAGATATTTTGGTTAAATTGTGAGTCTTAACATATCTGTAAAATTCACTTCTATAGACCACATCATTCTTTACTGAAGATATACTCTTATTCTTGAATCACAAGTTTTTTTTGACTCCCTGTTCACTAGTTTAGATTGTACCACCTCCTTTTCCTTTCAAACAAGTGCCAGAAATTGTTTCTATATATTCATATATGCAGGGAAGACTAGTTTGGCAGCTAGATGAAGACAGATGATGTTCTCTCATGATAACAGTGAGGCATTGGGGTGAAAAAAGGAAATGAGAAGCATAAACTAGAGTAGAAAGTCTTCTATAGCATGCTAAGTGTCTTGGGGTGAATTTAAATACACTGTAGAGTTGGGAAGTTAGAGCCAGATGCATATGGAACTAGTTAAGAGGATTTGGAAGACAAAACATTATTTTTCCTTTTCTCTCCAGAACTTAGGACATCTATCCCTCAGTATCCATGGGGGATTGGTTCCAGGAGACTCCACAGATACCAAAGTCCTCAGATGCTCATGTGCCTTGTATAAAATGGCTTAGTATGATGACTACAGTCACATGCATACATGTGAAACCTGGGTTTTGCATCCTTGGGAACAGAGGACTGTACTCTCCTGTTTTGCCCAAGATTGGGGACTCTGGGAATATCAGAATATAACAGGTGTACACATTAATGATCCCAAGATGTGTGGTGGCAGCATCTGGGCTCTCCAACTGGCTTTGCTCAAGAGTATGCAGACAAATAGGAGATGGAGCAGGAGAGGAGGAACAAAGCCACCAAATGTAACTGCAAAGAGATTTTGAGAGCTCCCCAGAACAACTAAGCAAACACTTGTGGGTAGAGACTGTGGCCCTGTTTTAAATGGGTAGTTGTTTTTGAGACCACAGACCTGCAGGCTACATTTAAATTTTATTTTCCTTTTATCTTGATGAACATTTTTAGGTGACCTGTGTCTCATCAGTTCAACCTTCTTGTTTCCTCAGAACATAATTGGTGATCTGCCCTTATGCACTGACAAACTAACTCCTTGGTATCAAGATTACAATAAGTTTACTTCAAAGATGCATTGGTCCCTGTTACACAAATAGACAACTGTTATAAATCTCAATACCCAGGTTGACACTGTCCAAATATGTGTGAAACTCAATTTAGCTGTTAGAAATGATTTATTATTTATATTTCCAAATATGTATATGTGCCTGAAAGGTCTGTTTATTGTTCGCTCAGTGAAATATTCTTGTAAATGAGTGAATTGCTGATCTAAGCCACTGACCCACACAGTTCTCTTAGATGTTCTGGTCATTAACTGGAGGAAATCTGGCCAGTATCTACTGGTTTAGTCAAACATTTCACAACCTCACACAAAGTTATACTCCTAGATTCATCTTCTTGCCTTGAGAATTCCTGCACAGGGTGACAACTTGAAGCTCCTCCCTGGGATGAGTGGCCTGTTCTATTCAGATACCCAAGGAACTCAAGCATCAATGCTCTACTTTATTCCATCTGAAATCTCACCTTTTATTTAGAGTTTGTTTATATCCTGACTTGATTCACCAATTATTTGTACTAGTCCTGATGTTCTATTTTAAAAGCCTTTGCAGTAAAGTTGATAAATGGCTCTTTAAGCTCCAAGTACTAAATTGGTTTCCTTAATTCCTATATATTATTTTGTCTGACCCATGACTTTTTTGAGAAAGAAAGAGGCCATCAACTGATGGGACACTAGAACAATTAGCACAAACTGGATCTATGGCCTCCTTACCTGTGAAGCACAAGAACAGATTATGTAGATGAATTAAAAACTTTGAGAGCCACATGTACTCATCTTTGTGTATGTGCTTATATCTCTTCTTTACAGAAAAAATTGAAAGACTTTCTAGGGTGTGTCCTTTCTCTCTTTCTCTTTCCTTGTCTCTCTCTCTTACTGTATGAGATTAGAACAATGACAAATTTATTTTTGAAACGAACAGCACATTATGAAAAAAGCTCTTTCATTAGCTTTGCTTTATTTGCTTCAAGAGAGAGAGAACACTCTGAAAGCAAGCTATTTGCAATAGCATTGGATTTAAAAATTATTTCCAAGGCTCTACCTTCAAGTGCATAATTTCACCATAGAAAATTCAACTAAAAGTGCTATAAATTAAATAGATGTTCAACTTAGCACAGGCTAACTTTTAAAATAATAAGAACCCTGAAGATCCAACTGAGAAACCAGGACATTGGAGAGGTTGTCACGAAGATAGGATTTTGTCCTGACTGTGCAACATCTTAGTTACTTTAGCTGATGGTTTTGGGAAAAGGAATACATTAAAATCTTCATCAGGTCACATGGTCTGAGTCTGTCTCACACAATATCAGTGATGTTAATATGTGATACATATTTGGTCTTTGACCTTGTTTCGGCCAACCTTCTCTAATTTGCCTACTTTCCTCTTTTTATGTTTTCTCCTAAAAACATAAAATCAAGCTTCACTTGATTCCCACTCAAACTCACTTGGCCAAAGAGAGAAAGGAATACAAAAACAAAAATGTTACAAACATCAAATGAATACATTTTAAAAATGTTTAAGTTTTGCCATAGATGCTTCATTATAATTGATTATTAGAGAAAAAGATTTTTTTCTATAAGCTTGTTTAAATTCTTACAGAAATTTAAAATCTACAGGAATCTAGATTGTATTGCGAGAGGAAATAAAATGTACTGGTTATGATCAGAAATCTAGTCAGACTGACTTGAAAACAAGTCTTGGGTCAACATTTACCACCTTTATGATGTTGAACAAATGATTTAACTTATATATGTGGTGCGTACTATTACTATCACAGGTTCAAACCCCCCCCCCCCAAATTTCCTATTTTGTATTTAGCTCATATGTTTTTAAACCAATAGAGTATAATGCTGTTAATTGAGATTTTCCTTGAAATGATGACATTTTACTTTATGACAAAGTCAATATTTTAACATTCATTACACAACTGGTTAGGAAACAAACTGATGGTTTTGTTCATAGCAGCCTCTTCAGGCACAGTACTTGATTTCTGAACAGGGCTCGTAAAACCCACCTAAATGCTGTGGATAAACTACATGGCCTTCTGACTTCCCCTCTTGATTAGAAATCTCTGAGTCTGATAATTGTCCTTAGAACTTAGAACATAAGTACCAAATACAATTTAAATATACTAACATGATTCGCTGCCCAAATAATCATGAAGCTGAAAGAACTTAATATCAGATAGAATATGACGCTGTATACTGATATTGAAATTAGTTTGCAGTCAACTTAGCTCCCCTGCCACTCTGCTTGTATTCATACCCTCTGTTTCTCACTTACTCACCAGCTTTTCCCTAATTGTCATCCAAGTAGACCATGCTGTGCTCTCTGTATTGGTTAGTGCTCCAGGCCTCACCCATCTAGCCAGCAATATGTGTTAGGACATTTTTTGTGGGCAATGATTAATATGCATGGCCATCCTCAGGTGCCAAGCACTTGATTAACTCACTATTTTGTGATTTTTGAACATTAACTAGTCATTTTACTAAAATCAGATAAAAAGCTCTCATGTTTAGGCAGCTTTACGTGCTCCTGCTATTTTCAAGTAGATCCCTGATACACTCTTAGTAAATGTTCTTTCCAAAACCACAGAATCAAATAATGTTTTAGTAAATATGCTTTAGCATATATATAACAAATAGGCTTCAATATGAAAAGCCCTATTATCACAGTTAATAATAATTAGTAAAGGAAACATAAGAAAGCTAGATGTGTAATCTCAATTTCCAGTTGAACAGGTTGACCCTACCACTTGCCTCTCTGGCACCCTGGAAAAAATGTTCAGGTTTTTAACTTTGATTTTAAATGGACAGCAACTGTTCTCCCAAGGGAAATACTCTCAGCAGAAAATCTGAGAGTCCTATAGTCAATAATAAAGGGAAAAAATATGAGAAATGGGAAAAAATGATCTTCTGAATAAATGCATAGGTCAAGGAAAGAATGACATACTTAGAAGCATTTTTATGGTGTCGATATATCCTCTTTTCAAGGCTGGATTTAGCAGGGAAATGTCCAGCAATGCGTGACTTGGTGTGATGTTACAGCATTCAAAAGGATACAAAATTTTGAGCAAGGTTGTAAATGATATAAAATATCTCCTTTTAAATCTGAGTACATACAGCTATATCAACTCTATAGTTGTAGCACAAGTTAAAGTAACTATAAACAATAATATTTTCAACTAATAATATCTGGAATAGTTTTTTTATCTTGTAATAGGTAAGTTCAGATCACCCCATAACCAGAGTGTAATGAAATTGTCAACATTTTCTTCATTTCTTCTTTTCCTGACAAATGGTGTGAACATATCACCTTTTTCTCTTAATGGAAAACCTAACTGGAATACATCAAAATGCTATTAGGTTTTTCATTTTCTTCTACAATGCAATGCTGGGGAATGCATGCAGCCTTCATCTGGGCACCACTGTGGAATATTCGTCGTCCCTGATAAAATGACTGCAAAGGAAAATCAAGCAGAATTGTTCTCTGGTTTGTACTGCTGCTCCTTTGTTACAGTCTCTCTGAGAATGTGTGCAGGGGGATTATCTGTGTTGCAGGAATACACATGGGCTATGTTAACCAAAATGTGTTTAAAATTTTACCCAAGTAATTTTAATGTGCAAACATGTTTAATGAATAAGTCTTCATGTCCAACAAGACTTATGCATAGGCTGTATTTTGGAATAAAAGACAGCAGCAGTATAGACTGCTTGCTAGAAGTTTCAAAAGACGTTTATTGTAATATTATGTAGGAAGAGGGGAAAATGAAATCAAGTGTCCTTACCCCATGGGAAATATCTGTAGCCTATTCATTGTTTAATTTATTTTGTCTTGAACTAAACCAATAATGGGATATAAAATAAATCCAAGTGAGCATACATGAGGCATAGAAGTCGGTATATGAAGAGGATATTCCATCCATCTGTAAAATTTTACCTATGGATTACAGTTATTAAAATAGTAACATTTTGCTCTAATGGCAGTTGAACAATAAGAAAACCTTGAGTAGTATTTTTGTTGACATCATGAGCAATTTGATTATCTTGTGATAAAATTAAAGCAAGAATACTTAAATGGAGTATATATAAACATACACACACACATATATATGTACATAGATGACATCGATTTATGAAGAAGTTATGTGGCAGAAACACAGATTTTTGAGCAATCAACACAAATTCAAATGCCATTTTTAGAGAGATGGTCCAGTGTGACATAAGTAATCTGACAATTTAAGAAATCATATAACATGCAAGAAAAATAATTTAAACTATTTTGAACCCCCTTAGTATTCAGCACAATAAAAAATATTTCATGCTTGCATGTATCAATCAGTTCTAAATACTCTAAATTGTTAATAAATGAAGAGACAATTGTATCTTTTCTCCAGTTATGTTATTCTTGACAATGCTTTAGCAATTCTTCTAACAGTGTCTGAACAGTGGTATCTTGATTCGCTCTGAGTGACAGGTCTAGAGCAAGCATTTTTCCTAATGCTTGGGAAGAGCAATAAACATTTTCTTGGAGCTCTTGTTATGATTTATTTTTTAAATCCTAACTAGAGTTATAGGAAGATTTCATAGGGAAACCTTTTTATTTTATTTTCACCTCAACAAAAAAGCACCAGCTATGTAGTGAAACTCATTTCAAGTACAAAAATGATGCCACAATATTCAATAACTGAACTTCCTAGAACAAGTGACTATTAAGAATACACAGTGCAGTCCTTTCAATTCCCAAATAATTTACTACTAAATGTGGGATGGACAATCTAAGGCCAGAACAAACATATTTATGCCTATATCCTTTTCTCTTTTCTGTGTCTAAATAACTTAAAGGCCAAAACCAAATATTTATGCATCACATTTTCCTTAGGGGGATAATTTTATAAGGAAATTTACCTCTAAATTGAAAATTAGAATTTAATATTATGCTGATCATATATATATATACACACACATAGATACATATACAGTATACATGTGTGCATGTGTACATCTCCATTAGAGTGACTTGGTGGCTACTCAGCTACTGTCTTCAAATTTGGTTGATGTAAGGTACAGTAGTCACTATAGAGAAATTCACATTTTTTATTCAGGCTCATCAATGTGGTAAATCTACAGTCTCAGATAGATAGATATATTTTCAAATCAGAAAAATAATAAAATAAAATTCACCTAGAAATCAAATGTCAAGGTCATTAGTACCACATTTGGTCTTGCTGTAATAATATCCCAATTGCATGCATGGCAATTTACATAACATTACCCATTATGCTCTGTTCTGCAATTTGGCTTTTGTAGGTCACTGTACCTTGATTTACTTTGTTAAAAGAGAGCATTTTCTAAAAAAAAAAAAAAAAGAGCATTTTCTAAGCATCGAAGCCATGCAGTTTCAGGGCCCACTATATCTCTGCTGGCAGCTTCTGTAAAAACAAGGTGCAATGACAAATTGAACTGGAAATCCTGAAAATTTAACCATTAAAAAAAAAAAAAAAAACTTTAAGAAGATTTCACAATCTTCTACTGTAAAAAGAAAATCAAAAAGAAGAAAGCTAAATTAGAAATTGATGTCTGTAAATTTCATCCTTTGGTGCATTTTGCAGCTATGACAGATTTCTCACACTTCCATTATCTGTGTGGCATTTATTTGTTTTATTTTTAATTAAAGGTGTGAAGTAGCTGCCTCACTGATTCATTTACTTCAGCATTAGCTGCTCATGGTAGATGCTTAATCCACTAGATATCTGTCACAATTTTGGATTGGATACCCATTACCGAGATTGATAGCAGTTATCAAACCTCAAAATATGTGTGTGTTCTCTTTTAAATATTAGCTGTCAGAGTGTGATAAGTTGTGTTGGGTTGTACGGAGCGGGGTTGAACATATGACACGGTGAGGCTTAGTTTTAAAGACGAACACACTTTATAGCTGAAATCCATGACAAAAGAGAAAGGCAGGCAGAATGCCAATGTGTATAGAAGACAAACACCAGGGTTCAGTAACGATTCCAGATAAAGGAAAACAATTTGACCTTCCTACTTTTGTCTTATGAAATGATTTGTTTAACTTTTAGCTTTATAAAGCATAAAAGTTAGAAAGAGAATAAAATGGCTCTCCTGCAATGGGGAATGTGAGTTTTATTCTAAGTTCTCAGGGAGGCAGTTTTGCCAAAGAATTCTGAAATTCTTGAAATATGTATTCTGTGTAATGCCATACTTCATGAAAGTATGAAAAATATTTTCATTTTGGAGAGTTAATTGAAACTGGTGTGGAATACTTCGGGAACTGATTTTTATAAGGGCCTTAGTTGAAGTATCTTTTTTTGTCATATATTTAACAAGTTTTTGTTAAACACCACCTATTCAGCTTAGAAGTGGTACACGCAGGCATATCAAAGCTACAGCACATTTATTTTGTCTTAACAATTTTATTTTTTCCATTCCTGAATGGTCTTTAAAACTTTTGCTTACATATTTTTCTGCAGAAATCTGTACATTAATTCTATCTAATTGGTGACTACACAGCCTTTATGTTCTCCTGGCTGAAGAGACAGCTGTAGTAAGGAAGATCTGACAGCATTGCCTCTTTAATGGATACTTTAAAAGTGTATAATTGTCCCTTTGTCCATACAGCCTAACAAATATGCTCTTCTTCTGACAAAGGATTACCGTGATTTTTATTACTATGATGTTTTATATCTTTAAAATATACTTGTGAAGAGTTCACTTTTAACCAAGTAAATGCCGTGTTTTAATTAAGCAGAAAATTTGCAAAGAAGGGTTTCTGAAGAGAGGCTCAATTGCTTCCTGCAGCCTTTATGAAAAGGGCAGGGTGTTAAAACAAACCTCCTACTTTTATTTTCAAAGGATAAAAAAAAAAAAAAAAATCAGAGCTAAAGATAATCTCTCCATTAGTATTATTAATAGTGTTCAGCTTTCTTGACATGCTTTCGAAGCAGACAGACTTGTCATGAGCATCACATTTGCAAGCACTGTCACAGCTCCTGAAGGCTCTGGTGAAAGCAGGGAAGTGTGTTAACAGTAACTGCGAATGGCCTTTGGGGACAAATAGGCTTACCTGCGACTGTGCCTAGCTTTTCAAAAAACAAGTTGCTATATTATACTCCATAATCACGTTAGTGCTCACATAATACTTGACCCAGCATCATTTTTTGAAGTACCGTTTCCAATTCTAAACCCCTTTCTCATCCACTTTGGATCATCTAATTGGAGTGTTATAGCATCCACCCACAAAACAGTGATCCCAGCACGCGTGTCCAATGGTTTCTTGCACAAGGACTTAGCTACTCAGATTAGTGGATATATGTTTTCCATTTATTCCAAAATATTTGACTTTTTAGTTCTGCAAAGTCTCCTAGCACTTAGGTGTCATAAATAGTTATCTAATAAAACCCATGGCATTAAGCTAATAGCTAGAGATGATGCCTAAGATTTTCAGAACAATTTGTCACAAAACTCTTCAAGCATATCCGAAGCATTTCAACAAGAACAATGTAAAACTCCTATAGAAATGTGTGTAACTAGGAAATAATTTGTTTCACTGTTCTGTTTTATAATTAATCTGCTCTATGTTGTAGGTGTCATTGAATAAAATACTTTGTAATGGCAGTTTCTCTATGCAGACTGGCCAAGGTAATGGACTAAGTTTGCATGACTGTATTCTGTTCCAAGAGAGCAGTAGCTGGGGCATAATCAGTTTGAATAAGTAATCAGCTCGGATATTGTTCCGAGATTTATTTTTTCCTTAGGTCAAGTAAGTCCCTAACTGACATACTTTTATAGAATTAGACAAAGAATAACTGAGTTTGGCATCTTTTCTCTTTTAGCCAGTAGTTCATTTTATCCATTGTCTACATCCATTGGGAGTCCAAGCTGCCCGTCATATAAACAATGTGTGCTCTTATTTCTTTGTAGAAATGGTGTAAAATTTTGTTTCAAAGATGAAATATGAAATAAAATATTTCACATGAAATAAATGTACCACAGAAAAATCTCTAAGGACAAAGGGGTATCCAAAGACAAAGCGCACACACACACACACACACACACACACACACACATACACACGCACAAATATCAGGCATATTTACACAAACAAAAAAGCCATTATAATTTTAGAAAGTTATGAATAGCAATACCTTAATCTCTCTTTTTTATTTGCAGAGGTATATTTAACATACATTACAATGTTCATGAGGAATATGTCTTGCCCTGTAACATTTTTAAACATACAGAATGGAAAGCCATCTTGTAACTGGATTTTTGCGGCATATATTTCTGTTTAGAATCCTAGGTAAGATTATCACAGAAACATACACAAGCCAACCAACATGTGGATTCTCATTTTAAATATGATATTGGGGTACTGGCATCTTGAAATAGAAGACATTATAGGATGCATAAAATAAGGAGTGTTAATCCACTATTATAGTTCTCAAAATGTGATGCACATAAAAAATATAATAGAAGGTAACAGAGAAAAGGAGCATGGATTATTATTCTTTGTTAAATTTGAGTGGGTCATGTAAATTTTCCAAGTATTTTGCAATTATTTTAATCTGGGAGAAAAATGTACTCAAGTCATTAGGACTTGAATTTACAAAATTATACATGTGCCCCTATATATATATGTGTGTGTGTGTATATATGTATATAAACATGTATATGTGAATGCTTTGGGTTTGTGTACAAATGTACATTCACATGTACCCTCACATACTCCAGCAACTTTTTCTTCTTTCGTTAATTTAATTTGAAAATATTTAAAATAAAAATAAGAAATGATAATGAACTCATCCATACCTATGATAAAAAGGAATATAGAATAAATATAACATTATTTAGTGAGGCACTAAAAACTGCTGTGGCTTTTTAGCTTAAAAGAAATTCAGAGATGTAATATGGTTTCATCGTTGTTATTTTTCTACCACTGAGCAGACCTCTCTAACTCTCGGCTCTGATGCTCAGGGAAAGTAAAGCACAGCAGTTGAATTTCACCCACTCACACCCTACCTGACTTGTGGATAAAGAAAACAGTTCTGGTCCCTGTTGCTTTCAGTTCTTTTCTTGAGATGACTTAATTCATCACAAACAGGGTAAGCAATAAAAAATAAGGTTGAAGCTTGTGCTTTAGTATGAGCATAAACTGTGCCTTGTATATATTCAAATTCATGTCTAGTTGGAGGAAATATTCATGACTAATATTAAACTAAGCCCAGAATTAGGCAAAATGCAACAGACATATATTGAAGTGAGCATTTTATTATGTGCTATGTCAGCCAGATTAAAGAAAAGAGTGCATGACACTGACAGGATATTGCATGTATATCAAGCAATCTATTTATATGTGACAGGGAGGGTTTGATTTCTGGAAAGAGTGACAACCCAATGAAATAACTGCTCACCTTCAAAATTTCTATAGTATAAATATACATCTGTTAAGATGGAATTTTAAATTACAATTAACAAAATGTAGATAAATATGCTTAGGAATGAATAGTGACATACAGAGAAAAAGGGGATGAAGAAGTCTGTATAAATACAAAGGTTTTTCAGTCCTTTGCCACTGTCCAGCACAGAACATTAGTGGAAGCTTGCCACATCACTTAATCTAAAAGCAAGGAATTTCAAACAAGTTAATACTCTTCTGCTACCCAAACAGAGAAGGGTGTGGGTGTGGGAAGGACTTAAGTCACCAACTGGGAAAAGCTAGAATATAAAATATAAACACTACTGTGTTATTGGCAATAGCTAGTCAGAAAATGATTATAAAACTCAGGTCTACTCTGTTTTTTATATTGGCACTATTTCAAATAAAATTATATATTTTGTGCTGTAAGAAGTCTGCTTTTATTGATCTAATTCTTCCTATCATTATTAAGGGTTCAGAACTGAAGACAGAGCATAGTGCTAAAGCAGTATAATTACTATTTGTCTGTCATGGAAGTGGCCTTTGAAAAGGGAGGGGGGAGAGAGAGAGAGAAAGAGAGAGACTAAAGTTGAAACCACTAACTTCATTACCAGTAAAAATAAAGTGCAGTGAAACAGAAATTCTTTGAGTTTACAATCATTACACTTGGATGCTCTTGCCAGGTACTGGGATAAGAGGAAAGAACAATCGATGGTCAATTGACTTTATATCCTTTTCTTAAATAATAATTTGTATGACTTTTACATGTTTCTAGGATTAGCTGAGCAAACCACACAGAGACCACCTGACAAGCAGTCCATAAAATAAGTTAAATGAGAAAAACAGAGGTTGGATGTGATGCTCGTCAAACTGGCTTCTCATAGCAGCAGCAGGAAGAGCTATGACTGAAGCTCCTCTTTCTTCCATTTCCAAGATTTAGGCAATATCCAAGAGGTGCATATGGGGGAGCTACAGGACAGATGCAATCAGAGCTGGCTTTGTACATCAATAATGGCAAACTGTATTTTCTCTTAACCTTTCTTTCTTTGTTCAAAAGAGGGCTTCCATTTTAAACTGTAATCTGTGACTTTTGAAACGGACATTAAGGAATCTTGCCGACAAATATTTCTGGCTGATTTTCTTTTTCTCTCCCTCTTGCTGTTTTAAAAGAAAATCATCATGGCAGCCCTATGTGCAGGTGAAAGGTACCAGACCTTCAGTAGACAATTAAGCGTCCCCCACTCCAAGATTTCTAATGGGATTAAGTTTTTAGGAAATGTTAATCAGAATTGTACACTAATGTTACAGTTCAGTGAATATTGACTGCACATACTCAGATAAAGCCATTTCCACAATACCCAGACTAAGATCTTGGTTTGAATATTTTCTACTTTCAACTTACATTTACATTTTATTTAACTATCTTCAACTTCTGAGTGTATTGTTAATGCCATCTTAAGCAAAAATGGATATTTGACAGTTTAACAACAGCAATAAAAAATGATGAGTTCAAAACTGTAAAACTCTAATACATGAGGTATGATAAAGATGATTTTTGCATCTAACTGGTCATTGTAACATAGTCTTGACAATCCCTAGGTAGACAAATTTAGCAATGTTTCATTGGGAATGATTTAGTAACCTCTGTCTCCCTCCCCCCTCCCCACCTTTCCACTGAGAGTGAGACTTTTTGACCGTGTTATTTGTAGATATGCAGCACAATGGCTAAATCTTAGACAAAAAAAACAAAAAAACAAAATCCTTTCCCAGGAGAGGTACACACTTTGGACCCTGTATGATACATCACCCATGGTAAAATATAGCTTGCTTGGACAACTTGTACTAGGCAACCTCAAATAATCCTATGCCTTTTGGGAAAATATTGAGAATTTTAATCTTTAAAATACTTATGAAAAACATAGAGGAAGGAGAGAGGAAATAAACAACAGTATTCTGTAAGGTTTAATTATAAATTGGGCTTCAATATTTTCTTTTGGGTAGGTTTGCAATTTGCAATGCCATGTGCCATGGACAAAGTTTAACCGCATCTGGCATGTGTACCCTCCAAATGAAAAGCAAGATGTGTCTAGTCATCTGGCAAAGCAATTTCAGTATACTGCCCCTACAATTAATTGCAGGGCAAACCTTCTCTGAGTAAGATACAGAAAAGTGTTTTTTTTTTTTTTTTTTTTTTTTCCCTAGAACATTAGAAGACACAGGATATTTGGAGATTAAAAAGATCATTCTGATTGCCTTGTAAAAGCTAAATATATATACAAAACTAATGATTGTGGAAAAGCATTGGGATAGTCTCTGTTCCAATAACGAGGTTAATTTGGGGATGCAAGCTAATGTTTATGAGCAAAAAATCAAATTCTAAATATGTGTATTGTTTTGCTTATGATGATATTGCTATTAGCTTCCTTGTATGTACTACTGTGGTGGGAGAATAAAAGTTTTCCTGAGCTCTGGTCCTTTGTCTTCTCAATATGCTGAAGTCTGTCTACAGAAGCAGCTATTAGTCTCCACAGTGCTGCCTCTATGCTTCCCCAGATATAAGGAGGCTTTGCTTAGATGCTATCCTATATCCCATAAGGAATGAAAACATTGGGTCAGGAGGGAAGTGTTAAATGTTTGAATATATAGCCTCAGAAGCAATAGCAAAAAGTCTTTTTTAACATAAATACATTCTGTTGCTTATATAATGTAAGTAAACAGAGTCATTGGATAATAATCATATCTAAAAACCAATATGAAGAGAAGAAAGACATTTTATTGACATGGATATTTAGGCCTAGTCTAGTGATACCTAAACTAGCAAGAAATAGGAAAAACTCAGCTAGTATTTTTTTTTCCTCACATGCCCTAATAATATTTTATTTAGAATTTATTTTTTTCACTAATTGTACAGCAGTTACTTGATTTGTTACTAACTCTGCAGTATTTGCAATTATTTTGGAATCATGCAGACAATGAATGACTGATGAAAACTGTAAAGAAAAGGCTAGAGAAGTGTCATTTTGTATTCACCTTTAGAAAAATCAAAGGCTAACTCCATTATTTTTTCATGGGAAATTCTTCGTACATTGTTTAATAAATGAACGAGGAAATGAATAAATACACAAATGGGTGAAACCTAGAAATTTGAATGTGCAATGGCAAAAAAGTAAAATAAAGTTAAAATTGAACTTGGACTCATGATAAATATTGAATGATATTAAAAATTATTGCTATTATTATTAAAAACAAAAGGTTCTATAATTATCTGACCATATAGCTAGTTTAAAAAGAAAGGACTTATTAGGTGTCTACTTTACACCCAAAAGTGTGCTAGGCAGAGTGTAAACAAGAGTGCTCCCAAAGAATATTAATCAAGTTTCCTCCATTGAAGGCACCCCATACTTGAGTGTCTTAATGGTGTGGTGCAATCCAGCAGCCCTGCTTTTAAACATAAAGTTCCCTCTGTGTCTAATTTCTTTTCCCAAGCCATATTTCTTCTTTCTTTTGACATTCAGTCCATGCCATTGTCTCTTTGTTGGCATTTTCCTTATCTCTCCCCAGCCCTTGATCACTGGTTCACAGTACTTAGACAACCTCCCCAATCCCACAAGACTCAGTGTCTATGCTTTTGTGATAATATTTTCAGGATGATATTTCAGCAGTCCATTTCACTCTGCACCTCTTGAATTACTCCATGTTTTATTTATTTTTTAACAAAATATTTAGCCTTGTGCCTGACAGAAATGGGCACTCAGTACACATTTGGTGAATAAATCTAGACAGGGATATATGAATAACGGATATAAAATGGTCCTGATAATATAAGTTTAATTACCTAAGATGGAAGGGAATATATATCATGCTAGAAAACAAACATTGGAAATAAATAAGGAGAGGTACTAACAACTATATTTGATAGGGATAAACACATAAAAACAAAAGTGTAGAATTTAACCATAAGGATTTGACTTTCAGATATTTAGTAAATACATGTAAGCAACGACGTTTCTCAATTTAAAACATTTTTGGGCTACTCACCCAAATAAGTTGCATATGCTAGCATATACCAAGGGCACTCCTTTCTTAAAAATATTTAGAGATTAAGTAAATCTTATTTTTGTTTTGTTTTGTTTGCAGAAAATGTGACCCTTGCCATTTATAACTTTTGAAAGTAATTGAAATTTTTCCTATGGTACAGTATGTGATTGCTTTTGCAAAACTTTATGAACACTCAGAAACAAGGTTTGGCAGATATAAAGTTTGATAAATATGTATGGTATCTTAACAATTACATAATTCACCTTTATGTCTTTAATTATATTTTATCCAGTAAGTCTACTAGAGCATGAGTGTATGATGTTAAAATTCTCCCATAAAATTCGTACTTATGCTAATTTCTCCTAGTATTTTTCTATTTTATAACAGTGATGCAGTGGTATTTAGCACATATAAATTTAATACTCTTATATTCTGTATAAATTATATGGATTACATTGCTTATCAGTAGAAAGTAATCTTGTTCCATTAATCCTCTTGACCTGAAATTTTACTATCTCTGGTAACCTTGTTTTTATTTTGTTTACATTTGTTTGACATATCTCTTACTATTGCTTTTTTAACCCTTGTAAGTCACTGTATTTTATTGTAGGTGTTGCTTAAATCAGCATATATTTAGACTTTGACTGATTACACTTTCTACCATACATTATGGATTGGGCTATATCTCTTTCATTTTTCATGTTTTTGTTCTATGTTTTCATTTTAAGTGCTTCCTTAATATTTCCTTTGTTTTCTGGATTTATTTAATTTTTGCTTCTTGTATTGTATTAAAGGTAAATATGTGATTAGTAGCTCTACATACTGGCAAGTACTTTTCTATGTACTCAAGACATACTTAAATTCTCATATATCTAAAACTCAATGACAAAACAAAACAAAAAGAAATGATCTGATTCCACACCAATGTAATATTATGGACAATTATGGACTGTTCTATGAAAATCATGTTTCAGGAAGGAATATGTCTTTTTTGGAGTCTTCAAATTAAACTTACATCTGTTCAAGTGCCTACTTGCCTTACAGGTGGTTTCACTCTCTTCCTTTCTCTCTTCTTTATCGTTTTATCTTTTTTTTTTTTTTTTCCCCAAGCAATGAGAGGCATTTACAAATTCCAGCCAGTAGGACTATCTGACTATAGATAGAAGAGTAAGACTCTTGTTTATAACATTCTTCAGCTGCTATTCCTGCCGCTGCTCTTTGCTGTCATGAGATGTTGCTGATGAACAGTAGAATGGTACTCTACAATAAGATCACTGCTACTTGTCTATAAGGTAGCAAATATCTGCTTGTCTGCAGTGAAGTAAGCACTTTTTGAAGGATGCTAAGTCTATGGTGACTCCATGACCTCAGGGTACCATTTGCATGGAAAAGGGTGAGCTCTTTCATACTGCAAATTTTCTCCTACAAATATTTTGGGTATTATTTATTATTTAAAGTTGAGTCTCTGTTCTTTCTATACCTATAAGTTCCTATTTTTATCTTCTATTTTTAAATAGGCAACGTTTTACAGCAATATTAAGCTGTAAAATGAATAAGTATTAAGCTGTAAAAAAAAATATTGAGCAGAAAGTAAGAGATTTCCCATATACCTCCTGGCCCGACACATGTGTAGGTTCCCTTATTATTAACATCTCCCACCAGAGTGTTACATTTGTTACAATTGATGAACCTATATTGACCCATGGTAATCGCTCAAAGTCCATAGTTTACATTAGAATGTATTCTTGGTGTGGTAAATTCCATGAGTTTTGACAAATGTACCTTGACATGTATCCGTCATTATAGTTTCATACAGAGCAGTTTCACCCAAAATCCTCTGTGCTCTGTCTACTCATCCCTTCCTTCTTCTTAAGGCCTAAAAAGACCTCTGATCTTTTTACCATCTCTCTGTATTTTTTTCATTTTCCAGAATGTCATACAGTTGGGGTCTTCACTACATTCTTTTCAAATTGGCTTCCTCCTTTTAGCATCATGACTTTATACACTGAATGGTATATCATTGTCTGGAGGTATCACAGTTTATTTATACATTTACCTAATGAAGGACACCTTGGCTGATTCCAAGTTTTGGTGATTATGAATCAAGCTATAAACATCTGTGTGCAGTTTTTTTGTGTGGACATAAATTTTCAATTTATTTGGCTAAGTACCAAGGAGCATGAATGTTGGATTTTATGGTTAGAGTATGTTTAGTTTTTAAAGAAACTGCCAAACTATTTTCCAAATTGTCCATATTATTTTGCATTCTCACCAGCAATTATTGAGAGTTCCTGCTGTTTCACTTCCTCACCAGCATTTGGTTTTGTCAATGTTCTGAATTTTTTGCCATTCTAATAAGTGTATAGTAAATACTATCTCATTGTTGTTTTAATTTGCATTTCTATGATGACGTATGATGTGGCTTTTCTTTTCATGTGCTTAATTGTCATCTGTATATCTTTTTTGTGAGGTGTCTGTTAAGGTCTTTGGCCCATTTTCTAATTGGGTTGTTTGTTTTCTTATTGTTGTATTTTAAGTTTTTGTATATTTTGGATAACGGTCCTTGCATAATGCAAGTATTTTTTCCTTGTCTGTGGTTTGTCTTAACATTCTCTTGGCATTATCTTTTGCAGAGCAAAAGTTTTTAATTTTAATGAAACCCAGCTTGTCAATTATTTCTTTCATGGATCTTGCCTTTAGAGTTCTGTCTGAAAAGTCATAATAATATACAGAGTCATCTTGATTTCCTCCTATGCTATTTTCTAAAAGTTTATAGTCTTGTGTTATATTGGGTATATAATTCATTTTGAATTAATTTTGTGAAAAGTGTGAGGTTTATGTCTAGATTTATTTTTGTGTGTGTGGACATTTAATTGTTCCAGCACGATTTGGTGAAAAGTTTGCTTCATTGCACTGCCTTTGTTCCTCTGTCAAAGATCAGTTGAATATATTTATGTGGGGTCTATTTCTGGGCTCCCTACTCTGTGACATTGATCTATTTGTCTATTTTTTTCAACTATACCACTTGATTAGTGTAGTTTTATTGTAAGACTTGAGTCAGGTAATGTCAGTCTTACAACTTTGATCTCCATCATGAGATTGATTATTCTGGGTCTTTTATTTCTTTATATAAACTTTAGAATCAGTTTGTTGATATTTACAAGATTGTTTCTGTAATTTTGATCGGTATTGCATAAATCTATAGATCAAGTTGGGGAGGATCAACATCTTGACAATGATGAGTCTATCCTTGAACATGGAATATCTCTCCATTTATTTAGTTCTGCTTGATATCTCATCAGAGTTTTATAGTTTTCTTTCTATAGGTCTGTACATAATTTGTTAGATGTATATTATTTCATTTTTGTAGTGCTAATATAAATGGTACAGAGTTTTTTTATTTCAAATTTATGTGTTCATTGCTGAAAGTGAGTGACTTTTGTATATTAACACTGTGTCCTGCAACCTTGCTATAGTCACTTATTAGTTCTAGGAGGGTTTTGTTGTTGTTGCTGTTAATTCTTTTAGATTTTCTACACAGTAATGTCATCTGTGAACAAAAGCAGTTTTATTTCTTCCTTCCCAATCAATATACATTTTATTTCTTTTTCTTGTTTATTCATTTGCCAAGACTCCCACTACAATGCTGAAAACAGTGATAGGAGGGGATAAACTTGTCGTGTTTCTGATCTTAAAGAGAAAGCTTTGAGCATTTCACTATTAAGTATGATATTCACTGTAATTTGTAGATATTGTTTATCAAGTTGAGGAAGTTCTCCTCTTTCCTAGTCTATTGAGTTTTTTTTTTTTTATCATGAATGGGAATTGGATTTTGTAAAATGCTTTTTCTACATTTATTGATATGATCATTTTTTTTTTTTTGCCTGTTAATGTCATGGATTACATTAATTGATTTTTAAATGTTGAACCAGGATGAATATGTGGGATAAATCCCACTTAGTCATGATGTGCAATTATTTTATACATTGTTGGATTGGATTGCTTATATTTTATTGAGAAGCTTTGCTACTTTATTCTGGAAAGACATTGATCTGTAGCTTTCTTTTCTTGTATTGTCTTTGTCTGGTTTTGGTATAGGGTAGTGCTAGCCTAATAAAGTGAGCTAGGAAGTATTCCCTCTGCTTTTATTTCCTGAAAGAGATTGTAGGGAATAATTTTTTCCCTAAGTGCTTGATAGAACCCAGGGAGCCCATCTGGGCCTGATCTTTCTATTTTAGAGAGTTATTAATGTTTCATTTAATTTCTTTAATAGATACAGACCTATTCAGATTGTTTACTTCTTCTTGTGTGAGTTTTAGCAGAGTGTGTCTTTCAAGGAATTGGGCCATTTTAGCTAGGTTATGAAATTTGTGAGCATAGAGTTGTTCATAGTATTCCATTATTTTTTTTTTAATGTCCATGGTATCTGTAGTGATGTCCCCTCTTTCATTTCTGATATTAGTAATTTGTATTCTCCCTCTTTTTTTCTTAGTTAGCCTGCCTAGAGACTGATCAATTTTATTCACATTTTCAAATAAGCTTTTTTTTAGTTGATTTTCTTTATTGATTTCCTGTTTTCAATTTCATTGATTTCTGCTCTAATTTTTAATATTTCTTTTCTTCTGCTTACTTTGTATTTAATTTACTCTCCTTTTTCTAGCTTCCTATGGTAGAAGTTAAGGTTATTGATTTAGATCTTTCTTCTTTTCAAATATATGTATTCAATGCTATTAATTTTCCTCTAAGCACTGTTCTTGTATTCCCACAAATTTGGATAAGTTGTGTTTTAATTTTCATTTAGTTCAAAATATTTTAAAATTTTTCTTGAGATTTCATTTTGATCCATGTGGTATTTAGAAGTTTGTTTTTAAAACTCCAGCTATCTTTCTGTTATTTATTTTTGAGAGCAGACATTGTAAGATTTTTATTATTTTAATATTTTCAAAGTTTGTTAAGAATGTGATTTATCTTATTGAATATTCCATGTTAGCTTTGAAAAAATATGTATTCTGCTCTTGTTTGATGAAGTAGTTTATAGATATCCATTAGATCAAGTTGATTGATAGTGTTTCTTTTGGTTAGTTTTAGTATGGTGTATCTTTCTTCATCCATTTACTTTAGTTTATATGTGCCTTTATACTTAAAGTGAGTTTCTTGAAAACAGCATAGAGTTAGTTCCTGTTTTCTGATCTACTCTGACAATCTCTGTCTTTTAATTGGTGCATTAAAACATTGATGTTCAAAGTTATTAATGATATATTTGGATTAATACCTACCATATTTGTTACTCTTTTCTATTTGTTGCCCCTGTTCTTTGTTTTTCTTTATCTCTTCCACTTTTTCTGCCTTTTGTGATTTTAATTTAGCATGTTATACAATTCCATTGTCTCTCCTTTCTTAACATATCAGTTATACTCCTTTTTTAACTCTTTTTTAACAGTTGCCCTAGCATTTGCAGTGCACATTTACAATAAATCCAAATTCACTTCAATAGCACTATACAAGTCATGGGTAATATGAGTACCTTATAATAACAAAATAAACCTAATTCATCCCTCCTGTCCTTTGTATCACTGCTATTGTTAATTTCACTTGTACATTAGCATACATAAGCATATATATATATGTGTGTGTGTATGAATATATATAAACACATAAATAAGCATATGTAGTCAACAACAGTGTTTCTATTATTATTTTGAGCAAACAATTATCTGTTAGATCAATTAAGAATAAGAAAAATAAAAGTTTTTATTTTAACTTCACTTATTTCTTGTCTTATGCTCTTCCTTTCTTTAAACAGATCTGTGTTTCTGATACTCGAGCAGTATATAATTCACCTCCAGTTTCAAGAATCTCATGTCTTGTTCACTATTATATATCCAGGATATTTTAAGGAAGTTTTGGAACATTGAAAAAATGGGGGGAAAAGGTAATAATAACAATGACAGCTCTCAGAATTACAAAAAGCATCTTTCTTACCAGGACCCTCTTTACATGTATCAAAGATCAACAAGAAGAAAATCAGTGGCATTTAATTATGATACTTATTGTGAATAGAGGGTTAAAATGGAAATAGGAATGTTTAATAGTGGAGACTGTAGCTGAAGGCTACTAGCCAAAATTTTTGTGCATGCTTAATGGCCCATTTCATGATGTTTAAATGCCACAGCTTTTCACATTTGCCCAAGTTTTGGCATGCAAGCCTAAGGAAACTGTTTTGTCTGTGAAAATCTCTCATTTGAACAAAGATGAACTAAAACAAATCCATAGTAGAAAATTTTGCAACCTGCTGAAATTAATTCAAGTAATTTGGAGGGATGTTTATTCATCACAGCAGTTCCAAAGGTGTATATTATTATCAATTGGCCTGTTCCTATGGTGAACAGGAGTGAAGAGAAAGAGCTTTTTGAGAGTAAAGTGCTTCATCACAAAGACTAGATTAACTCTTTATGCACAATGGGTCTTATGTACAAGTAACCTCTTCTATGGTGCTAAGTGGTTTCCTAGAGACTAAGTAAAGTTAATTTATCAGACTGCAGCTATAATAAAAACAATATAATTTCCATTTGCTTCAACTGATTTCTAGAACATGCTTTGTTTGTACAATCACAGAGTCCAAATTTAAAACACACAAAAATGCCTGAACACAGAGAAGAAAAAGTAGTGCTTCCAGAAGCAAGTGAAGGAAATAGTTTGCTGGAATGAACATTTTTGTCCCGTTGTTTACTTAGTACCTGCTTCTATGACAGACTTCTTTGTTCTCATTTTAAAAGATTAGTTATAGTATAATTCAGTCTCTAGATCAATCTATTTTGGATTTACTTAAAGAAAAAGTAGTTTTTAATATGTAAAACAGTTTAGTATTCTTTATTCAGAATTGAAATTTTAAGACATAGTAACTAAAGTATATTCAGTTAAGTGAAGGAGAACACTTTATATAATTTAATTTGTTTTTCTTAAATTCTTTCTGAGGTTTCTGAATTTTTATCTTGTTTTTATTATATTATTTTTGATATCTTTTAATTTAGCAGGATTTATTTACCAAAACCCAGGCCTTTCTTTGTCATGTTTTGATAATTATAAATGTACGTCTTCTAGAAAGTGTTTCATAAGCTTCAAAAAATGAATAGCTTACGTAAAAAAACCTATGGTCCTTTCAATTGGACTCATTTTTAAATTCTGTATGTGCCTACTACTCTCCTGAATATGAATATATATATATGTATATCTACACACACACACACATGCAAATATCCACACATGTGTACATACATGTATGCTTATATATATATACAAATGTATATATTTGCATATATATGTATACATCTATAGAGATAGAGGTAGATGGATAGACAGTGATAGATAGATAGAAAGATAGATAGACATATATAAGACTCATTCATATTGTACTATTATACAATGTTAATAAAATTAAAAGTTAAAGTGGATGTTATCCCCCATTGCTTAGAGTGGTCAAATGCTATGTAGTCATAAAACAGATATAATCTGTATTCTTGAGACAGGAGTTTCACTTCACTAAATGATAAACTACTAAGGCAACCTTGTCATTGCAATCAGACACACCTTTTCGTGTTCTATATATCACTGATGACTCTTTTCTCCAGTCTAGTTCACTAGTTGCTTGAGTGGAACAAATTTTTTGAAATTGGAAAGAACTGCTGCAATAACAATGAAAATTAGCAAAATCTGCCACTACTGAGAGTTTCGTTTCAGATATAGATATAGATACAGTAATAGATATAGTTACAGTTAGATATAGATGATATAGATATACATAAAAATATTGAGTTCCTACTATGCACTGGCCCTCCACTAAGCATTGTAATAAACTACACTTTGAAGAACTGAATCAGAAAGATGGGAAAGTTTTGTACTTTCCTTACACTATTCATTTGTTTCACTCTTTCTTTCTTTGTTGTCACTTCCCAAAATAGTTGTAAGCCTCAGTGTGACTTCTCACTGAGATTCCTGTTTCTCCTTTGCATTTATCCTTGGTAAGGTTAGAGGAAGAAAGATTAGGGGGAAAATAATTTTTTCCTTGAGTTTTTAAATTGTGCAATAGTATTTCCTTAATGCAGGGCTAAAAGTGTTCATGAATAAAAGCTGGGGAAAAGTAACTAGGGATTTCAATAAAACTCAATAACAATGACAAAGAAGAAAGTGATGACGAGATGTAGCTCAGATTAACTGAAATGATGAAAAGCTGACTGCAGATAATCAAGTGTTGACCATAAAATCAAATGCTGGCAAAATAAAGGCACTGACAATATAATCTTACCATTTCCATTTAGGTTTGAATAAAATATTTCTTTGTATGTTTTCTTATGTTAATGTCATATTGTTTTAGCCTAAAAAGCTCCTAGAATTGTAAACTTGTCATCGTCCTGGATTAATTTAAGGGAAACTCTGTGTGAGCATGAATGTGCTGAGTCCAAAAATAATAATATAGTGATAAAGCAGGTATATATGACTTTGTTATTAATACTACTTTTGAAATTATTTCCCTAGGGCACTAAACAATCAAATCAAATTTTTAGAGAGATGATATGACAGCAGTGCTTGAAGCAAATGAAATAAAGGAAATGAAAATTATTTTCTTAGCATTTCAGAAATTCACCTATATCTTTATCTGCTCCTTGTTAGTGCCAGTGTAATAATTTATAAATGGTCATGAGTTGTCCTCGGGCTATAATAAATAAAAGGGGGATGATAAACATGGTAAACATTAAATACTAAAACTTGACATGTTCTAAATGAATAGGACCTCCTTAGACCTGGGAAGACCCTGCCTTGATTATTTTGCTTTAGTAAAACCCTCTAGTATGTTTTCTAGCATCACCTCTCCCTATGGGGACAAAGTTTCAGCCAGCTAATGGGACATGCTCACCCAGATATCAGAACCTTCTTCTAGACAGCCCGGATCCCTGAATTTATCTGTGGCTTCCAGTGGATAACTAATTTGCCGAGGCCACAAAGACAAGTAGTTGTCTGGACTCTAAATTTGGGCATAATTTTATAATTTGTGCTCTTATGTGCTTTCTGTGAAGAATTAACAGTTTACATGGTCCTGTTATCGAGAAAAGTTATGCCATAATTTTAAGAACAAAGAAAAATAAAATTATCATTCTAAATTTCTCAATTTTTCTGGTATATCAGTCCTTAAGTACTATTTTCTAGACATCTACCACTACCTTGGCTCAGAAGCTGATTAGATTCTGTCAAAGTTTAACCAGTTATTTTTAGTATTATTCTATTCTGTCCAGCTTGATTTGATAATCTGAAGACCAGTTCTATTTTCCTAAATTCAGTAACTTAACTTTGTTTAGGCAGGTATCAGGCATTACGCATTGTGCCCATAACTCCACATTGTCTAATATGGGTTAAACTACACTAGATTTATTTGCATTGTGTTTGCATACATGTCATTATTTTTTGGGGGGTCTTTTTATTTTCCACTTTCTGTGTCCCTATATTTAAGATGTATCTCTTGCAAGAAGTATTTAATTTTATTTTTTATCTATTCTGCTGGTGTTTTAAATAGAACATTTAATCTATTTATATTTAATATAGATAATGACATGTATGGGTCTATACAAATATATCAGCTTATCATTTGTTTTTCTATTTGTCTCACCTTTTATATTTTTTCCAGATATTTGTATTAGCCTATTTCCCACTTCTATTAACTTATAAATTATATTTTTTACCGTTATTTTATACTCCTCTGGAGATTACAAAAATGCAAATTTACCATATTACAGTCTATTGTTCATAAACAATGCTAGTATTTGGATCCTTTTAATTGCTTGTTTTATCTTTTCTGCCTTTTATGTTATTATGTCATTAATTTTAATTCTACAATTTATACCCCAAAGACATTATAACTATTATTATTATTATTATTATATAATGTAGTCAGTGTTTATTTAGATCGATCCATGTAGTTACCATCTCCATTGCTCTTCATTCCTTTCAACAATTTCATGTTTCTAAGATAATTTTCCTTCTGCCTGAAGCACACCCCTTTTTTTCCTTTTGATGTAGTTTGCCTTTCAGGTTTGCTATTATGGATTTCTTTTTCATTTCTTCTTCAATTTTGAGAGAAACTCTTGCTGAGCATATAATTCTGGGTTGCCTTTTTTTTTTTTTAAAGCACTTAAAAGGCAATATAATACTGTTTACTATTTTTACATTATTACTCTTAAGAAGTGAGATACTTATTGCTGCTGCTTTCAAAGTTATGTAATTTTATTACTCTATCTGCTTTTAAAATGTGTTTTTGGTTTTCTTTTTTAGGTTCACACAGATTTTTTTAATATGTGGTTTTATATTTTTCATTATTTTTCAAATTCTCAGCCAGTATTTATTAAAATATACTTTTGCCTTAGTTTCTCTCTCCTTCTATTCTAAGCCTCTGATTACACATATTGCTTCTTATGCTTTTTTATGTATTTTCTTTTCTTTGTGCTCTCCAAGCATTGGCCCAGGTACTTTCACCCCATCTATCTTTCAGTTCACTAATTTTCTCTTCTGCTATGTCCAATCTTCTACCAAATGTCTCATAATTTATTTTTCAAAAAAATAGTTTTTGGTGACATTTTTCATCAATGTTTGCACATATTTATCACAGCTATTTTAAATTCTATGACTGACTGCCATCTCTAAACATGTTTCTATTGTCTGGCATTTTCACTACTGTTGTTTATTTGTGTTTGTGGTGTTTATGTATGTGCTGTGTGTGTATGCCTGTTTATTGGTTTACCTATTAATTTCTGATTGAATGTCATGCTTTCTGTATAATACATGATGGAGGTATATGATGATGTGATCTTCCTCCAGAGAGGATTTATTCTTTCCTCTGATGGGCTAATAGAGTTAAGGGAAATTTCCTTCTTTCATTGGGCAATCATCTGATTAAAAGTCAGATCAGACTTTTTATAATGTTCCACTCATGTCTGGTTTACTCTGGCTCTGAGAACACAGCTCTCCAGGGATCCCAAATGAGAGCTGTGGTGTTTACTGAGGACTTTCTCTTTTAGCAGGTTCTGAACTAATTTTTTTTTTTTGTCTTCGGGAACATGAGATTATATAAGCTTCCACTCTGCATTTCAGAAGATTTTTACTTAGATTTTGAGGCTCTTTTTCTGTGCAATTTAAGAATTTTTCTAATACTGAGAAACAAAATTGTTAAATATCAAGTTCACTACTTTAAACTTCACTTTTCAATTAACACTTGGTTCCACAAGTCTTAGCACTTTGATAGCCTTGACTTTGTTTTATGCTTCTCCAGCGCCTATACAATTGCCAAAATTTCTGCTTTTGTTAAAAGCTCCTCTTCTGTTTCACTTCTTGGAATTCAGTATAATGCCAATAATTAGCAACTATCCCAGGAGAAAATTCACTTCTGAGATATAAGTTCTCCTCTGCCTACATTTCCTACTTTCCAATGTCTTAGTCCCTCATGTCCTGATTTACTTGGCATCTCACCAATATCTTCAAACATATAATTTTTTTTTTTTTTTTTAAAGTAGAGGGAAGGATTTTTTATTTATTTATTTGTTTATTTTTGGCTGTGTTGGGTCTTCGTTTCGTGCGAGGGCTTTCTCTAGTTGCGGCAAGCGGGGGCCACTCTTCATTGCGGTGCGCGGGCCTTTCACTATCGTGGCCCCTCTTGTTGCGGGGCACAGGCTCCAGATGCGCAGGCTCAGCAGTTGTGGCTCACGGGCCTAGTTGCTCTGCGGCATGTGGGATCCTCCCAGACCAGGGCTTGAACCCGTGTCCCCTGCATTGGCAGGCAGATTCTCAACCACTGCGCCACCAGGGAAGCCCCAAACATATAAATTTTTAACTGTACCTGTATTTCCTAAGTATTCTTGACTGGAGGATTGGTCTGTTACAAGATAAATCATAGCCCAAATCAAAAGTTTCCGCAAAAAGTAGTTTCTGAAAGAGAATTATTAAATTCTACTGTGGTGGTAAAAATTTACAGAACAAAAACAGACTGAAAAAATACCTCTTGTTTAGATGAGCGGTTTGTCTAGTTTTACAATACTTATCTCTTTCTCAACCCCCAACTTAGAAGATTCTAACATCAAACAAACATACAACCATTTTTTTGCTTTATTTAACTATATTCGTCCTCAGTCCATGGAATTAATGCTTAAATCTTTATTAAAATAAAAAATCTTGGAGAATTGTTCTTTAGAGAATAAAGGGTTCTAATACACTTCTGGCCTACATTTTAAAGCCCTTCTTTTCTTATACTTCCTCTGAAATATTTTTATTGGCTATTATTATAAATAAAATATTTTAGACACAGTCTTTTAATTGCTTCACATATCCCTCTATACATTGGCATTGGCATTATGCACAGAAAACATATTTGCTTTTTAAATTCCACTTTCATTTTATTCAGGTTTTATTTGACAAGGTGGAACACAAAGATACCCCAAAGGGGACATGATCACATACATGAGTAATCGTAAGACAGAGAAGACAGAAATATTTATTAAAATTGGGCTCCAAGGATCATTCTGTTGACTTCAGAATTATTATATTTTAATAACACTCTAAAACAGTATAAAGAATCTAGTCCACCAATATTTTTTCACAAGAAAGTATCTATTTAAGTAGGTATTAAGAGTTTTTATTAGCATTCAGAGCTCAAAATAAGAGATTATTAGTTTGAAAGTCTCCAATCTTGAAATTCTTATAGTCAATGATTACCTATGCAAGCTTAATTTTCATAGATTATGGTCATAATAAACCATCTGATGAAGTGTTCATTGAAGGGTTTTAATACAATAATTTTTTAATACTATGATCTATCTATATCAAACCCCATCCTTTGATCTTTAACATTCTATAAAAATTCTTTATTCTAATTATATTTTTCCTATATATGGAAAACAAATTAATTCAAGTAAAATTAACAGACATATCTTATAAGGAACAAGGAACTCATTTCCATGGCAAGTGTACCCACAGAACTGGTCTGGGTACCAGGCCAAAATGTTTATGTCATTTACTTATAGACACACTTAATTTTTTGTAAATGTAGAACTAGTTCTCTGCTATAATAATAAACTCCTCAAAGAACTATGGTTTCTAAATACCCATAAATAAAAAATAAGAAAATAGCTCAATTCTTTGATGATGACATGTGATGACATGTTATTGTGACAAAAAACAATATATGGGGCTTAATATTTCCCACAGAGTCTACACTCAGAAAACACAATGTGATGTAATGTAGGATAAACACACCCTTTATGTTCCACCAGACATAGGTAATTTGTAAGTCCAAGTTTTGAATAGTTTTTAAAGATGAACAAAAATATTTCTCTTTCCAGGTGGAGCATCATTCTATATCTACCATGTTGTTTTTGTGCACATGTTGATTGCTATTTAGAAGCAAGTGAGAAATAACATTAAAGTAGATTGAACACGTTTTGAAGACATTATTTTCCACTGAACATATGTTTAACTTGTGTGAATTCCAATTTCTTTTTTCAGAAGTTGGATTAAATGTGTAAAGCTATGTCTCAAATACCACCCTAACTGTCTGCATTTTATTAATATGTGATTTAGTAAATGTTGACTGAGCTAGGGCTCAGACTGGGAGATTCTTAGTGAAATAATAAGGACACCAAATGCGGTTTATGTAACAGAACTAAACTAAACACAGTTAGTTTTCCAGAGGTTAACTTACAGGATTTTGAGGAAAGTCACATAACAGTATAAGGCCTACTTCCTGGTTTTATTATAGATTGAAATTGCCTAAGATAAATTCAGTATTCAAAGAATTTCCTGCAACATGAACATGACTGGAAAAATAATTTTAAACGTTAAATCTGGTGAACTGCTGAACTTTGTTAATATTTTTTGCAGTGTTCAATTTAATTTTAATAAATTGCATAGCTCTGGCAGCAGAGTGAAGTCTAAAGATTGAAAGCCTGAATAGGTCAAAGGAAAAGTTGTCTTGCCAATGCAAGCCTGTTAAAACACTAACTAGAAAATTGGGCAGGAAAAACAGTTTAAAAAAATATTGTGAGTATCTTTGATCATCAGCTGGTTGAAAAGAAGTAATATGACAAACAGGAAATTACAAAGAATAACTATTTTGACTGTAGTGGAAATAGCGACTTAGGTAGCCACATTTCAAACCAAATGCAGAATATTTTCCTGGAATTTAAAGAAAAAGTATCCAGATGTCTAAACATTCTACTCAATGCAGCTTTTATTTGGAGTTTGGCAAGCCTTCAGAAAACTAGTAGTCAAGTTTAGTTGTAATATTTATCCAGCCTATTTACATAATTTCATAAATATTTTATGCTTCTGCATTACATTTTTAAAGTAGTGGCCATATTTAATTTTAGGCTTTCTGCAATGTTGTATTTGTTTGCATGAATTATTTTATTGCTTCCCATCAAAATACTTTGTGGATAAACTCAAACCTGTGAACAACTACTGCAAAGAGTGGTGAAGACAAACTTACATAATAATATCATTAAATCATCTAGTTAGTGTCTCCATATAATTATACCATACTGCTCCCAAATAGAAAAAATTCCTCCCCAAAAAAGGAAATGGAAATAATCCCTTATGTATAGATTTTACACAAATGTGTTTATTTTTAGGATTTAAAAATACTATATAAACAAAATTTACTTTATGGATATATTATAGCATATTGGACAATTGGGTTTAGTGTAATTACATGATAAAACTTCTCTTATAAAATTTTATTATGGGGTTAGCTTCAAGGTGGTGGAAGAATAAGACGTGGAGATCACCTTCCTCCCCACAAATACATCAGAAATACACCTACATGTGGAACAATTCCTACAGAACACCTACTGAACACCGGCAGAAGTCCTCAGAGTTCCCAAAAGGCAAGAAACTCCCCACGCACCTGGTAGGGCAAAAGAAAAAAGAAAAAACAGAGACAAAGGAATAGGGATGGGACCTGCACCTCGGGGAAGGAGTTGTGAAGGAGGAAAACTTTCCACACACTAGGAAGCCCCTTCACTGGCAGAAACGGGGGTGGCGGGGGAAGCTTTGGAGCCACGGAGGAGAGCGCAGCCACAGGGGTGCAGAGGGCAAAGAGGAGAGATTCCCTCACAGAGGATCGGTGCCGACCAGCACTCACCAGCCTGAGAGGCTTGTCTGCTCACCCGCCAGGGCGGGCGGGGGCTGGGAGCTGAGGCTCGGGATTCAGAGGTCGGATCCCAGGGAGAGGACTGCGGTTGGCGGCGTGAACACAGCCTGAAGGGGGCTAGTGAGCCACAGCTAGCTGGGAGGGAGTCCTCCCTCCGGGAAAAGTCTGGACCTGCCTAAGAGGCAATAGACCATTGTTTCAGGATGCATGAGGAGGGGGATTCAGAGCACTGCCTAAATGAGCTCCAGAGACAGGCACAAGCTGCGGCTATCAGCTGGGACACCAGAGACGGACATGGGACGCTAAGGCTGCTCCTGCAGCCACCAAGAAGCCTGTGTGCGAGCACAGGTCACTCTCCACACCGCCCCTCCCGGGAGCCTGTGCAGGCCGCCACTGCCAGGGTCCCATGATCCAGGGACAACTTCCCCGGGAGAGCACACGGCATGCCTCAGACTGGTGCAACGTCACGCTGGCCTCTGCTGCCGCAGCCTCGCCCCGCATCCGTACCCGTCCCTCCCCCTGGCCTGAGTGAGCCACAGCCCCCGAAGCAGCTGCTCCTTTAACCCCGTCCTGTCTGAGCGAAGAACAGACGCCCTCAGGCGACCTACACGCAGAGGTGGGGCCAAATACAAAGCTGAACCCCAGGAGCTGTGCGAACACAGAAGAGAAAGGGAAATCTCTCCCAGCAGCCCCAAGAGCAGCAGATTAAACCTCCACAATCAACTTGAGACACCCTGCTTCTGTGGAATACCTGATTAGACAACGAATTATACCAAAATTGAGGTGGTGGACTTTGGGAGCAACGATATATATATATTTTTTCCTTTTTCCCTTTTTCTGAGTGTGTATGTGTATGCTTCGTTGTGTGATTTTGCCTGTATAGCTTTGCTTTTACCATTTGTCCTAGGGTTCTGTCTGTCCGTTTTTATTTATATTTTTAATGAATTTATTTTTTTTAGTATAGTTTTTGGGCTTGTTGTCATTGGTGAATTTGTTTTTTGGTTTAGTTGCTCTCTTCTTTCTTTCTTCTTTTTTATTACTTTTTAATTTTTTTTTACTTTTAATAATTATTATTTATTTTTTATTTTAATATCTTTATAATATTTGTTTATTTTTTTCTTGCTTGCTTTATTTTTTTCTCCCTTTTCTTCTAGCCGTGTGCCTGACAGGGTCTTGGTGCTCCAGCCGGGTGTCAGGACTGTGCCTCTGAGGTGGCAGGCTGAGTTCAGGACATTGGTCCACCAGAGACCTCCCTGCTCCAAGTAATGTCAAATGGCAAAAGCTCTCCCAGAGATCTCCATCTCAACGCTAAGACCCAGCTCCACTCAACGAAGAGCAACCTACAGTGCTGGACACCCTATGCCAAACAACTAGCAAGAAAGGAATATAACCACACCTATTAACAGAGAGGCTGTCTAAAATCATAATAAGGTCACAGACACCCCAAAACACACCACCGGACGTGGTCCGGCCTATCAGAAAGACAAGATCCAGCCTCATCCACCAGAACACAAGCACTAGTCCCCTCCACCAGGAAGCCTACACAACCCACTGAACCAACCTTAGCCACTGGGGGCAGATACCAAAAACAACGGGAGCTACGAACCTGCAGCCTGTGAAAATGAGACCCCAAACACAGTAAGATAAGCAAAATGAGAAGACAGAGAAACACACAGCAGATGAAGGAGCAGTAAAAACCCATCAGAACAAACAAATGAAGAGGAAATAGGCAGTCTACATGAAAAGAATTCAGAGTAATGATAGTAAAAATGATCCAAAATCCTGGAAATAGAATGGAGAAAATACAAGAAACATTTAAGAAGGACCTAGAAGAACTATGAGCAAACAAACAATGATGAATAACACAATAAATGAAATTAAAAATTCTCTAGAAGGAATCAATAACAGAATAACTGAGGCAGAAAAATGAATAAGTGATCTGGAAGATACAATAGTGGAAATAACTACTGCAGAGCAGAATAAAGAAAAAAAGATGAAAAGAATAGAGGACAGTCTCAGAGACTTCTAGGACAACATTAAACACTCAAACATTCGAATTATAGGGGTCCCAGGAGAAGAAGAGAAAATGAGAGGGACTGAGAAAATATTTGAAGAGATTATAGTTGAAAACTTCCCTAATATGAGAATGAAAATAGTTAATCAAGTCCAGGAAGTGCAGAGAGTCCCATGCAGGATAAATCCAAGGAGAAACACACCAAGACACATATCAATCAAACTATCAAAAATTAAATACAAAGAAAAATTATTAAAAACAACAAGGGAAAAAGAACAAATAACATACAAGGGAATTCCCAAAAGGTTAACAGCTGACCTTTCAGCAGAAACTCTGCAAGCCAGAAGGGCATGGCAGGACATATTTAAAGTGATGAAGGGGAAAAAACTACAACTAAGATTACTTACCCAGTAAGGATCTCATTCAGATTCGACAGAGAAATTAAAACCTTTACAGACAAGCAAAAGCTGAGAGAATTCAGCACCACCAAACCAGCTTTACAACAAATGCTAAAGGAACTTCTCTAGGAGGGAAACACAAGAATAGGAAAACACCAACAATAACAAACTCAAAACAATTAAGAAAATGGTAATAGGAACATACATATTGATAATTACCTTAAATGTTAGTGGATTAAATGCTCCAACCAAAAGACATAGACTAGCTGAATGGATACAAAAACAAGACCCGTATATGTGCTGTCCACAAGAGACCCACTTCAGACCTAGGGACACATACAGATTGAAAGTGCAGGGATGGAAAAAGATATTCCATGCAAATAGAAATCAAAAGAAAGTTGGAGTAACAAATCTCATATCAGACAAAATAGACTTTAAAGTAAAGACTATTACAAGAGACAAAGAAAGACACTACGAAATGATCAAGGGATCAATCCAAGAAGAAGATATAACAATTGTAATTATTTATGCACCCAACATAGGAGCACGTCAATACATAAGGCAAATGCTCACAGCCATAAAATGGGAAATCGACAGTAACACAATCCTAGTAGGGGACTTTAACACCCCACATTCACCAACAGACAGATCATCCAAAATGAAAATAGATAAGGAAACAGAGGCTTTAAATAATACCTTAAACAAGATGGACTTAATTGATATTTATAGGACATTCCATCCAAAAGCAGTACACTTTCTTCTCAAGTGCTCATGGATCATTCTCCAGGATACATCATATCTTGGGTCACAAGTAAAGCCTTCGTAAACTTAAGAATATTGAAATTGTATCAAGTATCTTTTCCGATGACAATGCTATGAGGGTAGATATCAATTACAGGAAAATATATGTAAAAAATACAAACACATGGAGGCTAAACAGTATACGACTTAATAATCAAGAGATCATTGAAGAAATCAAAGAGGAAATCAAAAAATACCTAGAAACAATTGACAATGAAAACACGATGCCTAAAACTTATAGGATGCAGCAAAAGCAGTTCTAAGAGGGAAGTTTATAGCAATACCGTCCTACCTCAAGAAACAAGAAATATCTCAAATAAACAACGTAACCTTACACCTAAAGCAATTAGAGAAAGAGAACAAAAAAACCTAAATTTAGCAGAGGGAAAGAAATCATAAAGATCAGATCAGAAATAAAGGAAAAAGAAATGAAGGAAATGATAGCAAAGATCAATAAAACTAAAACCTGGTTCTTTGAGAAGATAAACAAAATTGATAAACCATTAACCAGACTTATCAAGAGAAAAAGAGAGAAGACTCAAATCAATAGAATTAGAAATGAAAAAGGAGAAGTTAACAACTGACAGTGCAGAAATACAAAGGATCATGAGAGATTACTACAAGCAACTCTATGCCAATAAAATGGACAACCTGGAAGAAATGGACAAATTCATAGAAATGCAAAACCTTCCGAGACTGAAGCAGGAAGAAATAGAAAATATGAGCAGACCAATCACAAGCACTGAAATTGAAACTGTGATTAAAAACCTTCCAACAAACAAAAGCCCAGGACCAGATGGCTTCACAGGTGAATTCTATCAAACATTTACAGAAGAGCTAACACCTATCCTTCTCAAACTCTTCCAAAATATAGCAGGGGGAGGAACACTCCCAAACTCATTCTATGAGACCACGATAACTTTTATAGCAAAACCAGACAAAGATGTCACAAAGAAAGAAAACTACAGACCAATATCACTGATGAACATAGATGGAAAAGTCCTCCACAAAATACTAGCAAACAGAATCCAACAGCACATTAAAAGGATCATAGACCATGATCAAATGGGGTTTATCCTAGGAATGCAAGGATTCTTCAATAAACGTAAATCAATCAGTGTGATACACCATATTAATAAATCAAAGGAGAAAAACCATATGATCATCTCAATAGATGCAAAAAAGCTTTTGACAAAATTCAACTGCCATTGATGATAAAAACCCTCCACAAAGTAGGCATAGAGGGAACCTACCTCAACATAATAAAAGCCATATATGACAAACCCACAGCCAACATCATTCTCAATGGTGAAAAACTGAAACCATTCCCACTAAGATCAGGAACAAGAGAAGGTTGCCCACTCTCACCACTATTATTCAACATAGTTTTGGAAGTTTTAGCCACAACAATCAGAGAAGAAAAAGAAATAAAAGGAATCCAAATTGGAAAAGAAGAAGTAAAGCTGTCACTGTTTGCAGATGACATGATACTATACATAGAGAATCCTAAAGATGCTACCAGAAAACTACTGGAGCTAATCAATGAATTTGGTAAAGTAGCAGGGTACAAAATTAATGCACAGAAATCTCTAGCATTCCTATACACTAATGATGAAAAATCTGAAAGAGAAATTAAGGAAACACTCCCATTTACTACTGCAACAAAAAGAATAAAATACCTAGGAATAAACCTACCTAAGGAGACAAAAGACCTGTATGCAGAAAACTATAAGACACTGATGAAATAGATTAAAGATGATACAAACAGATGGAGAGATATACCATGTTCTTGGATTGGAAGAATCAACATTGTGAAAATGACTCTACTACCCAATGCAATCTACAGATTCAATGCAATCCCTATCAAACTACCAATGGCATTTTTCACAGACCTAGAACAAAAAATTTCACAATTTGTATGGAAAGACAAAAGACCCCGAATAGCCAAAGAAATCTTCAGAAAGAAAAAGCGAGTTGGAGGAATCAGGCTCCCTGTCTTCAGACTATACCACAAATCTACAGTAATCAAGACAGTATGGTACTGTCACAAAAACAGAAATATAGATCAATGGAACATGATAGAAAGCCCAGTGATAAACCCACTCGCATATGGTCACCCTATTTTTGATAAAGGAGGCAAGAATATACAATGGAGAAAAGACAGCCTCTTCAATAATTGGTCCTGGTAAAACTGGACAGCTACATGTAAAAGAATGAAATTAGAACACTCCCTAACACCATACACAAAAATAAACTCAAATTGGAATAAAGACCTAAATGTAAGGCCAGACACTATTAAACTCTTAGAGGAAAACATAGGCAGAACACTCTATGACATCAATCACAATAAGATCTTTTTGACCCACTCGTAGAGAAATGGAAATAAAAACAAAAATAAACAAATGGGACCTAATGAAACTTAAAAGCTTTTGCACAGCAAAGGCAACCATAAACAAGATGAAAAGAAAAACCTCAGAATGGGAGAAAATATTCGCTAATGAAGCAACTGACAAAGGATTAATCTCCAAAATTTACAAGCAGCTCATGCAGCTCAATATCAAAAAAACAAACAACCCAATCCAAAAATGGGCAGAAGACCTAAATAGACATTTCTCCAAAGAAGACCTATAGATTGCCAGCAAACACATGAAAGAATGCTCAACATCACTAATCATTAGAGAAATGCAAATCAAAACTACAGTGAGGTATCACCTCATACCAGTCAGAATAGCCATCGAATAATCTACAAACAATAAATGCTGGTGAGGGTGTGTAGAAAAGTGAACCCTCTTGCCCTGTTTGTGGGAATGTAAATTGATACAGCCACTATGGAGAACAGTATGGGGGTTCCTTAAAAAACTAAAAAATATAATTACCGTATGACCCAGCAATCCCAGTACTGGGCATAAACCCTGAGAAAACCGTAATTCAAAAAGAGTCATGTACCACAATGTTCATTGCAGCTCTTCTTACAATAGGCAGGACATGGAAGCAACCTAAGTTTCCATCGACAGATGAATGGATAAAGAAGAAGTGGCACATATATATAATGGAATATTACTCAGCCATAAATAGAAAGGAAATTGAGTTATTTGTAGTGAGGTGGATGGACCTAGAGTCTGTCATACAGAGTGAAGGAAGTCAGAAAGAGAAAAACAAATACCATATGCTAACACATATGTACGGAATCTAAAATAAATAAATAAATAAATAAATAATGGTTGTGAAGAACCTAGGGGCAGGACAGGAATAAAGATGCAGATGTAGAGAATGGACTCGAGGACACGGGAGGGGTAAGTGTAAGCTGGGACGGAGTGAGAGAGTGGCATGAACTTATATACACTACCAAATGTAAAATAGATAGCTAGTGGGAAGCGGCCGCATAGCACCGGGAGATTAGCTCAGTGCTTTGTTACCACTTAGAGGGGTGGGATAGGGCGGGTGGGAGGGAGACACAAGAGGGAGGAGATATGGTGATATACGTATATGTATAGCTGATTCACTTTGTTATAAAGCAGAAACTAACACACCATTGTAAAACAATTATACTCCAATAAAGATGTTAAAAAAATTAATGTCTAGAGGAACACTGAGAAAATTTTATATTAATGCTGTGTAGGTATGTGAGAGAGAATATATGTAAATAAAATATTCAAGAAAAATTTTATTATGAAAATATAAAAATACCATTACCAGCAGGTGCTCAATAAATGAGTAGGAGATATATGTGTGCGTGTATATACATACCTATGTTTGTGTGTGTGTGTGTGTCTGTGTGTAGGTGTTTATTACAGAGTTGCAAGTTAAAGAAGCCCAATTCCACAAGTAAATGGTCTAGATGGGAAGATCCAGGGAATCCAAGAGACAGAAATTACAGTCCCTTCTGTTTTTTCGAGTCCCTAATTTTCAGGAAGGATCTATTCCATCTTAAAAGGCTCACGCCTGATTTATTCAGGCCCAACCATAATCTCCCTTTTGGTCAGTTCAAAGTCAACTAATTTGGAACTGTAATTACATTGGCAAAATTCCCTTACAGCAACATGTAGATTAATGTTGGATGGAATAACATTGAGAGGTACATGTATGCTGTCAGTGGCTACTTTCTCCCGACATTCTTCAATTCTCACTAAAGAAACTCCCTTATATTCTACCCTAACTGGAAACCTACCAGAAATGCACTTCAGCCCACCCATTTAGACACATCACAAAGCCATCAGAAGCCACCTTTTGTCAATCTGGTATATGTACACATATCTTTAAACCATACTGCATCTTCAAATAAAGACAATAACAAAGTAATACTTTCACTTAACATAACACAACTGTCCCACATACACCAAAAACACACTAAACTTATCTGCAGAAGAGATGAGAAGTCCTTGAACATAAATATTCACTCTCTCTTTTCATAGCTGATTCACACTCTCCCTTTCTTTGATACTCTATAACTTCAATACTGAAAAATAAATATATTATTTTACTAACACACCTTATGTTAGATGATAAGGGGAAGAGATGAGAAAGATAAAAATAGTTGGCTAATATATCAATATATGCAGAGCAAATCCAAATAAAAAACATAGAATTACGATTCTTACAAAAGTCCTTGTTTCTGCAACTGGTCATGTGAGTAGAGCTGGTATGTATAATTACTTTTTCTACTACCCTTTCTGTAGTCCCTTTGGTCTTAGTAAAACTCCAGTTGACTATGTTTCTTTGCCCAGTGGATTGATCCACATCTTCATTTTTGAAAAGTATGGGCCATACTCTTGCAAATTGGACTTTAGTTTTTCCACTTACTTTAGTCACAAGACAGAATATCACCTGTATTCCAGATGAACTCCTCTTTACTCCCCTTGTATAATAGCAACTCAATTTCCCCTTCATAGTCAGGATCAATCAACCCAGGCAGTGCAGTAACTCCTTTCTTTACCTGTTTATTCAGAGGCATAAGAAGACCAAAGTGTCCAGGTAGCAGTCTAAATTTCCAGTTTAATAGAATCAATGTGTCTCCTGGTGGAAGTTGCTCCCATTGAAACCAAGACCTCTAGGCCAGCAGAGCCTAAAATCTTGGGCACAGGAAGAAATGTTTTGCAGTAGATAATAAGGAGGAATAGTTAGAGAAGCCATGTCTACTTCCCCTCCTTTTTTACTGACTATGGAAGAAATAGCATCATACATGAGACACATTTAGAGCATATACCACATCCTGAAGGACATCGGTTCAGCACTATAAGGTATTTGCATGTATCTGGTACTGTAATTGAGACTTCAAAAGGCTATTCCACCTTTCTATCAATCCAGCTGCTACAGAATTTTGGAGACCATGGTAAGATCAGTAAATTCCTTGAGCACGGGCCGATTGCCACACTTCATTTGCTGTGAAATGGATTCCTTGGTTATAAGCAATACTTCACAGAGTACCATAATGGTGAATATGGCATTCTCTTAGTCCATGGATGGTGGTTTTGGCAGAATCATAGCAGGCAGGAAATACAACTCCATACCCAGAGTACATGTCTATTTCAGTAAAAACACAGTGCTACCCCTTCCATGATGGAAGTGGTCCAATATAATCAGCCTGATACCAGGTGGCTGGCTGATCATCCTGGGGAACAGTAGTTAGTGTTTGCCTCTGATGCCGGCAGATTGGGCACCCAGGTATGACCATATTCAGGTCAGTTGTGGTGAGTGAAAGATCATATTGCTGAGCTTATGCCTAATCTCTATGGCCACTCTTTTAATGTACCCATTGGGCAATGACAGGAAAGGCTTTAGATACAGTCTGACTGGCATCCACAGACTGAGTTATCCTTTTGCGGGATTATTTATGTTTTTTTACTTTTTAGGTCAACTTTTAGGGAGCATTCACATGGGACACAAATATCCTGACATTCTATACTCATTCAGAGCGGTCTATTCCAGATCTCCTTGCCATCAATTTTCCAATCATGTTCTTTCTAAGTCCCTAACCATCCAGTCAAATAATTGTCCACGGCCTATGAATTGATGTAGATTTCTATCACCATCCATCTCTCTTTCCAGGCAAAATGAATAACTAATAAGCTGTTTGAAGTTCTGCCCACTTTGATAACTTCCTTTCAGGAAGCTATTCAGAGTTCTCTCAGAGTGGGGATGAAGCACTGCAACTGTTGACTCTTAGGTGGTACCAGGACCATCGGTTAAACAGACTCAAGTTTTTATTTCCTCAGTAAACTGGTCATAGGGAACGTCTCATGGGACCATATGTGTTGACTGAGAGAAAGAAAAGGCAATATATTAGGAGCAGGGACCATAGGTAGCTACTTCCATGCAACTTACTTGTGCATTCAGGATTTGTTTGAGTCTGATATCATATATACCACTTATATCTGATGATGGAGTTGCCGTGTACTTCCAATCTTCTGACTGGGTGGGTCAGACATCCAGTTCATGACAGGGAGTTCAGGTTACATGGTCTACAGTCAAGCAAGCAACCTCTGCTAAGGTCCTATCACAAGGCAAAATCTCTTTCTAAAAGGAGAAGTGTTGTCTCCAGAGAACCTATAGTTTTACTCCAATACTCTAAGGGTACGTGCTCTCATTTACCTATACAGTCCTGCCATAGGTTCCAAAAAGCATCCCTAAGAGCAGGAAGAAGAAACCAGGCAGAATTTTTATACTTGCTTGGGATTCTCCTTCACTCTTTTGCCAAGTTCATCACTTATGTGTTCTGTTTTCCATATGACTGCAGGAGGTAATTTTTCTAAGCTATCTGTTACTACCTGACAATCATCCCCTTTCTTCTACTTTCCAAAAATACTTTCCTCATGTCCTTCTGAGCCCTCACTAACAGTGGCCTAAAAGGCTAGATTTTTACGAACAGCCTGGTTGAGGCAATTTAGGCTTTCTCTGTTATGCCTCTCAAAATTCTTCCAGCCTCTACTTTAAGTTTCCTGTCTAGCCTATAAGGATTTTAGAGGTCACTCCTCTGTCCTAACAACAAGTAAAAAAACTGAGCAAAACTAAAATTCAACAACTCTTCTCAGATCATCGGAGAAATTTGGTCACACAGCAGCCTGCAACCCAAAAAGTTGGAGGGACAGAAAAATTCAGAGAATCACAACTTACTGGAGCAGGAGCCCATGAGCAGAAATCTCCACAGCAACAAGAGCCAGGGTAGGAAAACCTACACCGTAACTGCCCAGTTGCTGAAGGCTCAGTGTGGACAACTTGGAAAGTTAAGAACTCCAGGGGGACCCAGTTATCTATGTGGGACCTCCCACACTTTTGTGAATTTTACATCCAGAAATTCTACGAGGTTCTCACAGTAAATATCAGACAAAATTTTTCCACATATTTTTGACAGTGGGAGGGAAGAAGGAACCATTTTGAAATACTTATGAGCATTATGTTCTTAACAAGACTTGCTCTCAGGCGAAGCTATTTAACCAGAGCCTAAATTGCTGAGGTAGTATCAGAGCCTAACCTACCTGGGGGGAGGGAAATACCCAACTTCAGACTCCTCTAACCATCCTGTCTCATCTAATTAGCAGGGGGAAGTCATTGCGAAGCACTTGGTGATGGTCACTGTTCAGGGATCCAAGCTCACCAAAAGGCTGAGACCTAATCATAGGACTATAAATCACTTTCCCTCCCCCATAGTTTACTAATATTGGGATAAGCCGAAAATAAGCTCATGTCATTCTAAATGGCATAAGAGCACCTTTGAATATAATTTTTAAAATAATTATAACCTATGTCACAAATCGTACGTGTGGAGAAAAGTTTTCATTGAATAATTGAAGAAAAAAAAGATGCTGCAAACTCTTTAGACAGTATCCCGTGGCCTGAATTGTATTCTCTATTTTTATTTCTGTTCAACAAAGGAAGTAAGTATTCAATCCCTTTCAAGATATAGAGTACAGGACCCAGCTGAATAATTTTAAGCTAAGTATTATATTGCTTTAATATCAATAGGATAAGAATAGTTTCTTAGGGGAAGTTACAGTTTTATGGCAAAAGCATTAAAAATCAAACCACGATCTCTGAGAAGCCCTGAGACTTGTGTTTTTTGGTTGTTGTTTTTTTTTTAATATATACAGTGTCATCTCTGAAGAATCTTTGTCTTTTTCCCCTATTATTTTCTCCTTTAGTTGTTTTCTAGCAGTTATTTGGCTCTTCCTCATTTTAATCTTCTTTGTGGCTCATATTGTAATATTACAGAAAACACCCAAGAGAAATTAGAGGAAAAAGAGTTGCAGCCTCAAATACAGAAATGACTTTTTTAGTTAAGTCAGGATCCCTTGTGTCTCTCAGCTATCTTTTCTTTAAAATGGGAACACTCAATTTAGAAAATGTGTTGATATTTAGATAAAACCAAATAATTCGTATATAATCAGGAGGTAACATTTTAAAATTGTCAAATTCTCATCTATAAACCGTTATCCGCCATTTTTTTCAAGCTGTCCCTGTTGCTGGATGGTTTTCTGCTTCAAGTTTTTGTTTTTCCCACTCCTTCGTAGTGAACCAAAATGTAGATGGTATCATAATTTTGTTAATGTTTATGACTTTGTTAACATTTGTTAATTAGAGCATAGGGTGCTGGGTGGTGAGCCACAGTTGAACAGGTCAACAACAGACAAGAGAAGCTGAAATACAGAAGTTTATTATTCACAAGTCCTGAAGGAAGTACATGGCATGGCTCCAGGGGCCACATGGGGAGCTCAAGGCAGAGGGCAGGCAGAAAGAAAGGTAGGACTAGGGGTGGGGCACATGTCTTTATTAGGGTCCATGGGTGGAATGCTTTGGGGTTCTTGGGGTAAGGTTGGATTAGTCAATTCAAACCAATAATAGTGGGGCTTTGGTTAGCTATACAGGGGGTTTTATCTAAGGGGAGCTCAAGGAGAAGACCCTGGGAGGTGGGGGAGATTGTTGATCACACAGGCTGTTGGGGAAGTCTTATTAGGAATTTATACTTGCTTGTAAATCTGAGGGCTGTTATCTAGGCCATACAGTTGCAAGAGGGGACTAGTGTCAGTTTAAGGTCCCACACCACTTGGACAAACAATGAATGCCAAAGCAGCAATGCCATGGAATAACTTAGCTAAACTCTCAACATGAGAATTTTCTCACAGCAAGTTCCAGAAATGTTTGCTGTGTCTCATTGAAATCTCTCAAGACTTTATTTGGAGATGCAATTTTGTTCAGATAAATTGTATACTTTGTTCTTCTTAGATGCCACATCATTATTCCTACCACCAACCACCACTACCACCACTACTGTCATCTACCATAAACAACTTTTATGTCATCAAAGAGTTGCTTAATTCTTTGTGGATCCACTTGGGCTGTTATTGCTATATGTTGTCTTTGACTATGCTTACATTTTTGCAAGAATCATAACATAACTTAGCACAAGTGTAAGTAGAATTACTTTTTCTCCAGTCTTTACTAATGAACCTTTTGAATATTATATATCAGAAGAATAGTTTTTTAGAAAAAGAGGGAAATTTTAAGTGATATCTAACTTTTCTTGAGGGTACTGAAAGATATGAATGTAATATTTTATTTTCATTTTTAATATAAACCTATGCAATGGTATTGTCATTATTACTGATATACAGCTACCAAAACTGAAGCTTCAAAAAGCCAGGAAAATTGCCCAAGATAGCCTAGCAAGCAGCCTACCAACACTGATGCGACATTGATTAATCTTTACCACAATACCACACACTCTCCTGTTCTGGATTGTTTTCATCTAGAATCTGATGAGGTTTGACAAAGGGGAAGTGAGGAGAGCAGAGATGATAAACAGAGCTCCCTTTGCCTTCAGAGTCTCATGTGAGGTATGTTTCTTGAGGAGTAATTTGTAGTAGTCCACCGAGAGAGTCTATTTTCTTTCTCTTTCTTTCTTTTTTATTTTTTGCAACTTCCAAATTGTTTCATTTTTTTCTGAAAACAGTTCTTTGTTATATTAGTGTATAACATAGTGGTTCAATATTTTTATAGATTATACTCCACTAAAGTTATTATAAAATATTTCTTATAATTCCCTGTGCTGTGCAGTGTACGCTTGTAGCTTATTTATTTTATATATAAATTTTGTACGTCTTAACCACCTACTTCATCTTGCCTCTCCCTCTTCCCTCTTCTCACCAGTAACAACTAGTTTGTTCTCTATATCTGCAAGTCTGTTTCTGTTTTGTTATATTCATTCATTTCATTTTTTTAGATTCCATATACAAGTGATAACATACAGTATTTACTTTTCTCTGTCTGACTTATTTCACTAAGAATAATATTCTCCAGGTCCATCCATGTTGTGGCAAATGGCAAAATTTCATTATTTTTTATGATTGAGTAATATTCCATTTTATATATATATATATGTGTGTGTGTATATATATATATATATATATATATATATATATATATATATATATATATATATATATACCACTTCTTATTTATCCATTTATTTGTTGATGGATACTTAGGTTGCTTCCTTATCTTGGCTATTGTAAAAAATGCTGCTATGAACATTGGGGTGCATGCATCTTTTTGAATTAGTGTTTTTGGTTTTTTTGGATACATACCCAGGAGTGGAATTGATGAATCATATGGTACTTGTATTTTTAGTTTTTGAGGACCCTCTGTACTGTTTTCCACAGTGGCTGCACTAATTTATCAATACATCCCCACCAACAGTGTACTAGGGTTCTTTTTTCTCCACATCCTTGCCAACATTTTTTATTTGTGGTCTTTTTGATAATACCTATTCTGACAGGTGTAAGGTGATATCTCATTGTGGTTTTGATTTGCATTTCTCTAATGATTAACAATGTTGAGCATCTTTTCATATGCCTGTTGGCCATCTGTGTATTTTCTTTGGGAAAATATCGATTCAGTTCTTCTTCCCATTTTTATTTTTTTTATATTGAGTTGTATAAGCTGCTTATATATTTTGGATATTTACTCCTTATTGCTCATGAGAGTCTATTTTTTGTTTTTAATGTGGAGTAAACATGGGCAAAGACCATAGATATCTGATCTTCTCAAGAGATACTTTTGAGATGTTTATCAATTCTCCATATCATGAACACTATAAAAGTATATTATTCATTTAAAGAGTAATGGAAACATGTTCTATAACTGTCAATATTTGATGACAATGATGCCTTTAAGATGATGAGTGGAGGAAAACAAAGGTATGTTCATATGTGAATACTGGGTAGCTCTCTAGTTCTCTTTGCTATTGAAGAGACAGCCCAGGCTAAGGAGAACACAATTAAAATTTATACTACACCATCAAAGAGTTGAAATCACTGATATCAAAATGCAAATGCCAAGAGTTTTTTGACTCTGTCAGAGATCAGTTGAAGACCAGCAGAAAAATTAAAGTCTCAGGCCACTACTGCTCAGTCTCAGTGAATCACAAAAAGAGTTCCTGTGACTGAATATATAGAGTAGTGTATGAAGTGCATCGTGGGCTATAAATTGCTGGAAATCTCAGCTATCATATCACCACTTTACAAAAACTACTGAATTTATTTATTAAGAATATGGGCAGATTATTTGGTATGTACAAACATCAAAAAACAATTGTTAAATTGAAAATAGCTATATTTAAGTTTACTTATTTGATTTGGATAACTCGCACATTTTTGTAAGGGTATGATAGGTTTCATAGTCACTGTTTTTATTTCAGTCATCTCTTAAAGTTTGTTAACTTTATACTTTAAGAAAAAAATTCAACAGCCATTTCAGGGGAAAATATATCTGAAAGGAAAAATATACTGGGTTTCTCAATCTTTTTAAATATGCGCTTACTTTTGGTAGATGTTTTTCACATCTATCTTTATATTAATTTGGAACCTTCTAATAAATTATACCACATGGCTACTAAAAAGCAAACTCAAAACAATAATTATTTCATACCATGCTTGTTCAAATTATCTGAACTTCTGGAAATATGTACTTGACCTTTTATGGGACCATCTCCTTGTTTCATGGCTGCTATTCATCTTCTCCATTTGAGTATGTAAAACCAGTTAAAATTAAAACATTTAAAATAAATTAGCCCCAATTTAGAAAGAAGTTGAGGGCAGAAAGAGGAAAGAGATATGTCTCAGGCAGAATGAGAAACTTTAGAAATTTATAAGCATTTGAGAAACAAGACAGCTAATAAGAAGCATGAGGGCACAGGGTTAGAGTGAGGAGGAAGGTCAAGTATTAGGTAGAACATAGAAAAGAAAGAATGAAAAATGGAAGATATACACACTCAAAATAACTTGTAAATTGGTAGCTGAAAAGTTGCCTGAGAATAAGGAAAACTAAGATTATTTATAATGCATTAAAGCTTGACTAGACAATATGATAGGTATATGCACTGGCTTGAATTGTGTCACCCTCAAGTACATGTTCACTTGAAACCTGTAAATGTGACCTTATTTGGCAATAGGGTATTTCAAATGTAATCAAGCTAAGATGATGTCATACTGGATTAAGGTGGACCCTAAATTCAATATGATTGGTGTCTTTATAATATGAGGGCAATTTAGAGATGGAGACATACGCATAGAGAGGAAAAGCCTATTTGAAGACACAGAGACACACACGGAGTAGAACAGCATGTGAAGACGGAGGCAGAAATTGGAGTGATGCAGTTTCAAACAAAGGAATGGCAAAGATTGCCAGCAATCTCCACAACCTAGGAAGAGGAAGAATGAAGACTTTCCTATGGCCTTCAGAGAGAGGACAACCCAGCCAACACTTTAATTTGGGACTTCTAGCCTCCAGTACTGTGGAGAATTTCTGTTGTTTTAAGTAACCAAGTTTATGATAATTTGTTCCTGCACCCCTAGGAAATTAATAGAGCACATATGAAGATACAGAAAAAATAAATGAACTTACCACCTAAAGATGACACAACCTTTTAGATTAAAGACAGAAATTGGTTAGGGTGCATTAACACTGACCGAGTAGGAGCCTGAATCAGATTTCAAAAAATCATTCTCTTGAAAAGATTTTCACTGCGTTAGGAAACAGAATCTCAAGCAATCTTAGCCTGAAGACTTTTTGTTAGAATGTTTATATCTCTTCTACTTCAATTCTACACTCACCAGAGTAGTAAATTGTCAGATTACAATTTGGCTCCTTGTTCATCTCTCTTATAAGAGAGAATGTCTTTCATCACTTAAACGTCAAGTTTTACAGTTTCCATGGAAATGATGCCTTACTGAAAATTAATAAATTGAGAGCCATGAGTATCTTAATCGTGGTTTGCATTTTTGTGGGGCCTGATAACCGACAGGCAATGATAAGAGCAATAATTCTGAAGGGACTGATAGCAGGATTACATGACCACTCAACCATGACCTCCAAATGCCCACACTCCTGTTCCTAAAACTTGCATAACACCATGTCAGACTCTACATACACAAATGATAATGTAAAATAATTTCAGAATTGAAAGGGGTTATTATAGCCTACTAAATCCTATCTCTACATTAGTGGATCTCAAATGATTCAATGGAGCCCAGAGGTGGTTCTCCAGAAGTGCCTGAGGTAACCCCACATCTGTTCCCACTTCAGTGAAATGTCAAGTTAATCTGTTTTTTAAAGTGAACATCATAAGATTTTATTTGAAAGAACATTTCCAACACACACACACAAAGTTTGAAAGATGACCTCTCCTCAATTGTCTATGTTCTATCTCTTCAGATCATAACGAAGGAGAATAATGTGTTCTTTTTAAAGTTAAGTGGTACAAAAAATAAATAAATAAAGTTAAGTGGTACAATATTAACTCAAAATAGAGTGTGAACATTAAAAATGCATAATGTGGGGACTTCCCTGGTGGTGTAGTGGTAAAGAATCTGCCTGCCAGTGCAGGGGCAAGGGTTCAATCCCTGGTCCAGGAAGATCCCACATGCAGCAGAGCAACTAAGCCCATGTGGCAGAACTACTGAGCCCGCATGTTGCAACTACTGAAGCCCATGTGCCTAGAGCCCATGCTGTGCAATGAGAAGCCACCGCAATGAGAAACCCATGCACTGCAACGAAGAGTAGCCCCTGCTCGCCACAACTAGAGAAAGCCCATGCATAGCAACAAAGACCCACTGCAGCCCAATCAATCAATCAATCTTTAAAATAAATAAATAAAAAGCATAATGTGAACTCTATAACAACCAAAAATGTGAAGAAGTATAATTCCCTTCCTCAAAAAAATATCACAAATGGTCCAAATGAAGGAAGAAAAGCTGAAACAAATAAACAACAACAGACAAGGAACAGAAAAACAAAGATAAGATTATTAACATAATGATCCTAAATACAACCATATTCATAAATATGGTAAATTTTCATGTGCTAAACCATTCTATCAAAATGCAGAGACAGCTAGAATGGATTTTAAAAGAAAGATACACAGCTGTTTACTGCCTAGATGTGATATAGTAGATAGAAGTATAGTTTAAAAAAGAGTATTGTCAATGATAAAGAGGGCATTTCAGAATTAAAAAAAAAAAAAAAATTAATCAGAAAGACAATATTTATAAATCTTTATGAACCTTATATTAGAGCAGCAAAACAGATGAACCAATAGTTGATAGAATATCAAACAGAAACAGAAAATTTCTATTAACATAGAAAATTCCATAATTAAAGACAGAAACTTTAACACCCTGCCCTTGGCAACTAACAAATAACACAAATTACTAAAGATGTAAAATACATAATCAACACTATCAAACATTTTGACCAAAATTTAGTTTGAAATAACCAAATAGAATATTCATGTTTTTTCATGTGTACATTGTATGATTACCAAGACATGCCATATACTAGCCATAAAATGCCTGAATAAATTTAAAAAGTATTGAAATCTTAGTATATTATCTGAGCAAAATTAAATTTAAACAGAAATCAATAATGATAAGGTATATAAGGAAAACACAAATATTTGTAAAGTAACAATATACTTCTAAATAATTCATGAATGAAAGAAGATATCGTAAGGAACATTTTAATATATTAGGTACATTAAAATCCTAAAGACTCTATTTAAAAAACTAGTTTAAAGAATCTATAAAAAAACCAAGTAGACAAAAGCTAAAAATTGAATTTAGTAAGTTTGCATAATACACAGTTAATGTATAAGAATCAATTATATTATTCTATACTAGCAGGAAAAAATTGGAAATAAAGGTACGAAGTATATTTATCATGACATCAAAAACATAAAATATTTAATGATACATTAAAAGTATTTACTTTTTGGGGGTAAGAACATTTGCTATCTACTCTTTTAGCAACTTTCAATTATACAATACATTGCTATTAACTGCAGTCATCACGCTGCACATTAGGTCTCCAGAACTTATTCATCTTAGAGCTGAAAGTTTATACTATTTGATATCTCCCTTTTTTCTCAAGTCCCAGACTCTGCTAATTACCACTTATTCTCTGTTACTATGGGTTCAATTATTTTTTCACTACACATATAAATGAGATTATGTTATATTCTTTATGATTAGTAATGTTGAACATCTTTCCATGTGTCTAATGGCACTCTGTAGGCTTCCTTTGCAAAAACCCTTATTCAGGTCTTCTGCCCATTTTTCAATTAGGTTGTTTGGGTTTTTTTGATATTGAGTTGTGTGAGTTTTTAACATATTTTGGATATTAACCCCTTATCAGACATATCAGTTGCAAATGACTTCTCACACTCTGTAGATTGCCTTTTTGTTTTGTTGATGGATTCATTTGTTATGCTAAAGTTTTAGGTTTTATTACGTCCCATTTGTTATTTTTGCTTTTGTTTTCCTTGCCTGATGAGACAGATCCAATAAAAAATATTGCCAAAGGTCATACTGTCTGTTTTTTTTTTTTCTAGGACTTTTATGATTTCTGATCTTACATTTAGATCTTTAATCCATTTTGTATTTATTTTTGTATATGGTGTGACAATATGTTCTAAATTTATTCTTTTACATGTAGTTGTCCAGGATTCATAACATCACTTATTGAAGATAACGTCTTTTCCTTATTGTATATTCATGCTTCCTTTGGATAGATTAATTGACCATATGGGTGCATGGGTTTATTTCTTGGATCTCTATTTTGCTTTATTGATCTATGTACATGTTTTTGTGCCAGTATCATACTGTTTTCATTTCTGTAGCTTTGTAGTATAGCCTGAAGTCAGGGAGTGTGATAACTCCAAGTTTGTTCATTTTTCTCAAGATTGCTTTGGCTATTCCAGGTCTTTTGTAATTCCACACAAATTTTAGTGTCATTTTTTCTAGTTCTGTGAAAAATGCCATGGGTATTTTGATAGGAATTACATTAAATATGTAGATTGCTTTGCATTGTATGGACATTTTAACAATATTAATTCTTCCAATCAATGAACACTGGATATTTCTGTTTATTTGTATTGTCTTCAATTTCCTACATCAATGTCTTATAGTTTCAGAGTATATGTCATTCACCTACCTTGTTAAATGTGTTCCTAGGTATTTTATTCCTTTTTTATGCAATAGTAAATCTCTTTGATTTCTTGATTTCTTTCTGGTAGTTCATTATTACTGTATAGAAATAGAACAGATTTCAAAGTATTTAATCTTCTATCCTGCAGTTTTACTCAATTCATGTACTAGTTCTCTAAGTTTTTTAGTGGAGTCTTTAGAGTTTTCTTTATCCAGAATTATCATCTGCAAATAGTGACAGTGTTACTTCCTACTTCTTAAAACTGTTTCTTGGTTTTATTAATCTTTTCTATATTTTTCTCTAGTTTATATATTGCCAGTCTGATCTTTATTATATCATTCCTTCTGCTGACCTTGGGCTTTCTTTGTTCTTCTTTTTCTAATTCCTTTAGATAGTAGATTTGGTTGTTTTTTTTAAATTTTTTTGTTTCATAATGTATGCCTATATCACCATAAATTTCCCTCTTAGAACTAATTTTGCTTGTGTCCATAGATTTTGAAAATTTGTGTTTTTATTGTATTTTCATTGGTCTGAGAGTATTTTCTGATTTCCTTTGTTGACCTACTGGTTTTTTAGTTGCACGTTATTTAGTCTCCAAATGTTTGTGTTTTTTCCATTTTTCTTCCTTTACTTGATTTCTAGTCTCATACCTTTATGGTCAGAAAATATGCTTGATATAATTTCAATTTTCTTAAATTTATTGAGACTTGTTTTGGGGCCTAGCATGTGATCTGTCCTTGAGAATGTTCCATATGCACTTGAAATGAGTGTATATGCTGCTTTTCTTGAATGGAATGTCCTGTACATAACTATTAAGTCTATCTGACCTAAAGTGTCATTTAACACTGCTCTTTTCTTATTGATTTTCTTTTTTGATGATCTATCCATTGTTGTAAGTAGGGTGTTAGTCCCCTACTCTTATTATGTTACTGTGAATTTCTCCCTTTATGTCTATTAATATTTGCTTTATATATTTACATGTTCCTACATTAGGTACACAAATATTTATGCATGTTATATCCTCTTCTTTGGTTGATCCATTTATCATGCATTATATCATGATATAATATATTTAATATATATAATATTATATCATGATACATTATATCATGATATAATATATTTTGTTATAGAAGTTTTGAAGTTTACTTTGTTTGATATGAGTATTGCTACCCCAGCTTTCTTTCTGTTTCCATTTGCATGGAATAACTTTTTCCATCCCTCACTTTCAGTCTATGTCTGTCCTTAGCTCTGAAGTGAGTCTTTAGTAGGCAGCTTATATATGGGCTTGATTTTTTTAACCAATCATCCATCCTATGTCTTCTGATTGGCACATTTAGTCCATTGACCTTTAACATGATTACTGATAGGGACATACTTATTGCCATTTTGTTACTTGTTTTGATGTTGTTTTTGTAGTTATTTTCTGTTTTTTTTCTTCTTTTAGTCTCTTCCCTTGTTGTTTGATGACTTTAGTGTTATATTTGTGTTCCTTTCTCTTAGTTTTTAATATATCTATTATAGGTTTTTGATTTACAGTTAGCATGAAGTTCATATTTGTTGACCTTTAAATATATCTGCTTGTTTAAAACTGATAATCATTTAATTTTAAACCCATTCTAAAAGCCCTTCAATTTTTATTCCCCTCCCCTAAGCTTTCCTTTTTTAATGTTATATTTTACATCTTCATGTCTATCCCTTCAGTGTTTATTGTAGTTTATAGTTAATTTTACAATTTTTGTCTTTCAACCTTTGTATTACTTTATTCAAGTGGTTGATCCACTTGTCTTTACTATATATTTGCCTTTACCAATGGGATTTTTTCCTTCCTATATTTTTTATTTCTTGTTATAGCCTTTTCTTTTTCACTCAGAGAAGATTCTTTAACATTTCTTATAGGGTTGATTTAGTGGTGATAAACTCCTTTAGTTTTTGCTTGTCTGGGAAACTCTATCTCTCCTTCAATTCTGAACGATAATTTTGCTGGATAGAGTATCCAAGTTGTAGTTTTCTTCCTTTTATATATTTATATATATATTATATACCATTTATAATAATATAATATTATATCTGATATATAATATATATATATAATATATACATTGTATCTCATATATAATATATCTTATATATTATATATATATATATATATATATATATATATATATATATATATATATATATATATATATATCTCATGCCTGCAAAATTTTTGCTGAAAAATCAGCTGATAGTCTGAGAGTTCCCTTGTATGTGACTCTTTGTTTTTCATTTGTTGCCTTTAATATTGTCTTTTTTGTCTTGAAATTTTGCTGTTTTAATTTTAATATGTCTTTGTGTGGATCTCTTTGGGTTCATCTTATTTGGGACTTTCTGTGCTTCCTGTACCTGGATATCTGTCTCCTTCTCCAGGTTAGAGAAATTTTCAACCATAATTTTATAAAGGAAATTTCCTGCCTTTTTCTCTTTTTCTTTTCCTTCTGGGACCCCTATAATGTGAATGTTAGTATGTTTGATGTTGTCCCAGTGGTTCTTTAACTAATCCTCATTTAAAATTTTACTTCTTTTTTTATTCTTTTTGCTATTCTTATTAGGTGATTTTCCTCTATTCTATCTCCCAGGACATATGTGTTCTTCTATATCACCTAATTTGCTGTTAATTCCTTCTAGTATATTTTTCATTTTAGTTATTGTATTCTTCAGCTCTGACTGATTCTTTTTTTTATATTATCTCATTCTGTGTTAAAGTTCTCACTGTGTTCATCTATTCTTTTCCCCAGTTCAGTAAGCATTTTTATTACTATTGCTTTGAACTCTTTATCAGGTAAATTATTTGTCTCTGTTTCAGTAGGGTTTTTTTCTGGGGTTTTATCTTGTTCTTTCATTTGAAACATATTCCTCTGTCTTCTCATTTTGACTTTCTCTGTTTGTCTCTATAAAGTTGGGTGAAACAGTTACCCGTCGCAGTCTTGAAGCCATGTCCTTGTGTGGGGGTGTCCATATACAATCTGTGGGTACTCAGTGACATTGGTGTAAGAGTTGGATCTGAGAGGTAGTAGCTGCACTTCTGAGCTGACTATATTTTCCCAGGTGTACAGTCTCTGCCCTGGCTAAAGGCAAGGATAGGACTCCAGCTGGCTCCACTCCTTTGCCATTGCTTGTGTGTGCATTGATGACAGCAGTCTCTGCCTTAGCAGGGAGAAGTGCCAGAGCAGAAGGTGCAGGAGCAGGAGCAGGAGCCTGGTGCAGGTTGGGGGTACCCTGTAATGGTCCTGGCAGGCTGGCCAGAGTACTAGGTTACCTCTGTACTGGGACTGAGAGCAAGCAAATCTGTGCTTGTGTTCTTCAAGAGGGAAGTCTCTGTTTCTTACTGTTCTTCAGTGAGCACCACTGGTTTTCAAACCACCTAAGGGGGCTTATCTACCTAGTCTCAGACCACAGTGCTGGAGTGTCTAATACAGGGCTCAAGCCCTTTGCTCCTTAGTGAGTGTCCCCAACCCTGTGATATTCCCCTCTTCTCTGGGTCACTTGCTAGGGTTGTGGGTCCCAACTAGATTGTTTCTCCTGCCTTTCTACCAGACTCTCTGATGTTCTTCTTTATAGGCTTAGTTGTAGAAGAGACATTCTGCTAGTCTTCTGGTCATTTTCAGCAAGTCATTCTATACAGAGTTGTAGTTTTGATGTGTTCATGGGAGGAGGTGACCTAAGGGTCTTCCTACTCCACAATCTTGGTCTCAGTCCAGACTCAGGTTTTTAACATATCTTGGCTACTATGAATAATGCTGCAATGAACTTGGGAGTGAAGATATCTCTTCAAGATAGTGATTTTAATTCCTTTGCATATATACCCAGAGGGAGATAGATGGATTAAGGAAAAAAAAAAAAAAGTAACTATGGGAGGTGGCAGTTAAGCTAATTAGTTTGACTGTGGTAATTATTTCACAGTGTATACATATATCAAAATATCATTCTGTACACCTTCAAAATATATCATTTCTATTTGTCAAAAATAAATAGTCACATAAGACTTCTACACTGAAACAAAACCTTGTTGATAGAAATTAAAGAAAAACCAAATAACATTTTAGAACAGGAAAAACTTCACTATGGTTGAAAAATATCAGGGCAGTGGTTTCTTCTTGGTGGGGGCAATAACTAACTAGGAAGGGAAATGAAGGAACTTTCATGGTTGATAACAACCCTCTATGTTTTGATAGAAGTTTGGGTTTCATAAATGTATACATTTGTCAAAACTCAGCAAGTATACACTCAAGGTTTGTACACTTAATTTATGTAAATTTTACATAAAACTTCAAATAAGTAATGATATCATAGTTAATGATATGCATCTGCAATGTTTTGGTGGAAGCATACTGGTGATAGATGGATAAAGAGATGAACAAATACGTATATGATAAAGCAGTATAATAAAATATTAATGATAAAGTTTGTGTAGTGGATATATGAACAACTGTAAAATTCTTTCAATTTTTCTCTATATTTGAAAAAGTTAATTAAAAATATTGGAAAAAAACCTTTTATTCAGAAAATAAACATTTGTTGATTTGTAGACATAGTGATGTGTGACCCATATCTCTCTTCAGTGAAGGGCTTGCTTTCCCACTTGTCTAGAATTTAATGCTTGAAAGGCACAGCTTTCATCTGTTAGCCCCTTAAGGATTACCTCAGCTGCATAGAGCTTCCTCACCCAAACTCATACCCTCCCCAGGCAATCCAGTGACTGATGGAGGTGGAGGATATAAGGTTCTAGTCATTTTGGCCCAAACTGGGACAATTCTGACTGGCCATTTCCAATCCAAGAGCTTCCAGTCCCTTCCACAGGTGCTGCTACAAAAGACATTCCCTGGTAAACTCACACATGCAAATATGTCTACATTCTCAGAGTCTGGTAAACACAGCCTGTGAAGGAAATTGATTAAGTTAATTCAAATATTATACTTTTTTTATTGAATAGAATATGTTTAGCTAAAGCTAAGTCAACTATAGGAGACCACTTTATTTTACTCAGCTCTTTAAAATTCAGGGTTGATTATATTATATATGTACATAATTATCTCTCTAATTATTTAAAAACTCTCTCTTGACAATTTACTTAACAATTTTTATTACTTTTGTCAATCCTTTTTTAAGTTTTCAGACAAATTTACTATCTTGTGAGCACTTTACATTTAGGTTTTGTTTGGCAATAATTTTGTATTTTTCTTCATTTTCTAAATTCCATCTATTTCTTTTTTTTTTTTGTCTGTTTACATCATGAGCTTTAAATTTCTGATAATGCCTTTTATCAGAAGGAGTTTTACTTTACAAAGTTCTCTTGATTAGTGGTTGTTCATTGATAATATATTTAACTCAGATTTTCTGCTAAAATCTATTCTTACAGAAGCTTTTATGAATTTTTCCTTCCTAGTTCAGTTCTTATTCAAATGTCTCAATCTTTCAGGACCAGCATTATCAATAAATATATTCTTAGTTTAAAACTTCCCTACTGTCATGGAGAGTGAGTGAGGAACATAGATACTGTGAAGAACCAGAAATTTAAAAATACTTGCAAATCAGCCAGTAAGACTGCCACAGTTTCACAGATGTGAGCAGAAAACAGAGACAAAAAGCTTTACTACTCACAGCACATCAAGCATTTTATGCTCCATGGTCATGTCAGTACACCTGCTCCCAAAGTCCCATGGGGGTAACATGGAATGGCCCAGGGGGATGCTTTGCATCCAATGGGTTTGTAACATACTTGTGGAGCCCAGACCTTAGGAAATCCAAAATTTGTTTTTTTTAATTTTTATTGTGGTATTGTTGATTTATATGTTGTGTTAGTCTCAGGTGTACAGCAAGGTGAATCTGTTATACATGTACATATATCCACTCTTTTTAAGATTCTTTTCCCATATAGCCTTCAAGCAAACCAACCAACCATTTTCCAGAGGGAGGTATTTTCTCTACCTTTCAAATTGTTTGCTATGTAAGCTTCATGAAAAGATAAGCTAGAAAAGGAGCTGTTAGCATTTCTTCCCCAAATATAAGAAGAAACATGAAAAACCCATGGATAATTGCCTCCCACATAGTGAATTACAGTTTCATTAATTAAAGATACTTTTTTTGTGGGAGATGCTTGTGTCTTCTGGTTTCAGATCATCCTGTTTCTGTAGGATCATTAATATCTGCTACTTCCTTGTTTTTCTTTTACTTCCCAGTATCTAAGAAGTGTCTGTCTGTTCTAACTTCCTCCTCCCTAGAAATGACACCACACAAGACTGTTACTTCAGTCCCTAAGAGCTCTCAAGTTTTTCCTTTGTTTCTTCATCAAGCAATTTTCTGACCAAATCAGTCTCAGATTTGTTTTAAGCATTTCCTCAAATAGTGTATAATTCTTTTTTCATTTTGGCTAGGTGTCATTTTGCCTGTCTTCAGCTACTGGTACTATGCCACTGCCCTCTCCCTTTTTATTTGCCTGATACTCAGTTCTGTTATGTATTCTAGAACTGGTTAAAATGGTTTCGGAAAGTTTACCTCCTTACGTGTATGTCATTGACATTTTTAGGGTTCTTGTTCCTTTGGGATTTGAGTGATTTTATATGTTCTCCTTGTTGGATTAAATGGCTTTGGGGGGAATGTGTAAAAAGATTAATATTTAGATGGCTTTAATTATCCAATGTGTGAACACTAAAATTTTTATTAAAACTAGATTAATTTTACAGATTACCTAGGAGAGAATGAACACCTTTACAATATTAGAATTTGCATATAGAATAATGCTATGGATCTTCATTTATTCTTGTTTCCTTTTCTACTCTCCTATAATTTGTTTGTCTATTTTAATAAAACAGGTCTTATTAAGTTTGTACTATGGTGTTTTATTATTATTTTTATTATAACTTGTATCCTTTAAATTGCTTTCAGACTGATTTTTGCAGATACTCTGTAATGCAATTTAATTCTGCATATTTATTTAATAAAAGACATGTTTTCTGAATTCTCATGAGGGTTTTAATATTTTTTAAAGTTGCTTCTCTTGTTTTCTCTCCCAAGAGAGCATTCAACTAATGAAAATTCACTTTCCTCCCTTCCAATATTTATAACTCATATTTTATCTTCTGATTTCTTTGGATAAACTTGCAAAACACAATTGAATTATGGATACAAGAGTAGATATCATTGTTTTGGAACCCATTATAGTGGAATTACTCACAGTTTTAGTATTGTACATAATGTTTGCTAATATTTTTATATAGATATCCCTTACTATATTAGGAAATTATCCTATTCCTATTCTAATAGTTGTCTTCATAAGTGAAGACTGAATTCAATCAAATAAATGTTTAGCATCTATAGAGACAGTAACAATTATAGGTAATTACTGACACATTTTGGGGGAGAAGAGAAATGGGAATATTATCTGATTAAGCTGTTTTGATGGCACCAGCATTGTAAGAACTGCCTCGAACACAAATCCAGGTGTTTGATCTCCAAAAATCCTGTAAATGGAGCATAGAAGCCACTGCTCCCAACCTCACAGTAAAATAAATGCTGACAAACCTGAAATTTAATATCTGTTCTTAGATACATCACAGAATTTAAGGTCACAGGGCAAACTGTTGCCCTCCACCCCCAAATTGGAGAGACAGACAGGTCTCAGACAGAGAATCACAACTTACCAGGGCAGAGCCCAGGAGTAGAACTTCCATGGGAACCAGTGCTGGAGTAGGAAAATCTATACCATAATTGATAAATTGCTGGGGGCTCGGTGTGGACAAATTTGAGAGATAAAAAATCCTATCAGGTCCAGTCATAAAGGGGCTCCCAAACTTTTGGGAATTGTTTGCCTCTAAGAACCCTACTAGGTTCTCACATTAAAGATTGGAGAAAAAACCCTGAAGCCTCTCACAGGAGGAGGGGTAAAGTAGGCATTTAAAAATATATCCAGAGAAGTCTGTTCTTCTTAACAATGCCTACTTTCAAGAGAAACTGTTTTACCAGAGTCTAGCTGAGCTGGGTTTAACCAGACTCTACGTAAACTGAGGGAAGATAAATACACAACTCCAGTCCTCTCTGGCCTTTCCTTCACACCTAAGGTGGATGGGGAAATAGCCTGAGAAGCACTTGCGAAGGTCACAGCCCAGGGCACAGGCTCACTAAAAGACTGAGACCTAATCATAAGATTAGAGAATGCTTCTCTTTCTTCCCCCATAACTTACAACCACATTAATAGAGTGCCTGTATAAAAGCAGGGGATTACAAGGAAAAAAAAAAACAAAACAAAACCCTGCAAGCTTCAGACCTTATTTAAGAAGAAATCACTAGAGAAATCCAAAAACAACAAGGAAGACCAAAACAAGGGTAGGGGAAGAAATTTTAGTTTCTGACAGTTACAGCTACATCAAGTAATAGATACAGCCTAGCTCCTAGTCAGATAACCATAAATCCTCACACTAAATGCCTATTTACCTCAGTTCCTTTTCCCTAGTACATTACAACCTGCTTTCAACCAAATATTACAAGGCACACTAAAAGACAAAAATCACAATTTGAAGAGACAGAGCAAACAATCAGAACCAGACACAGATATGGCAGAGATGTTGGAATTATCAAATGGGGAATTAAAAACTATGATTAATACCATAGGCTTTAATGGAAAAAGTGAAAAACATGTAAGAACAGATGGGTAATATAAGCAGAGAGATGGAAACTCTGAGAAAGAATCAAAAGGAAATGTTAGAAATCAAAAACACTGTAACTAATCAGGAGACCAGACACAGAGGAGGAAATAACAAATGATCCTGAAGAGATGTCAGTAGAAACTTTCAAAACTCAAATACAAATAGAAAAAAAAAAACAAAAGAAGAAGAAGAAAAAGACTGAATAGAATATCTAAGAAATGTGGAACAATTATAAAAGGTGTAACAGATGAGTAATGGTATACCAGAAGGAGAAAAAAAAGATAAAAAAAACAAGAAATCTTTGAAGCACTGATGACTGAAAATTTCTCAAAATTAATGACACACACCAAACCTACAGAGTTTGCCTTTCTACCAGTTCTTCCCAACTCACCCCCACCTACATTTACATTTTATTATAAAATCACATACAATCATAATATGAATTTATTCCCCCAAATTGGAACTGCTTTTTTAAAATCATTTAAAATCACTGCTTTCTTTCACATTTTATTTTATTTCTCTCAAGCTTTATTTTTTATTTTTTTATTTTTTATTTTTAAGTATCTTTTAAAATTAATTTTTATTGGAGTATAGTTGCTTTACAATGTTGTGTTAGTTTCTACTGTCAGCAAAATGAATTGGTTATACATATACATATATCCCCTCTTTTTGGATTTCCTTTCCATTTATGTCACCACAGTGCATTAAGTAGAGTTCCCTGTGCCATACAATATGTTCTCATTAGTTACCTATTTTATACATAGTATCAATAGTGTATATATGTCAATCCCAATCTACCAATTCCTCCCACTCCCACTTCCCCCTTTGTATCCATGTATTTGTTCTCTATGCCTGTGTCTCTACTTCTGCTTTGCAAATAAGAAATGCTTTTATTTTATCATTGAAAGGAGAACATCAAATGCCTTTATTAGTAGCTTTCTTACACATGCCTTCTGAATCACATAGAGTGCTTTACCTATACCAGTTTTTTAATTTCAACTCTGTGAGATTTCCTAGCCAGGGGATATTTGGCAATGTTGGAAACATTTTTTGTCACCATTGGGGAGGGGTGCCACTAACATCTAGTGAGTAGAGGTCAGAGATGCTGGTAAACATCCTACAATGCACAGGACAGCCCTCACAATACACACAAAATTTATCCAGTTCCAAATATCAATAAAGTAAAAAATTTTTAAATCTTTTCTATACATATAAATTTCCAGATATCCTGATATGTTTATGTCATTGTTCCATTTGAAATTCCTTTTTTCCTTTATCTTGGCCTAATCAAAGAACAAACTATAAGCTGCCTTCCTCAATAAAATCTGACAAAACAAATATACTTCTCAATCACTCTCTCAGTCTATTAAACATTTGATGGTCATTGTATGCATTGTGCATTTTCTATTCCTAAATACTGTCCTTTTGAATCTGTTGCAGGTTGATCCAGATGCAGACACTGAGACAGTTTGGCATACAGGTTATTTATTAGGAATCATCCCATATAGAAGGGAGATAGAATTGAAGGATTGTGCATAAGAAGAATTAAACAAAAATGCAAGCCTAATAAATCCTTGGTCAAGCCCAGTGGAAGCTTTGGGACATATATGGCCTTTCAGAACTTATGCACATTGGGCCAGGAGAGCTGAGTCAGGATTTGGGTCACCTTTGAACAAGGTGGCTTTCTGAAACTGAGTCAACCCTGAAAGAGAGTTTTAGCTTAGTCCATCTCAAAGTGACTCAATGGATCCTTGAACCTATCCCATGATTATTTGTCTAATTCCAGAATACATAATTGGAATAGATATACTCAGCAACTGGCAGAATCACCATATTGGTTCTCTGACCTGTGGGAAAAGCCAAATGGAAAACACTAAAACTGCATCTACCTAGAAAAAAAAGTTACCCCAAAACTATACCACATTCATGGAAGGATTTCAGAGATTATTGCTAGCATGAAGGAATTGAAAGACACATCACATTCAACTCACCTATTTGTCCTGTGCAGAAAACAAATGCATCTTGAAGAATGACAGTGGATTATCACAAGCCTAACCAGGTAGCGACTCAAATTGTAGCTGCTGTACCAGGTGTGGTTTCATTGATTGAGCAAATTAACCCATCCCCTGGTACCTTGTATGCAGTAATTGATCTAGCAAACACTTTTCTCTCCATACCTGTTAATGAAGACTACCAGAAGAAATTTGCTTTCAGTTGGCAAGACCAGCAGTACAGATTCAATGTCTTACCTCGGGGTATATCAACTCCTGCCTTGGACTCCACTTCCACCATTGGCTCTCTTGGGTGTCTATCTACCAGTCTTGGGACTGGAACTATAACATCTGTTCTCCTGGATCTCCAGCCTGTGGGCCTACAGTGAAGATTTTGTACTCACCAGCCTCCATAATAACACGTACTAATTACTTTTAATAAATCTCTGTGTTTGTTGTGTTCCTCTGGAGAATCTTGATTAATAGAGGTGTGAAGACCTCTAATCTTGCAAAGCTGTGCAGATGGGAAGACAAAGGGTTCTAGTGGGGCATTGGGAATGATGGTCGGTAAGATTTTTCTGTTTTAATCCTTTGTTTCCATACCTATATATTCTTCTTAATGGAAGCACAGTGACATGTAAAAGTGTTTGATACAATGTGTGTCCTGCAACCTAGAAGATAATGCTCAATTCTCTTATTACCTCCCCCTAATGCTTCAATTGCACTTCAGCAGACCATTTCAATACTCCATCTAAACAGTGGATTTATAGACATGGGTTTGCAACCACACCTTCTTTGTTGTAAAGTTGTCCATTTTATTTGAATGCAGACTGTTCTGATTCTCTTTTATGACTAATTTATAAAATATTTACCAAACCAAGGGGTGCACTTCATGTAGCTGAGTCCATATTAATTCACTCTGGTAAAACCACTACATCTGTCACAGTGGCTAAAATTGAGGTTACTGCATTTATGAGTTTGTGATCATCTACTCTCCTCTTCTAGAATTCATCTGGTTTCTGCAAGGCCAGATTGATAAATTAAATGAAAATATGATGGGGACTGCTATCTCTGCATCCTTTAGATCTTTAAGGACAGCACTAATTTTTGGCCATTCCTGGAATGCAATATTGTTTTTTGGTTTCTTACTATTTCGGAGGAGGATCAGTTTTAAATGATTTCACTGGCCTTCTCCACTGTAATGGTTAATTTTGTGTGTCAATTTTTCTGGGCACAGGGTACCCAGATAGTTGGTCAAACATTCTTCTGGGTATATCTGTGAGGGTGTTTTTAAATGAGATTAACATTTAAATTAGCAGACTGAGTAGATTTCCCTCCCTAAAGTGGTGGACTTCATCCAGTCAGATGAAAGCCAGCATAGAACAAAAAGGATGAGCTTACCTGACTGAGGGACCTCCTCCTGCCTAACTGAGCTGGGATTTTTTTTTTTTTTTTCTTTTTCTTACCTTCAGACTCAAACTGAAACATCAGCTCTTCCTGGGGCTCAAGCCTGCCAGCTTTTGTCCTGGAACTTATACCTGATTGTCAGGCCTTCAGAGTCAGACCAGATTCACACCATCAGCACCCTTTATAATAAATCTCATGTATATATAATATACTACTCCATGTATGTATATATGTAAGTATATATCTTTATATGTATATACAACTTACACACTGATAACTTTTATACATATATGTATGTATATATATATATATATATATATATATATATATATATATGAACTTGTTGGTTCTGTTTCTCCAGAGAACCCTGAGTAATAATTCACTACAATTTCCCTTTTCCAAAGTCCAAGGACTCCTCAATGTGCTTAACTACAAAGTATGCCAATCTCAATTAAACATTCAGGGACAAGACCCAATAGACATACATACAGAAGCCTAGAATCAATTTATTACCTGGCATACATATGCCCCACTCTAATAAAAGCATTAAACTGCAGCTATCAATGTTGTCTCCGTCCCTATATCCAAAAATGTTCCTCAAAATGTTTCCCTCTACCCAGTGTACAATTACACAAGAAAATGACTTCAAGTCCCTTTGAGGAAGGACTAGGAGAATCATTATTGTGTATAATTGTCATAGAGTCTTTCCTCTTGTGGACCTGGCCTCCTCTTAAGACTCTAGGTCCTAGATCTGAAAACTCACTTAATTCTGGGATCTGAGGAAAAGACTGTGACTTTTATTGGAATGAGTGCCTACATCATGCCACCTACCCTTGATTTCTTCTGATGGAACAAGTTGAATATTACCATTTTTACCTGCCCATCTAGTTTGTTCCCAGGGATGCCATGTTCTATTAACAATCTCCATGAATGTGTGGGTCAAAAAACCTTGGCTATCACTCTGACCCTGCAGCTCATTATGAAAATTGCATCCTCCTAGCTGCTAGTGTTTAAATTCAGCTGCCTGACCTCTATTGTTTCAAGGTCCTATCATTGTCCTTGCTATTAGTGAGTCTCTCCTACTGCCAGTTCTCCTTATAGAGGGGACTCACCACCAACTTTTAAATACTGCTCACTAGTGCATTCCTTAAGACCTTGGTAATGGCATATCCACTGTGTCCTCCATGGTGAGTATTCCTACCTTACATGGTTTATTCACTCCAGCATGTTCATGTTCCTGAGCCTTTTAATCCTATTTTCCATAGTCTGCCATGCAGTTCTGGCATTTTAATTTCAATTATCATGGGCCATTGCTTTTCCCTTGTGCCTAGAAGTTCTGCTAGTAGTAAGTTCCCAACATCTCATGGGGTCATTGCTAAAGCATTTATATCTATGTCTTGGGAAAATTCTCCCAAATAAAAAAATAATCTTTGATCCAATTTTATGTTTCAGTTTCTTGGATTAAGTGTCCTAAGAATCTAGTCCCATACACTCTCTCCTGGCTCCTGTTGGTATGGCTGGTTTGTGTTGGCTAAGTCTTACTACTTTGGGGAGATTATGTATATATATAGACCCGGCATACCTCCAACTAATTTATGCCATGCCCGAACCCTATTTATAAGTCTAGAGAAAGGAGAGGAGTGTCAGCAGATGATGTCTTGCACAAAAAAGCATCTACAATTTTGTTCAAGTAAGTGTGGAGTATTAACTCTTAAGAGGAAGAAATGTGCCCTTTTTACATGCTCAAAGTTTTCAGAAAATTCTGTGGGTTGAACGTTTTCATTCACATTCAACCAGATGTCCCCATCTCAACTGACAGGGTCCTACTTATTTCCAACCAGGGCCCTGGACTTGGCATAACAGATCTGCCTTGGCTGGGCATTTACCCTTCTCTATCTAGAATTCTCTGGAAGGCTCTGATGATTATGGTCTAGGCCTGATATTCACCTTTCCCTGTCTTCTGCATTCCTGATTAATGAGATGAGAACTTCTTTGTAAATTTCTAGGGAAGTCATCTGGTTTTCAAATGCCTGTTAACCACTGGCATCTTGTATTTCTGTAGGGAATCTCAATGGCACTTAATTGTAGACTTCCAATCCCATTATCAGTAGACTTACTGTTCCCTTCCAAACTCCTCAACTGCCTGACAAATCACAACAGTTGGTGCATTCCCTTCTATGAATAAATCATCTCAATTCATTACCAATGAGGGTTTTAATTATTGGATCAACATTTTGTGCCAGGAGCTATCTGTGCTCTGCATACTGCCAGTATGAGGGTCCTCATTTCCAGCTGGGTAGTGTGGGATATAGCCCCCAAAAATCACACCTTATCACCTGCTTTCTAGGATGACTCCCACTACCATAAAACAAAGGAAGGTTGCTTTCTTCAGAAGCAGACCAGACACTGAGGAGGAGATTTGTGTGAGGGATATTTATTAGGGGTTAACAACTGTAGAAAAAAGAGGTGGAAAGATAAAGCATTGGTCATAGGAAGAAGTCAAATTGCAAAGAAAAATCAACAAAGCTTTAACCATCATCATATGGAGTTATGAAGCATATATGAACCACTAGAATTGTCCCTCAATTCTGGTGAGGGCTGGGCTTTCTTACATCTGCCTTGATCAGTCATTAGATTTGAGTCATTACAGAAAGAGCATGCCCTTGCATAGCATGGCTTTCAGTAGCTGCACCAAATCACATAAATGTTGATAAAAGGAGTCTTGATTGATGGCTGGAACAACAAGGCCTTGCTTGGGAAAGGAGGATTTGGGCAGTCTTTGTACATCTTTGTGTCCACCACAGCTTTCCACTTATAATGCTGATTTACATGTTTAGTTAATATTTGTGTATGTATGTTTTATCCATCTAATTAAAATATGTGTTTCCTGGAGACAGAATGTGTATATTCTTTGTCTTACAAGAGTAAATAAACAAAAGCTTGTGTAATTATTTATATAGATTCTGGGTAGACCTTAAATTTGATAAAAGCAAGAATAATCTCTCTTTTTCTTCTTCAATGTTGGGTTCTCAATAGCCAGGACAATGATTGCTACATACTAAGTAAGCAATAAGTGATTATAAGTGAATAAATGCACCAATGAGTAATAATAGATATTCATAGAACATTTTTAATGAGTTGCTAGATGAAGATTTTATCAATGCTTCAAAAGCAAAATCATTATATAATTTTCAGAAGATAAAGTATAAAATAAAATATATACTTTAGTATCTAAGAAACTGAAGACCTTCTGAAGTAAAAATGTCTTTTTCATGTTTATGTTTACTCTTACCCCACTGACACAGTGTTATAACAGTGAAGGAAGTTATAATGAGCATTAGTACTCAAATCAATTCATCTGAATTTCATCTTTTTATTTATCTACACATATATTTTAGGATCTAATGAGTCTTTTTTTTTTTTTTTTAGGATCTAATGAGTCTTTTGAAGTATCATTATGATTGATAACATGATTGCAATTGTGTTTGACCAGTAGTTATTATTACCACTTTTCACTACCACCTCTCAATAAAATATCAATGAGACAAAGATAATGGTAGAAGCTTACAACAACAAGCAATGAATGACAATCACTGTAACTTTAGAAACTGGGAATATTCCACATTGACTCTAAAGCCGTAGGTAGACCGAATTGGAAAGAAATTGACCCTTTTCTTGGTCTTAGGATATCCTTAGGCTTTTTTTTAAGCTCATGAAATAGATAAGATCTAAAAAAATAATGAAGAAGGGTAATATTTTTTTATTGATATCTTCTCCCACTGTTTGCTCCCTAAAAATAATGTTTCTTCAGTGTGTTGTAGTTTTGCTCTTACCCAAAGACAGCTCTCTTCATTTCAGAATGCAGATGTTTAAACTTCTATACTTAAGGTTTTTTACTGCTAATATTGTTACTCATATCTGATTGTTGTCCTCTGTACTTAATTGTACACTGATTTGAATTTGGTATTAAATAAGGTTAGTGCTGTCACCTAATCTGTTTTACCTGAGCAAAGTCTAAGCGTGATTTGACAAGAACTCTTAGTCCTGGGCTATGAAAGATAAAGAATGTACAAATCTTCTTGGTGGGCTATAAAACCCGTAAATGTGGAGTTATCCAGCCTAGTTATACAGAGGAGCAAAGTGGTAGCCTATTATTGAGAGCTAAACTTTGTCTAGTAGTCCCAGCTCTGAACCAGCATCTAACTTCTTACTGTAACCTGAAATGTGCAAATAAAATGACACATAACTTTGTCTCTCACTGTTTCATATGCTTTTTCTTCTTAAGTAGATTGTATAATCCTCGAATACAAGAAGCACATCTTTTTAGTGGTTGTTCTCCTTGTAATTTCTACGATAATGTGGATTATCTTTATTAATGGCTTCTTGCTTTGAGATTAAGTTATACTTGATTCCTACACTAGTTTTTCCATATGATAAATGTTAAAGAAATGTCTGTATATTTGTATTATAAATAATTTTCAAATTGAAATAAACAAATTTTTATGACAATTTGAGTTTTATGTAGAAATGTATTGATGCCACTTTGAAAATATGTAGAATGTGCATACATGAGGCTTCAAATAAATAATAAAACATCCTTTAAGAGAGGATATTAATTTGGAAAATATACAAGTGATGATTATTTTATATTGTTTAGTTTCTTGCAAAATGAACAAATATTCTATTATTTTTCTCAGAATGCTGAATGTTAACAAGAAAATTCCTCTTTCTAATAAAGGAAGTGTCACATGTTTTACTCTGAAAATCCTGGGCTGCTACTTAATTTTGTTTATTCATCAATGCTTTATAAAAGTAGGATAACCAAATTTCAAGAATATACTCTTAAAAGATTTTTTGCCCTTTTAAGTTTCAAAATATTTTGGGTATTGTTTTGACTTACTTCAGATTTTACTGCAAACCAAATAATTCTAAGACTTTAATACCAGGAAAGAATACAGTATTTGTTTTCCATAAATTATTTGAATAGAAATCTCTTTGATTTTTAATATTTTGAAGTATCATGGCATAGGATCAAAACTTTAAATGAAAAAAACATTGAAATAATACAATACAGTTCTATGGGGACAAATGTTGCATAATCAGCTAAAGGCCTATTAAAACACAGAATTGTCTGGTAAGAAGACTTTTGATTTAAATCTACCATCAAACAGATTTAAAAAGAAATTATGCCTTACTATATTTGAATTTAAATATTCTCTATAAGATACAGTATAAGCATGAAAACTCAAATAATAATCTCAGATTAAATATATTATACAAGTATTACATGATTCATATAATATATCAGCTATTTTCTCATTTTCCAAAAATAGTAGGTATCATTATATTAAACTTTGTGATAACCATGTTTCCATTTATATTAGAGTATAAAACAGACTTTCTACAATTACACAAAGAAACAATGTCTCTGATTTCTTCAGATGATATTTTATTCAAAAGGATAGTTTTGAGTAGGTTGTAAGATATTTTCCATAGATACTAATATAAGTAGGTATATTTTTAATTATAATGAATCTATTATACATCATAGGAATGCATTTTTAATTAGTCCATATTTAAAATTATTGCTAAGTGTTAGTTATAAATGGTGAACTATTATTTTATAGAAAGCTACTAAAGACAATTACCTCATAATATTTTACTATAATAAACCAAGCATTTTATCATATATTTCAATTAAATGCTCATGAATAGTTAGATGGAGATGTCCTGTGATTAAGAAAAAAAAGAATTGTTTTTCATTGATACCATAAATATTTTCATTGGAGTAGTGAATTATAGAAGTTTTTGTTCAGTAATATCTATGTTCTGTTTAGGGCACAATTTTATTATTATTATATTTTTAATTTTTATTGGAGTGTACTTCATTTACAATGTTGTGTTAGTTTCTGCTGTACAGCAAAGTGAATCTGTTACCCATTTTATATAGAGTAGTGTGTATATGTCAATCCAAATCTCCTAATTTATCCCTCCCTCTCTTTTCCCCCCTGGTAAACATAAGTAATTTTTCTACATCTGTGACTCTATTTCTCTTTTGTAAATAAGTTCATTTGTACCATTTTTTTAGATTCCATTTATAAGTGATATCATATTATATTTGCCTTTCTCTGTCTGACTTAGTTCACTCAGTGTGACAATCTCTAGGTCCCTCCATGTTGCTGCAAATGACATTATTTCACTCTTTTTTATGGCTGAGTAATATTCCATTGTATACGTGTACCACATATTTATCCATTCATCTGTTGATGGACATTTAGGTTGCTTCCATGTCCTGGCTATTGTAAATAGGGCTGCAATGAACATTGGGATGTATGTATCTCTTCGAATTATGGTTTTCTCCAGATATATTCCCAGGAGTGGAATGCCTGGATTATATGATAACTCTATTTTTAGTTTTTTAAGGAGCTTCCATACTGTTCTCCCTAGTGTTTGTATCAATTTACATTCCTACTAACAGTGTTAGTTCCCTTTTCTCCACACCCTCTCCAGTGTTTACTGTTTGTGGATTTTTTGATGATAGCCATTCTGACTGGTGTGAGGGGATACCTCATTTTAGTTTTGATTTGCATTTCTCTAATGATTAGTGATGTTGAGGAGCTTTTCATGTGCTTTTTGGCCATTTGTATGTCTTTTTTGGAGAAATGTTTATTTAGATCTTCAGCCCATTTTTTGATTGGGTTGTTTGTTTTTTTGATATTGAGCTGCATGAGCTGTTTATGTATTTTGGGGATTAATCCTTTGTCAGCTGCTTCGTTTGCAAATACTTTCTCCCATTCTGAGGGTTGCCTTTTCATCTTGTTTATGGTCTCCTTTGCTGTGCAAAAGCTTTTAAGTTTAATTAGGTCACATTTGTTTATTTTTGGTTTATTTTCATTACTCTAGGAGATGGATCAAAAAAGATCTTTCTACAATTTATGTCAGAGAGTGTTCTACCTATGTTTTCCTCTAAGAGTTTTGTAGTATTCAGTCTTACATTTAGGTCTTTAATATATTTTGAGTTTATTTTTGTGTATGGTGTTAGGGAATGTTCATTTCATTCTTTTACATGTAGCTGTCCAGTTTTCCCAGCACCACTTATTGAAGAGGCTGTCTTTTCTCCATTGTATATTCTTGCCTCCTTTGTCATAGATTAGGTCACCAGTGACCATAGGTGCATGAGTTTATTCTGAACTTTCTATCCTATTTCATTAATCTATATTTCTATTTTTGTGCCAGTACCAAACTGTTTTCATTACTGTAGCTTGTATTATAGTCTGAAGTCAGGGAGTTAGGGTACAATTTTAGCATGAGAAACTTCAACATATACATCTAGCTCTCCCTTCCCAAGTTAATCTTCATATGACCAATTAAATTTTTTATAACTGTACTAATATTTTGTCTGCTTTATCTATCAATTACTAAAATAAGTATACTAAGATATCTCACTATGATTAAAGAGTTGAAAATGCCTGCTTGTAATCATGTCAATTTTGCTTTACATATTTTAATCTATATTATTAAGGGCAAAGAAATTCATAATTATTATTATGATTATTATTATGTATTATACCTTATTGCCCCGTGAATTATTTTTACTTTAAAGTTATATTAACATGAGTCAAAATAAATTGCAGTAGTTCTCTTTATTATTTGAGTGTAGCATTTTTCCTCCTTTTAAACATTTTTTAGGTATTTCCAGGAATGGAGCTTAAACATAATTTACCTCAATTACCTTAATTTAAAAAAAAAAAAGCCAACCTGGTTATCTCTTGCATTTAAAACTGGATTAAACTATATTTCTCCATCGCCTTCTTTTAACACTAGTTTAGAAATCATATATTGCAATTCTTTAGGAATAAAGAAGCCAAGAATATACAATGGGGAAAAATAGTCTCTTCAATAAATGATATTGGGGAAAATGGTAGTCACATGCAAAAGAATGAAACTGGACCTTATTTTACACCATACACAAAAATAAACTCAAAATGGATTAACATAATGTATGAACATAAGACCTGAAACCACAAAACTTCCAGAAGAAAGAATTGGGGATAAATTCCTTGACATTGGTCTTGGATGAATTTTTGTATCTCACACCGAAAGCAAAGGCAACAAATACAAAAATAAACAAGTTGGACTACATCACATTAAAAAGATTCAGCATAGTAAAGGGAGGCCTTAAGAAAATGAAAAGGCAACCTATGGAATGGGAGAAAATATTTGCAAATCACATATCTGAAAAGGGCTTAATATCCAAAATATACAAGGAACTTATACAACTCAATAGCAAATCAATCAATCAACCAATTACAAAATTGGCAATGACCTGAAGAGATAGTTTTCCAAAGAAGATAAACAGATGGCCAACCAACAGGTACATGAAAAGGTGCTCAACATCACTAATCATCAGGGAAATGCAAATTAAAACCACAAGGAAATATCATCTCACACCTGTTAGGACGTCTATTATGAAAAAGACAAGAGATAACAAGTGGTGGTGACAATGAAGAGAAGAGAAAACACTTGTACTCTGTTGATGGGAATGTTAACCTGTAAAGCCACTATGGAAAACAGTATAGAGGTTTCTCAAGAAATTAAAAATAGAACTACCATATGACCCAGAAATCCCACCTCGAGTACATATCCAAAGGAAATGAAATCATTATCTTTAAGAGATATCTGTATCACCATGTCCATAGCAATATTAGTCACTGTAGCTGAAGTATGGAAATAATCTAAGGGTCTATCAATGGATGAATGGGTAAAGAAAATGTGATATATGTGATTATATACATATATAAATGTGATCTGTATCAAATATTTATATACATAAAATAATATTATTTAACCTTAAAATAAAAAAGGAAACCTTGTCATTTACAATATAAATGAACCTGGAGGGCATTAAGCTAGACAGATAAAGACAAATACTGAATGTCATCACTTATATGTTGAATTAAAAAAAAAAATTCTTTAAGTTGAATAGAGTAAAAAAGTAGGGTGGCGGGTGGAGGAAATGGGGAGAGGTTGGTAAAATGGTACAAATTTTCAATTATAAAATGAATAAGATCTGAGGGTCTAATATTTGACATTGTGATTACAGTGAACAACTCTGTATTGTATAATTGAAATTTGCTAAAAGAATAGAATTTAAATGTTCTCACACACACAAAAAAAGGTAAATATGTGAGATGATAGATGTGTTTCTATTAACCTGATGGAGGGAAGCTTTTCACTACATATGTATATATGTGTGTATATATATAAGTATATATACACACATATGTATATATATATATATAAAATTATCACATTGTATACTTATAATATCTTACAATTTTATCAGTTTTACTTCAATAAAATTCAGAAATTTTAATGTACAAATAAATAAAACTGCATTAAACTATATTTCTCCATTTTCTTCTATTAACAGTATCTTAGAAATCATATACTGGACTTCTTTAGAATGCCTGCTTGACTTTACAAAGTATGAAATTTATCGTTTCTCTACCTTCTTTGAAAAAATACAAACACCTTAGCATGACTTGACGATATTCAACTACCTCTCTCAGTTTTTTTAATAGACTATTTTTTAGAACAGTTTTAGATTCATAGCAAAATTGAGTACAGAAAGTTCCCATATACCCCCTGTCCCCACAGGGCACACTTTCCTTCACTATGGACATCCTGTACCACAGTACTACATTTGTTACAATTTATGAACCTATATTGACATCATCGTCATCCAAAATCCGTAGTTTACATTACAGTTCACTTTTGGTGTTGTGCATTCTATGGGTTTGGAAAAATTTATAATGGCATGCAACCACCATAGTAGTATCATACAGAATTTTGCTCTAAAAACCCTCTATGCTCTGCCTATTCATCCTTCCTTCCCCCCAACCCCTGGCAACCAGTGATCTTTTAACTGTCTCCACAATTGTTCCTTTTCCAGAATGTCATGCAATTGGAATGGTGCAAATGGAGCCTTTTCAAATTGGCTTCTTTCACTTAGTAATATGCATTCTTTTCATGGTTTGTTAGCTGATTTCTTTTTAGTGCTGAATAATATTCCATTGCATGGATATATCCCAGTTTATTTACCACTTACTTACTGAAGGGCATCTTTGCTATTTTGATGTTTTTGCAAGTATGGATAGAGCTGGTATAAAGACTTGTGAATAGATTTTTCTGTGGACATAAGATTTCAGTTCATTTGAGTAAATACCAGGGGCACAGTTGTTGGATCCATGGTAAGAATATGTTTAGTTCTGCAAGAAACCACCAAAGTCTTCAAAAATAGCAGTAACATTTTGCATCCTCACCAGTAACAAATGAGAGTTTCTGTTGTTTTTGCATCCTTGTAAGCATTAGGTGTTGTCAGTGTTTTGGATTTTTCCCAATCAACTAGGTAGTGGTTCCTTGTTTTAATTTGCAATCCTCTAATGGCATATGATGTTGAGTGTCTTTTTATATGCTTATATATCATATGCAGAAATCTTTGTTGGGCTGTCTGTTCAGATTTTGTGCTCAATTTTTAATCAGATGGTTCATTTCGTTATTGTTGAGTTTTAAGTTCCTTATATGTTATGGATAACAGTCCTTAATCAAACATATTTTTTGCAAACATTTTCTTAGAATCTGTGATTTGACTTCTCATTTTCTTGACAATGTCCTTTGCACAACAAAATTATTAATTTTAATGAAGTCAAACATATTAATTATGTTTTTCATGTATCATACTATTAGTGGTCTTTCTAAAAAGTTATTACCAAAACCAAGGTCATTTAGATTTCTTCATATGTTATCTTCTAGAACTTTTAATACTTTTGTGTATTACATTTAGGCCTATGATTCATTTTTAATTAATTTTTGTGAAGGTTGTGTGGTCTATGTTTAGATTCTTTTTTTTTTTTTATATGATTGTCAAAATGTTCCAGTATCATTTGCTGAAAAGAATATCTTTGCTCTCTTTTACTAACTTTGCTCTGTTTCAAAGATGAATCAACTATATCCATTTGGATCTCTTTCCAAGCTCTCTATTCTGGCTCATTGATCTATTTGTCTATCGTTTTGTTTATGTCACATTGTCTTATTTACTGTAGCTGTTTAGGAAGTCTTGATGTTGGGTAGTGTCAGTCCTCTGCCTTTGTTCTTTTCCTTAAATATATCTTGGCTATTCTAGGTCTTTTGTCTCTTCATATAAACTTTACAATCAGTTTGTCAATATCCACAAAATAACTTGATGGGATTTTGATTGGAATTGCATTGAATCTATAGATCAATTTGGAATAACTAACATCTTGACAATATTGAGTCTTGCTATCTAGAAACATGAAATATTTCTCCAATTACTTGGTTTTTCTTTGATATGTTTATGAGTTTTATAGTGTTCTTTATATAAATCTTGTGCATATTTTGTTAGATTTATATCTACATATTTCAGTTTTCTGTGGTGCTAATATAAAAGGTATTTTTTACTTCAAATTTTATTTCTAAGTGCTGGTATATAGGAATATGATTGCATTTTATATATTAACCTTGTGCCCTATAATCTTGCTATAATAGCTTAATAATTTAAATAGTTTTTTTGTTGATTATGTCACATTTAGTACATGGACAATCATGTCATCTATAAACAAAAGGAGTTTTATTTCTTTCTTTCCAAGCTGTATACCTTTTATTTTCCTTTTCTTATCTTATTGCATTATTCCTTCCAGTACGATTTTTAAAAGCAGTAGTGAGAGGACACATGCTTGCCTTATTTTTGATATAAGTGGGAAGGTTTCTACTTTCTCACTATTAAATATGATGTTAATTGTAGGATTTATGTAGATACTGTCCATAAAGTAGAGGATGCTTCCCTGTATTCTTAGTTTACCTACAGTTTTTTTTTTTTTTTTTTTAATTAGTGTTAGGTTTTGCCAAATATTTTTTCTCCATATATTGGTATAATTATGTGACTTTTGTGAGTTTGGCAGATTGTGTCTTTGAAGGAATTGGTCTATTTCACCTACATTGTGAAATTTGTGGGCATAACCATGTTCATGATATTCCTTTATCATCCTTATAATATTCATGGGATCTTGAGTGATGTCCTTCTTTCATTTCTGTATCAGTAGTTTGTGTCTTCTCTTTTTTTTCCTAGTTTGCCTAGCTAAAGGCCTATTGATTTAATTGATGTTTTCAAACAAACAGCTTTTTGTTTGTTGATTTTCCCTATTGATTTCCTGTTTTCAATTTTATTGATTTCTGCTCTAATTATTATTATTTATTTACTTCTACTGACTTTGGATTTTAATTTTCTCTTATTCTAGTTTCTTAAGGTAGAAGCATTGATTATTGATTTTAGATTTTTGATTTTTCTATTGTATGCATTCAGTATTGTAAACTTTCTTATATAAAAAGCCTTTCTTTTTACACTTTTTTTCCCCTAATTTTGCATCCCCCTTGTTTGTGTATTTAAAAAACTTTTTGTGTTATTATCTTTATTGTGGTCAGTATTTGTTTAAGTTTAACCATATATGAATTAGTTCTTTTGTTCACTATTGCTTCTTTATTTTATTCCTCCCTTTGGGTTAATTTTTTTCCCCTAAATTATATCCTCTAAAATTTGTTCAACAAGATCTGTTAGTTAAAGATCTTTTAAAACCTTACATGTATACATCTAATATGTTTTGCTCTTGATTGATAGTACTTGGTTAGAAAATTCTAATTTGGCATTCATATTCAGCATGTGGAAGTTATTTTATTAGCATTCCTTATTCTTGGCATATATTGTTGTTATTTAAAGTCATCTGTTAGTTTAAGCATCATTATTTGGATGGTGAATTTGTTTTCTTTGCCTACTTTTAGTATCGTCTCTTTGTACTTATTATTCTGCATTTCACAAATGTATCTTCTTGGAAATATATTTATACTTACTTTTCTCAGGACATATTGTGTTTCCTAAATCTGAGTCATATCTTTCACAAATATGTAAAATTATTAGTTATGTCAGCCATCTCTTTGAATATTGCTGTTCTTCCATTCCCTCAATTGTCTCCATTTGGAATGTGTATTAATTTTATGTTAGTCCTTCTTATTGTATCTTCTAATCTGTTTCCAAATGTTGTAACCCTATGTAGAATTCCAGATTATTTTATCATACCTATTTTCCAGTTTATTATTCTTAAGTGTTTATGTGAAAATTTTAACTTATATAATTATATATTTTAAAATGTGTTTTTTTTTCACAATATAGTCATGTGTTTTATATTTTAACCCCTTACTTTGGTATAGTTAATCATTGTTAACATTTATTTCATGGTGCATATTTTACTGATCAATTATATCAATCAAGATAACTAATTTTATTGTTAAATGTGTCCAATACTTCTCAGTTTTACCAGTAGCTCCATCCATGTGTGTTTTGTAATTATCTGCCCTGAGTTTAGGTGAAGACAAGAAAGTTTCCTTTCCTGTGCTAGTAGGTCTACAATTTTTCTAGTTCATATTTTTACACAGATTTCTGATTTTACAAAACCCCACAGGCTCATGGCTCCATTCTCACCCTAACAATGTGCAAATTAAATTTAAATCTAAATATTAAAAAGATAAATACATTCTCTTGCTTTCCCACTAACTCTCAGCTGTCTCAATATCAACTTGTAAAATTACTGTTCAGTTCTTTAGCTCCCTCTTGATTTGTAGTGCCTAGAATTTATCTTACTAACTCTATTTATTAATTTTTGTTTAAGTATTTATTTATTCATTTATATATTTAGATATTTGTTGGTTCAAGTATGAGTTAAAGGAATGTAAAATATGTGTAAAATGTATATGTGCATGTGTGTGTGCATGTATTTGTTTTTCCAGTTCTTTGTAAGAAAGTTTTTTTTAGAGTTATTTCTCATTTACCATACAGGTAGTTTTAGTGGTGTGCCATTTTCAGCAAGCAATTTACCAGCATTTGTCCAAAATAACAAAAAATGCATTGTCAATAACTCAATTTCTATTAGTAAATTTTAGGAAACTGAACGATAATGGAACAAAGATTTGAAAAGAAAGATGCTTACTATAGTGACATTTATAACAAAATTATAAGTTGTAAATAAACTATGTAATTGTCAATGTATGGTTAAGCAATTCATGATACTTCAAAGAATCAATTTGTTAGGAAGTCACTAACTTGTTATTAAAGGTTACTTATTAATTTGGAACACTGAGAAAACAATGTATTAACTTTAATTTGTAAAATAACTTGAATAGAAAATCTTATTTATTCTGTGATCCCAAGTATGTTTTAAAAATAATGGAAATCAACTAAAATGTCAATTGTCTCTCAGAATTGTATGTTATTTAAATTTTCTGCTACCATAAACATGTTTCTATTATAATCAAAGAGAAAAACAATACATTTTAAAATTCTGTTTAAAATTCTGTTTAAAATTCTGTTTAAAATTCTAAAAAACTGTTATGATATAGGCAAAAAAATAAAAGTGTTTCTGACCAAATGGCTATAAATCAAAGGTTCCCATGACCTCCTCTTTGGGTTCCATTAATTTGCTAGAGAGTGATGAAATAAAATTTGTATTTTAAGGCAACACAAGAAAAATATAAACAAAAATTTTGGTCTGCCTATTTGGGCCTTCTCCCTCCTCTCTAGTGTGCATTGTACATCTGCATTGAGCATTAACCAGACATCTCTAATGGCAGAAATACCTGCTTAACCATAAAGATCAAACTTTTTTCTTCTGATGCCAGCCTTGTAACTCCTTAGAAGATTGCATTCCTTTCTTAATCCTGTAAGATTTAAGATGACCATCACGATGACCGATCACTCACCCTGTACATGCAGGTGTCTTTGGTGAACTTTATGTACAATGTCAACATATCATTTTTCTTAAAGATAGCAATTGGTGTAGAACATACTGGGTCAGACAACCAGGAGAGATACTAGCAACACTTAATGGACATTCTTAGCTTAAATACTTACTTATGATCTTATTGATGTCTAGCTATATTACTTGTGTTCTACCTATTTTACAAGATTATTGTTCCTTGCATTACCAAATGTGTGACTGAGCCTCCAGTAAAAATAATGATGACTAGACAACTTGAAATGATTGATCAAATATATAGAACTATAACATGAATTCTTGTAATAGTGTAGTTCTAGATATGGGAAGAAGCAACAAGAGGAAACCATTTCCAGGACCATAACAGGCTAGAAAGACAACAGGTTTTGAGCTACTGTTAACAGGGCCTAGTCCAGTAATAGCACATTGAGTTGCTTATCAATGAAATCCTTCTCTTAACCTTGTGATGAGCATTCCTCACACTGTGGGAGAAAATGGTCATGGAATGCCTCACAATCCTTTGTCAAAATTATGACTAAAAGGAAGAGTATTGTAAAAAAAAGAATGTTGTCCATCATCCAGTTCTATAAGAATCAAATCATTAGCCACTGCATTTGCTGACCCACAACACACCCTGAAAGAAATTCAGGGTGAAGAGGATCAAGATGAAGCATTTTGTTCTCGGAAAAATCTGTCAGAACTGGCCCTCCAGTAGTTAGATATTTTCAGGATAAATTTTATGAACTCAGTTTTTATATCATTCCATACTTAGTAAACACTAAAACCATTAACTAAGATACACGTTTCTTGTGAATAGCAGTAACCTTCTACTAAAATGTGTGCTTGATTGTATATACCCCTTCATCAAAATCACATACATACTAGCCTCTCCCCCTACCTCTTTGGAACTGTCCTCAGAGCTTTCTGAAAGACTGTCTCTCAGATTATAATCCTCAGGTTGGCTCAAATAAAAATTTCCATTTCTTTCTTCGATTGACTATTGACTAATTTTTTCATTGACAATAGGCTCACAGAACTCAGAGAAACATTTTACTTACTAGATTACTGGTTTATTGTAAAACAGTATAATTTAGGAAGAGCCAGATGGGAGAGATGGATAAGGTAAGTATTTGGGATGGGTGCAGGGTTTACCCTCTAGGAGTGTGCCACTCTTCCCAAATCTCCACGTGTTCACCAACCCAAGAAGCTCTCTGAACCCACTTCTTTTGAGATTTTATGGCGGCTTCATTAAATAGGCATGCTTGCTTAAATTATTGGCCATTGGCAATTGATTAAACCTACAGCTCCTCTCCCCTCCTCTGTGGGTCAGGATGGTGATGTTGAAGTTCTAACCCTCTAATGACAGGTTCTCCTGGCAACAGCCAGAATTCTTAGGTGCGGTCCCAAAGTAACCTCATTAACATAACAAAAGACACTTTGAGGCTGTCATCACTAAGGAAATTTAAAGGGATTAGGAGCTCTATGCCAGAAACCAGGACAAAGACATGTATATATATATATGTAAAAGGAAATAATAAGTCCCCATGATAGCAAACAAAGACTTAATTGCACTTTCAACCTCTCCCAGGAATGTGACCTTTAAACAGACAATCTGAAATTTCCTGATCAGTACTAGTGAGGTAATCTGCATAATAAGACCCTTGTCTTCCCTTCCCCCCCAAAGAAGCTGACCAGGCCTGAAACAATTCTTTCTTTTTCTAATAACTTCCTTATCCCACCCTCCTTCTGCCTATGAAAATCTTCCATTTTTGTACAACCTCTGTGGAGCATTATTCTGTTTACTAGACAGGATGCTGCCTGACTTGTGAATCATTAAATAAAGCCAATTAGATTTTCAAATTTACTTGATTTAATTTTTTTAACAATTATAAATCACAATATCACAGTTTCTCACACATATAAATATGCTTAAGTTATGCTAGTCAATTTCTACCTATTCATCTGAGAACTAATATATTGTTGACAAACTTTTTATTAGAAGACAGTGTTTTCATTAACGTACTTTGTAATATCTCGTCCATGCATTTCCTTATTTTCTCTCTGTCATAAGTTGCACCAGATCCTTATTTCTTAATATGTAGATGTTTATGATAGCTAATAAACCAACAGTCTTGGGAAAGAGCCCTAACCTTGGAAATCAAACATATTTTTCCATCTGTTTTCCACTATCCGTGGGTCTTTTTTGACTTCTTGTGTTTGTTATTTTTATGATTCTTTCTTTGTTTTCAAATAATTTAGCAAAACTTTAAGTTTTAAAGTTTTTGAAGACAGCTTAAAAAGTTAAAACAAAACCAAATTAAAAACAAACAAACAAACAAACTAGGGAGATTATAACCAATGATAGAATCATTCTTGCAGGAAGAAGAAATCAGGGGGCAAAATGAATAACTAGTTATATAGATTTAAGCAAGGAAGCAAACAGGTTAAACTTCAGAACCTTGAAATTTTGCAGGAATGGGGATCCTTTCCAGAGTCTGAGAGTGGGCTCTTGTCTAACACTCTGAAATGAACTGTCCAAGGAGACACATGTACTGACAAAGCAAAAGACTTTATTGGGAAGGGGTGTGGCAGCGGAGAGCAGTAGGGTAAGGAAACCCTGGAGAACTGCTCTGCAATGTGGCTCAAAGTCTCAGGTTTTATGGTAATGGGGTTAGTTTCCTGGTTGTTTCTGGCCAATCATCTTGCTTGGCCTATATTTGGTCTGACTCAGGGTTCTTCCTGGTGGTGCACACATCTCTTAGCCAAGATGGATTCCAGTGTGAAGGATTCTGGGAGGGTAGTCATCTCCTTTCTCCTTCTGGCCCCTTCCTAATTCTCCCAGTTAGTTTTCAGTGGTAGCACTGTGTTCCTTATTGGGACTGTCAACTACAAATTGGCATTGGTCCTCCAGTAGTTAGATACTTTCAAGATAAATTTTATGAACTCAGTTTTTACATCATTCCATACTCAGTAAACACTAAAACCATTAACTAAGATACATGTTTCTTGTGACTAGCAGTAACCTTCACGTGACTAGAAGAAACCTTCTACAAAAAAATGTGTGCTTGACTGCATATATTCCTGCTTCACCAAGATCACACATATACTGACCTTCCCCTCTGCCTCTTTGGAGCAGTTTCTCAGAGCTATCTGGGATACTGTCTCCGGGGCTGCAGTCCTCATTTTGCCCAAAATAAAACTTAACTCACAACTCTCATGTTGTGCATTTTTTTTGTCAACAGTTATGGTGACCACGAAGGGACCTAGAGTGGACTTCTCTCCTTCACCTGAACTCTACAAGGAACTGGAGCCTTGGTACCAGCAGAGGCCCCTTGCACCCAACCACCTCCTCAGAGAGTCCAGACAAATTTGGGTAAATCTCTCCTGGTTCTCGGATCTCCCGTATTAGTTGATGATCCTGAGTTTTATTTGGTGGTGTAGCAGGTACCTGCCTCCTTCCAGTTGAAAGATACTGGGGAGGGGCCTGGTTGAAAGATACCAGGGAAATACCCACCCAGTGGAAAGATACTGAGTGAAGCTTGGTTGAAAGATACCGGGGAATACCCACCTAGGTGAAAGATACTGAGGGGGTCCTGGTTGAAAGATACAAGGGTTTGCTCAGTTGTAGGAGACTGAGTGGTCTGCGCTGAGTGGTTAAAGTAAGGGGCTGATCTGATTCTTTTCCTCAGTTTGGCTGCCTTAATAGAATTTGTCGGGATAAAAGTGAAGATATTACATCAGAGCTTTGCTCCGAAGAAAAGGGACAAGACTCTTCCCAGCTTTCTCAGGTGACTGAGAAATTTATGTGACTGGTGGAGGCAGAGTCCTCATATTGTGCAGTGGTCCCATAGGGAAACCCATTCATTAATTAAAACACTTGCTCGTCCAGGAGTCGCGGATAAGAATTGGCCATTCAGTGATCCGAGCACCTGTGGTGGTTTTAGATTACCGAAGGGAGAAACTGACACATAAGAGAGCTGAAATGATTCTAGCGTGATGCCTAGAGGAGTTAAGCTGACAAGCAGCACACTGGCCCGCCACACAATTTCACTAGTAAATTTTATCTCTGACAAATTCAACTTTAAAATGGGAAATAGAGCCTCTCAAACACAGAAACAAGGGGCATCAGAAAGCCAGCCTCTGTCTAAAACTCCAGTCAGGTTCATGTATGTACAAAAACTCATACTAGCAAGTACCTAATCGGGGAAATTATACTAAAGGAGATCTCAACCTAAAATGACCAAATTGGGGTTCTTTTGATATTCCAAAATTAATATTTTGGCACACACAGTTAAAAAAAAAATCCGACCGTAAGATCAAACAGACTGAATGGAATGCTTACTTTGATTGGTATCTAGAAGCTTCTAAAACAGGAAATGATAGAGTAAATTCTTTGCAGGAAACCAATAATTAATTACTTGAAACTATATTAGACAAACTTTTCCAAACCATTAAAAAGAAAGAAAAGGGGGTATCTATGAAAATTATGAACCTTCAATTGCACCAATTAAGTACACAATCCCAGTCGAAGGTTAACCAATGCCCATTTAATTCCCAACCAATAGAGGAACCTAGCTTGAAAAAACAAAACAAAACAATCTCTTTAGAAATCTGACCTTAAGGGAATAAGTCCTACTAGGAGAACCTGATTTTCTTTCCCTGTGCCTTGAGACCAGAGCTCTCAGGAACACTTATCTTATTTAGACCATCTCTAATTCTTGATATTGAGAGGGGAAAAAAAAAACTGGAACAAGTCTTTTAAAATAGTTTCTTATTCCAACTGTCATTTATAAACTAGTGAATTTATATTATGATATCTGATTCATGACTAAGTTTAGAAAATGCAGCTAGATCTTTTGTTGTGTCTGTCTGGATATAAGTATGTCTCAGTGTGTTTTTGTCTTTGGATAATATTGCTGTGGTTAATTTGTAAATGAGCTATATTTAATTGGCTTAAAGAAAAGTAAGTGCTTACAAATTAAACAATTCTAAATTTCTAAAGAGAAATTAAGCTAATTAAATTTCAGTTTCACATGAACTGGGAAATATTCAGTATTAAATTAATATCTGATAATAATGTTTAAGTTTGTTGATCTAATTAATATAGAAATGTTTTTAGAGTCATCAACACTAGGTATAATACTTTTATTGTGCCTAGGTATAAGCTAAATAAAATCTTTTTATATCTGTTACAAATTTGTCAGCAAGGAAAGTAACTTGACGTGTAGAAACTTTTAAGGAAAGAAAATGTAAATGAGATAAGAGCTTTCAGATAAACTCTATTAAGAATAATTATGCTTTAGGAATGTCCATCTAAAATAGTCTCTCCAGATTCTGGTAACTTGAAATTCTAGACTTGTGCTAAATAGTTAAGTGATGGAAGCTTATTGAATAGCTAGGTCATTCCCAAATAAAATAAGATACTGAAACATTAATTACTGAACTTTGGCTTCCTTTTACAGAGAAACAAAAGGTATTTAGGACTATTAATGAATATTTTTGGTGCCACATTCTCTAAAGAAAGCAAATGTTTTTTAAAAATATCACTGGTATTTATGGTCACCAATCTACAGAATACTAATGTAAAGGACAGTTCATAATTGCTTACTTCTTAGTTTTTACAAAGAATTAAGGTTTTAAGAGCTGAGGATTCTAATTCAAACATGTAACTAAAGTTAATAGAAATAATAAAGGAAACATTTCAGTCTATAGTAGGAAAGTAGGATATATGTTTTCAGTAAAGAAGGGATGGGGAATGGAATTGCATTTTATTAAGGGAAAAGGAGGTAGGTCTGACTTACAGCTAAGGTTGTTTCTGAATGGGAAAATAAAGTGATGGATACAGAAAGTGACAAAAGGGTTGCGGAAAGTGGACCCCAAGAAAAGAGTTTTGTGCATGTTCAGGACTGACTAAGGTTAAAATAAATTTAATTGAATAAATGAATTTTAAAAGTAAGAGGGTGCAAAACTTGAATTTGGCTTCTCTCTCTCTTAAGAGGACAAGATTTCTTAAAATGTTGAACGGCCTTTGATAACAGATTTCAAGTTTCTTTACCTTTTAAGTGATCTGCTCTGTATTTGCTGTTGAAATCTTTTCTTGTTACTTTGGCTAAGTGAATAACAATTGTTTCACAGTGACCTGTGATCCTATCTAACTGTTTTAAACCCTTTTGATATTTTTTAACCAAACTTCCTAAATCAAATTCTAATGAAGTGCTTTTGACCTCTAGCTAGCTTTGGGATGCTTCAAAGGGCCACTGAAATATCCCAAAGAGAGATATAAACTAGGTTCATTTGGTACGTTAAGTTACATGAGGAATATTGTCACTTGAGTAATAAATCTTCTTAGGTTTTAGTGTATGGTAAGTGTTATTAATACAGATATTCTAGAAGTTACATGGAGTTCCTAAAATTCTGATGTGTCCTGGTAAAATGTTATCAATCATAATTCTAGTTATTTTCTTAAAGTGTTGTATGTCAGAGCAGTAACCAAGTTTCTTTGTCGATTGCATTGTAATCAGATTTTGAATGTGCCTTCTTAAGTCTTTTGTCATTATAGACACTTATGGTTTCATCCTAATGTCTTTGCAAAAATGCTTCCTCTTCAAGAAGATTTATAAAAAGGACTTTTGGATAAATGCAAGTTTCTGACTTTCAGACCATAATGCCGAACTGGGTAAGAAATTAAAGAATCCTAATGAGAAAACTGATGGCTTCATAAACTGTTAACAAAAAAGAGTTAGGTATATAAGACTGAGTGAACTGGTGAATATGATTACACCTTTTATGGTTTCTATCTGAAAAATTACTAGTTTAAATCTGTGTTTTCGAGGTGTAAATAAAACCTTCCCCTCAAACTAATTATGACTTACAGTAATTTGGTAAATTATACATTTATAAGCAGGATTGAAACATTTATCTTTTCTCTCTATCTGCTCCCTCTAGAGATTTGAAACTCTTAGGTTCCCAGCAGCTTTAACAGATAAATTAGGAAGGCCACTCACTAACAGGTACAGGAATCTCAAGGTATTTTGGGAACCTTGAAAAGGGAGGAATTCACCTACATCTGTTAGGCAAAATCTGTGGTAAGCTCTTGGCATGATTTTCCTGGCCTTGAGAGGTCTTTTAAAAGTCCTGTCTGAGACTCCTTATAAAAGTTTCAGGAGAGAGGAGAGAAGATGGCAGAAGAGTAAGACGCAGAGATCACCTTCCTTCCCACAGATACAGTAGAAATACATCTACACATGGAACTGCTCCTACAGAACACCCACTGAACGCTGGCAGAAAACGTCAGACCTCCCAAAAGGCAAGAAACTCCCCCCGTACTTGGGTAGGGCAAAAGAAAAAAGAAATAACAGAGACAAAAGAATAGGGACGGCACCTGCACCAGTGGGAGGGAGCCGTGAAGGAGGAAAGATTTCCATGCACTAGGAAACCCCTTCGCGGGCAGAGACTGCGGGTGGCAGAGGGGGGAAGCTTCGGAGCCACGGAGGAGAGCGCAGCCACAGGGGTGCGGAGGGCAAAGCAGAGAGATTCCTGCACAGAGGCTTGGCGCGGAGCAGCACTCACCAGCCCGAGAGGCTTGTCTGCTCAGCCGCTGGGGCGGGCGGGGCTGGGAGATGAGGCTCGGGCTTCAGTCGGATCGCAGAGAGAGGACTGGGGTTGGCGGCGTGAACACAGCCTGAAGGGGTTAGTGCACCACAGCTGGCTGGGAGGGAGACCGGGAAAAAGTCTGCAGCTGCCGAAGAGGCAAGAGAATTATTCTTGCCTCTTTGTTACGCAGCGCGCAAGGAGAGGGGATTCAGAGCGCCGCCTAAACGAACTCCAGAGACTGGCGCGAGCCGCGGCTACCAGTGCGGACCCCAGAGACGGGCGTGAGACGCTGGGGCTGCTGCTGCCGCCTCCAAGAAGCCTGTGTGCGAGCACAGGTCACTCTCCACACCGCCCCTCCCGGGAGCCCTTGCAGCCCACCACTGCCAGGGTCCCGTGATCTGGGGACAACTTCCCTGGGAGAACGCACGGCGCGCCTCAGGCTGGTGCAACGTCACGCCGGCCTCTGCCGCTGCAGGCTTGCCCCGCCTCCTCTGTACCCCTCCCTCCCTGCGGCCTGGGTGAGCCAGAGCCCCCGAAGCAGCTGCTCCTTTAACCCCGTCCTGTCTGGGTGGGGAACAGACACCCTCAGGCGACCTACATGCAGAGGCGGGTCCAAATCCAAAGCTGGACCCCGGAAGATGTGCGAACAGAGAAGAGAAGGGGAAATCTCTCCCAGCAGCCTCAGAAGCAGCGGATTAAAACTCCACAAACAACTTGATGTGATGCATCTGTTGAATACCTGAATAGACAACGAATCATCCCAAATTCAGGAGGTGGACTTTGGGAGGAGGATATATTAATTTTTCCCCTTTTCCTTTTTTTGTGAGTGTATATGTATATGCTTCTGGGTGAGATTTTGTCTGTATAGCTTTGCTTTATAATAGCTTTATTTTACTTCACTATATTATAGCCTCTTTCTTTCTTTCTATTTTTTCTCTCTTTTACTCTGAGCCATGTGGACGAAAGGCTCTTGGTGCTCCAGCCAGGCATCAGGGCCGTACCTCTGAGGTGGGAGAGCCAACTTCAGGACACTGGTCCACAAGAGACCTCCCAGCTCCACATAATACCAAACGGCAAAAATCTCTCAGACATCTCCATCTCAACATCAAGACCCAGCATCACTCAATGACCAGCAAGCTACAGTGCTGAACACCCTATGCCAAACAACTAGCAAGACAGGAACACAGCCCCATCCATTAGGAGACAGGCTGCCTAAAATCATAATAAGGCCACAGACACCCCAAAATACACCACCAGACGTGGACGTGCCCACCAGAAAGACAAGATCCAGCCTCATCCACCAGAGCTCAGGCACTAGTTCCCTCCACCAGGAAGCCTACACAACCCACTGAACCAACCTTACCAACTGGGGACAGATACCAAAAACAACGGGAACTACGAACCTGCAGCCTGTGAAAAGGAGACCCCAAACACAGTAAGATAAGCAAAATGAGACGACAGAAAAACACACAGCAGATGAAGGAGCAGGGTCAAAACACACCAGACTTAACAAATGAAGAGGAAATAGGTAGTCTACCTGAAAAAGAGTTCAGAATAATGATAGTAAGGATGATCCAAAATCTGGGAAATAGAATAGACAAAATGCAAGAAACATTTAACAAGGACGTAGAAGAACTAAAGAGGAACCAAGCAACGATGAAAAACACAATAAATGAAATTAAAAATACTTTAGATGGGATCAATAGCAGAATAACTGAGGCAGAAGAAAGGATAAGTGACCTGGAAGATAAAATGGTGGAAATAACTACTGCAGAGCAGGATAAAGAAAAAAGAATGAAAAGAACTGAGGACAGTCTCAGAGACCTCTGGGACAACATTAAATGCACCAACATTCGAATTATAGGGGTCCCAGAAGAAGAAGAGAAAAAGAAAGGGACTGAGAAAATATTTGAAGAGATTATAGTTGAAAACTTCCCTAATATGGGAAAGGAAATAGTTAATCAAGTCCTGGAAGCACAGAGAGTTCCATACAGGATAAACCCAAGGAGAAACACGCCAAGACACATATTAATCAAACTGTCAAAAATTAAATATAAGGAAAACATATTAAAAGCAGCAAGGGAAAAACAACAAATAACACACAAGGGAATCCCCATAAGGTTAACATGTGATCTTTCAACAGAAACTCTGCAAGCCAGAAGGGAGTGGCAGGATATACTTAAAGTGATGAAGGAGAAAAACCTACAACCAAGATTACTCTACCCAGCAAGGATCTCATTCAGATGTGATGGAGAAATTAAAACCTTTACAGACAAGCAAAAGCTGAGAGAGTTCAGCACCACCAAACCAACTTTACAACAAATGCTAAAGGAACTTCTCTAGGCAAGAAACACAAGATAAGGAAAACACCTACAATAACAAACCCAAAACATTTAAGAAAATGGGAATAGGAACATACATATCGATAATTACCTTGAATGTAAATGGATTAAATGCTCCCACCAAAAGACACAGGCTGGCTGAATGGATACAAAAACAAGACCCATATATATGCTGTTTACAAGAGACCCACTTCAGACCTAGAGTCACATACAGACTGAAAGTGAGGGGATGGAAAAAGATATTCCATGCAAAAGGAAATCAAAAGAAAGCTGGAGTAGCAATTCTCATATCAGACAAAATAGACTTTAAAATAAAGACTATTACAAGAGACAAAGAAGGACACTATATAATGATCAAGGGATCGATCCAAGAGGAAGGTATAACAATTGTAAATATTTATGCACCCAACATACGAGCACCCCAATACATAAGGCAAGTACTAACAGCCATAAAAAGGGAAATCGACAGCAACACAATCATAGTAGGGGACTTTAACACCCCACTTTCACCAATGGACAGATGATCCAAAATGAAAATAAATAAGGAAACACAAGCTTTAAATGATACATTAAACAAGATGGACTTAATTGATATTTATAGGACATTCCACCCTAAAACAACAGAATACACATTTTTCTCAAGTGCTCATGGAACATTCTCCAGGATAGATCATATCTTGGGTCACAAATCAAGCCTTGGTAAATTTAAGAAAATTGAAATCGTATCAAGTACCTTTTCCGACCACAACGCTATGAGACTAGATATCAATTACAGGAAAAGATCTGTAAAAAATACAAACACATGGAGGCTACACAATACACTACTTAATAACGAAGTGATCACTGAAGAAATCAAAGGGGAAATCAAAAAATACCTAGAAACAAATGACAATGGAGATACGACGACCCAAAACCTATGGGACGCAGCAAAAGCAGTGCTAAGAGGGAAGTTTATAGCAATACAAGCTTACCTCAAGAAACAGGAAACATCTCGAATAAACAACCTAACCTTGCACCTAAAGCAATTAGAGAAAGAAGAACAAAAAAACCCCAAAGCCAGCAGAAGGAAAGAAACCATAAAGATTAGGTCAGAAATAAATGAAAAAGAAATGAAGGAAAAAATAGCAAAAATCAATGAAACTAAAAGCTGGTTCTTTGAGAAGATAAACAAAATTGATAAACCATTAGCCAGACTCATCAAGAGAAAAAGGGAGAAGACTCAAATCAATAGAATTAAAATGAAAAAGGAGAAGTAACCACTGACACTGCAGAAATACAAAAGATCATGGGAGATTACTACAAGCAACTCTACGCCAATAAAATGGACAACCTGGAAGAAATGGACAGATTCTTAGAAATGCACAAACTGCCGAGACTGAACCAGGAAGAAATAGAAAATATGAACAGACCAATCACAAGCACTGAAATTGAAACTGTGATTAAAAACCTTCCAACACACAAAAGCCCAGGACCAGATGGCTTCACAGGCGAATGCTATCAAACATTTAGAGAAGAGCTAACACCTATCCTTCTCAAACTCTTCCAAAATATTGCAGAGGGAGGAACACTCCCAAACTCATTCTACGAGGCCACCATCACCCTGATACCAAAACCAGACAAAGATGTCACAAAGAAAGAAAACTACAGGCCAATATCACTGATGAACATAGATGCAAAAATCCTCAACAAAATAGTAGCAAACAGAATCCAACAGCACATTAAAAGGATCATACACCAGGATCAAGTGGGGTTTATCCCAGGAATGCAAGGATTCTTCAATATACGCAAATCAATCAATGTGATACACCATATTAACAAATTGAAGGAGAAAAACCATATGATCATCTCAATAGATGTAGAGAAAGCTTTTGACAAAATTCAACACCCATTTATGATAAAAGCCCTGCAGAAAGTAGGCATAGAGGGAACTTTCCTCAACATAATAAAGGCCATATATGACAAACCCACAGCCAACATTGTCCTCAATGGTGAAAAACTGAAACCATTTCCACTAAGATCAGGAACAAGACAAGGTTGCCCACTCTCACCACTATCATTCAACATAGTTTTGGAAGTGTTAGCCACAGCAATCAGAGAAGACAAAGAAATAAAAGGAATCCAAATCGGAAAAGAAGAAGTAAAGCTGTCACTATTTGCAGATGACATGATACTACACATAGAGAATCCTAAAGATGCTACCAGAAAACTCCTAGAGCTAATCAATGAATTTGGTAAAGTAGCAGGATACAAAATTAATGCACAGAAATCTCTTGCATTTCTATACACTAATGATGAAAAATCTGAAAGTGGAATTAAGAAAACACTCCCATTTACCATTGCAACAAAAAGAATAAAATATCTAGGAATAAACCTACCTAAGGAGACAAAAGACCTGTATGCAGAAAATTATAAGACACTGATGAAAGAAATTAAAGATGATACAAATAGATGGAGAGATATACCATGTTCCTGGATTGGAGGAATCAACATTGTGAAAATGACTCTACTACCCAAAGCAATCTACAGATTCAATGCAATCCCTATCAAACTACCACTGGCATTTTTCACAGAACTAGAACAAAAAATTTCACAATTTGTATGGAAACACAAAAGACCCTGAATAGCCAAAGGAATCTTGAGAACGAAAAATGGAGCTGGGGGAATCAGGCTCCCTGATTTCAGACTATATTACAAAGCTTCAGTAATCAAGACAGTTTGGTACTGGCACAAAAACAGAAATATAGATCAATGGAACAGGATAGAAAGCCCAGAGATAAACCCACACACATATGGTCACCTTATCTTTGATAAAGGAGGCAAGCATATACAGTGGAGAAAAGACAGCCTCTTCAATAAGTGGTGCTGGGAAAATTGGACAGGTACATGTAAAAGTATGAAATTAGAACACTCCCTGACACCATGCACAAAAATAAACTCAAAATGGATTAAAGACCTAAGTGTAAGGCCAGACACTATCAAACTCTTAGAGGAAAACATAGGCAGAACACTCTATGACATACATCACAGCAAGATTCTTTTTGACCCAGCTCCCAGAGAAATGGAAATAAGAACACAAATAAACAAATGGGACCTAATGAAACTTAAAAGCTTTTGCACAGCAAAGGAAACCATAAACAAGACCAAAAGACAACCATCAGAATGGGAGAAAATATTTGCAAATGAAGCAACTGACAAAGGATTAATCTCCAAGATTTACAAGCAGCTCATGCAGCTCAATAACAAAAAAACGAATAAACCAATCCAAAAATGGGCAGAAGACCTAAATAGACATTTCTCCAAAGAAGATATACAGATGGCCTACAGACACATGAAAGAATGCTCAACCTCATTAATCATTAGAGAAATGCAAATCAAAACTACAAGGAGATATCATCTCACACCGGTCAAAATGGCCATCATCAAAAAATCTAGAAACAATAAATGCTGGAGAGGGTGTGGAGGAAAGGGAACACTCTTGCACTGTTGGTGGGAATGTAAATTGATACAGCCACTATGGAGAACAGTATGGAGGTTCCTTAAAAAACTACAAATAGAACTACCATACGACCCAGCAATCCCACTACTGGGCATATACCCTGAGAAAACCATAGGTCAAAAAGAGTCATGTACCAAAATGTTCATTGCAGCTCTATTTACAATAGCCAGGACATGGAAGCAACCTAAATGTCCATTGACAGATGAATGGATAAAGAAGACGTGGCACATATATACAATGGAATATTACTCAGCCATAAAAAGAAATGAAATGGAGGTATTTGTAATGAGGTGGATGGAGTTAGAGTCTGTCATACAGAGTGAAGTAAGTCAGAAAGAGAAAAACAAATACAGTATGCTAACACATATATACGGAATCTAAGGGAAAAAAAAAAAAAAGGCCATGAAGAACCTAGTGGCAAGACGGGAATAAAGACACAGGCCTACTAGAGAATGGACTTGAGGATATGGGGAGTGGGTGGGGTGAGATGTGACAGGGTAAGAGAGTGTCATGGACATATATACACTACCAAATGTAAAATAGCTAGCTAGTGGGAAGCAGCCGCATAGCACAGGGAGATCAGCGCGGTGCTTTGTGACCACCTAGAGGGGTGGGATGGGGAGGGTGGGAGGGAGGGAGATGCAAGAGGGAAGAGAAATGGGAACATATTGTATATGTATAACTGATTCACTTTGTTATAAAGCAGAAGCTAACACACCATTGTAAGGCAATTATACTTCAATAAAGATGTTTAAAAAAAAAAAAAAAATTTCAGGGCTTCCCTGGTGGCGCAGTGGTTGAGAGTCTGCCTGCCAATGCAGGGGACACGGGTTCGCGCCCTGGTCTGGGAGGATCCCACATGCCGCGGAGCGACTGGGCCCGTGAGCCACAATTACCGAGCCTGCGCGTCTGGAGCCTGTGCTCCGCAACAAGAGAGGCCGCGATAGTGAGAGGCCCGCGCACCGCGATGAAGAATGACCCCCACTTGCCGCAACTGGAGAAAGCCCTCACACAGAAACGAAGACCCAACACAGCCATAAATAAATAAATAAATAAATAAATAAAATATTAAAAAAAAAAAAAGTTTCAGCAAGCAAAAAGCCTATATAATCAATTATAGTTATATAAATCACCAGACCAAGTTTACTGACACCAGATTTATTTTGCAAACAAATTAGTCTTAATTTGGTTATATTTGGTAGAAGTGAGGGTAATTTTAGAGAAAAAGATGTTTCAATGAATGTTAAATCCCCGTTTTGTTAATGGAGGTCTGTATTTACTAACTTCCCAGATAATTCCTTGCTATTACATTATATTAATGCAAAGTTAAATTGAATGATTAAAAGGACAATTTAAGTTTATTCCTGAAGCTTATCTCAGTAATCTATCTTTGGATGAAGATTAGATGCCTCACAACCTCCAACCAGGGGACTATGTATATTGGAAAAGACATCATTTAAAGGATTCACTACAACCCAGATGGAAAGGTCCTCACCAGGTATCTTAACTTGCTCATGTGTAGCAAAATTAAAGGGAATTCACTCTTAGATTCATATTTCCCATTTAAAAGGGTCCCTGCACCAGACTGGTCTATGGAGAGGACTGCTGACCTCAAACTCACCTTAAAACTACGCTCAAACAGAGGAAACTATACTCACAGCAGGATGAGAAGAAGATGACATCAGAAGTAGACAGCTTACCAAGATGCTGGACATGACTCGTATGATCATTTATATTTACTTGACTTCTTGGACCTCTGCATATAAATCAAATGTTTTTCTATCATGGACACGATCCTATGCTAGTTTTAAAAATCAATCCAATTGTTGGGTATGTGACCAATTACCTGTGTCTAGTACTTCTGGATTACCTTGGTGGACTTCTCTCCAAGGTTTTAATTGGATGGCCCTTAGGAAATTTATTTTAGAAGAAGGAAATTATAGTCCTGTTCAGGGGACCCCCTCACCTAGACAATTAATAATACCTGCTCTAATCCTGGCCATAAAAACTGAATTTTCCTCTAAAGTTACTCAAGCTCAATCAGAGCAACAAGCAAAATTTCAGCCAAGGAATAAAACCTCCCACAATTATGGGATGGATTTATTTGATTAACACCAGGCTATGGTCATTTAAGCTTTAAGGCACCCCTTTATCTTGGGAACAATTAAATTACACTAAGGATAACCAGCCTAGTAACTAGGAAATTGGGCTGGGAGCCTTATGGACAATGCCAATATATCATTTCCCTGAAAGATAAGGATTGGTACAGAACAGACTAAGTCAGACGACCTGAGGATATACTGGACTGCACCTAATGGAATTTCTTGGCTTAAATATTTACTTATAGCTCTATTAATGTTATTAGGTATATTATTTATATTTTGCCTGTTTTACAAGATTATCATTTCTTGTATTACCAAATGTGTGGCTGAGCTGCCGATGAAAATAATGATGACTAAGTGACTTGAAGCAGTTGATCAAATATACAGTTCTGTATGAGATCAATGGTTACAATAGTGTAACTCTAGCTATGGGAAGATGCAACAAGTGGGAAGTTTTTTCTGGACCATAAAAGACTAGGAATACGGGTGGTCCAGAAACCTTTGTTGATAACACCTAGCCCAGTAATAGCACACTGAGTGGCCTATCAGCGAAATCTTCACCAGACCTAGGAATGAGCCTTCTTAGCACCGTGGGACGAAATGATCATGAAATGCCTCCCAAAGCATGGTCGAATTTATGACCATGAGAAGGCCTTGTCAACTTCAAATTGGCATTTTCCATTGGCACTTGCCATCTATCTCTACAAGGATTAAATCATGTGCTGCTGCAGTTGCTGACTTTCAACATCCCCTGAAAGGAGTTCAGGTGGAGAGCAGGAATGAGACACTCTGTGCTCTGGGAAAAACTGGCAGAAGAGGTCTTCAGATAGTTAAATATTTTCAGGAGCCAATTTTATGAGCCCAATTCTTGTATCTCCTCATATCTAGAAAAGCACTAAAATACTTCATGGTGACGACTGCTCCTCGTGATTAGCAGTAACCTTCACAAGACTAGCAGAAAACTTCTACAAAAAAATATGTGTTTCATTGCATGTATTCCCCCTTCACCAAAATCACATATATACTGACCTTCCTCCCTGCCTTTTTGGAGCAGTTTCTCAGAGCTATCTGGGATGCTATCTCCCGGTCTGCAGTCCCCATTTTGCCCCAAATAAAACTTAACTCATAACTCTCATGTTGTGCTTTTTTTTTTAAGTCGACAAGACCTCCACTTGTGAGACAACTCATGCAAGTGGTTATCATTGTGCCTGTGGTTTTGGTCAATGGTTCTCTAACAGAAAGAGAAAAATATTCATAAAAAGATTAAAGAAGGTGTCTGAGGTTTGGTGAAAGGGTGACCTATGTGTCCCCGGGATTTGAGCACAGCTATTCTTATTTCTTCTTCAATAACCTGTAGATTTCTCAAGTTCATTGAAAATTACTTGAACGTGTGACTAAAGTTAACTAGTTAACTTGCCTAATGTTCTAACTTAGCTCTTCAATTTATGGAAGTATTTCTACGTTTGCTTGAAAAGGATTGAGCACTTTGCCTCTAGGAAGTATTTTTCTTTGGGCTTCTAATAATTATATCTGAATCTGCATTTCTTCTGTGGGGACTAAGGTGGAAAGTAGAGGGTGAGACCACAATTTTCTGTTAGGGGTTTCAGAATTCCATATTGGAATTTCTTCTATCTACTGGGAAAAAAATTAAAAAAAATAAAATTAAAACACATAATGTAAGAGCTGTGAGTCAAGTTTTTCAGTATCTTACTGATGACTATAACCTGGGACCCAGGCTCCCAGATAGCCCTGAGAATCTGTTCCAAAGAGGTAGGGGAGGAGCTAGTATATATACTATATATGTGCAGTCAAGACTTTGGTGAAAGGTTACCACTAGTAAAGATTGTCACATATCTCAACTAATGATTTTAATGCTTTTCTATGTATAGGAAGATGCAAGAATCTGGAGTCATTGAAATTCTTTCTTATATATGCATTTTAACTGCCTTGTGGCCCATATATCAAAAACACAGACTGCTTCATCCTGAATTCCTTTCAGGGTGTACTTGTAGGTCAGCAATTGCAGTGGCCTATAACTCAATCCTTGTAGAACAGGAATGGTGAAAATATTCCTTGTTTACAATGCCCCCCGTTAGTCATATATTTAACCAAGGTTTGGAAAGTATTTCATAACCAATTTGTACCACTGTGCTAGGAAGGCTTATTCCTAGGTCAAGCGAAGATTCTCTTGATAGACCTCTCCATGTGCTATTTCTGGATTAGGCCTGTTAATATTTAAACATTCTCTGGATAATCTGTCCTACTAGTCTATCGTGATTCAGGAAGTGTTTTCCCTTGTTGCTTCTTGCTATATCTAGAGTTGCACTATTACAATTGATTTTATATGGAACTATATATGTGATCAATTGCCTCAAGACATTTAACCATCATTACTTTTGTCAGAGTCTGGGTTGCACACTGGATAGTATAAGAAACAATATTATACAATATACAGGATATAAATAATATAGCTAATAACATTAATAAGGTCATAGTAAATATTTAAGCCAAAAACGTCCATTAAGTAAGTACTTACAAATATAAGTTCTGTATGTAAATAAGCTCCAACTGGGGTATTATCTGGAGGCTGGCTTTCTGATATTGCTCATATCTTGTTTCCTTGTTTGAGAACATCTATTTCTATTTTAAAGTTGAATTTGTTGGAATACATTTTACTAATGAAATTGCATGGTGGACCAATGTGTTGCTTGTGAGCTTAACTCCTTTAAGAGTCATTCTAGAGTCATTTCAGCTCTTTTACATGTCTTGGTTTCTCCCTCTGACAGTCAAAAACCACCTAGATGCTTAGAGAACTGAGTAAACAACTTTCATATGTGGTCCCCAGATGAACACATTTCTAAAGTAATGAGTGTGTTTCCCTATGGAACTGTTGCACAGTATGAGGACTCTTGTCTCCACCACTCCTGTAAATTTCTTAGAAAGCCATAACTGCCTGGGAGGAGCCTTGTCCTTTTGTTTCAGAGTAGAGTGCTTATGTGATAGCTTCACTTTCATCCCGACAAATTGTTTTAAGGTAGCCAAATTGAGGAAAGATGTTAGATCAGCCTCCTACCTAATCACCCAGTCAAAGTCTCCTCAGTATCTTTAAACTAAGAAAAATCTTCCCAGTGTTTCTCAACTGGAGGTAACTACAATGTCTCTCAACTAAGCAAATAAAGGTGCCTTGTCTCCAACCTAAGTTCAAGAATAACCTACTCCTCACAGTGAAGAGTTTAATGATATCTGAATAAACTCAAGATCTTCAACCAAGAGTGAGAGATATGGTACCAGGAGAGACTCACCCAATTTATCTGGACTCGTTGAGGAGGAGGAGGAGAAAAGGGGTCCCTGCTGTTACCAAAGCTCTGAATCCTTGTAGAGTTCAGGCGAAGGAGAGAAGTCTGCTCTGGGTTCCTTTGTGGTTGCCAAAATTGTAGACTGGAAAACACACACACACACACAAACACAATGTAAGAGCTATGAGTTGAGTTGAGTTTATTCAGTGTCTTACTGAGGACTATAGCCCAGGAGACAGCCACTCAGATAGCTCTAAAACAGCATCTCCAACCTTTTTGGCACCGGGGACCAGTTATGTGGAAGACATTTTTCCACAGACCGGGTAAGGGGAATGGTTTCTGGATGATTCCAGTGCATTACATTTATTGTGTGCACTTTATTTCTATTATTATTACATTGTAATATATAATGAAATAATTACACAACTCACCATAATGCAGAAACCATGGGAGCTCTGAGCTTGTTCTCCTGCAACCAGATGGTCCCATCTGGGGGTGATGGGAAACAGTGACACCCGAAATGTATTGCTTATGTCCAGTTATTCCATAAGATGCAGGTTAATTGTCACTTGCCACTCCCACATAGGGTTTTGATATGAATCTGCAAGCAATTGCTTTATTTTTGTCTCTGTGCAGTCAAACCTCTCCGCTAATGATAATCTGTATTTGCAGCTGCTCCCCAGTGCTAGCATCACCGCCTCAGCTCCACCTCAGATCATCAGGCATTAGATTCTCATAAGGAGCACGCAACCTAAATTCCTCACATGCACAGTTCACAGTAGGGTTTGCGCTCCTATGAGAATCTAATGCTGCCGCTGATCTGACAGGAAGCGGAACTCAGGTGGTAATGTGAGTGATGGGGAGCAGCTGTAAATACAGATGAAGCTTTGCTCACTCACCTACTTCTCACCTCCTGCTGTGCGGCCCGGTTCCTGACAGGCCACAGGCCAGTACCGGTACATGGTCCAGGGGTTGGAGATCCCTGCTGTAAAAAACTGTTCCAAAGAGATAAGGGAGGTGCTAATATATATATATATACATATATATATATATATATATATATACATATATATATATATATATATATGTATATATATATATATATATATATGCCATCAAGGTTTTGGTGAAAGATTACTGCTAGTCACAAGGATCAGATAGCTCAACTAATGATTTCAGTGCTTTTCTATGTATGGGAAGATGCAAGAATTTGGGGTCATTGAAATTCTTTCTTACATATGCATTTTAACTATCTAGGGTTCTGTATATCCAAAACACAGAATATTTCATCCTGAATTCCTTTTGGGGTGTACTTGTAGGTGAGCAACTGCAGTGGCTAATGACTTAATCCTTGTAGAACGGTAATGGCAGGCAACATTCTTTGCTTACGCTGCATACTAATCAGCACCAATAATTTTCAAACTTTCTCTAAAACATATGTGAGTGCATGCACACACACACACACACACACACACACAGGTCTCAACTTTTCTTTGCCTTTAAAACTAATGTAGGACACTAATTTATTTGTCCTGCACAGTCACATATAACTGCAGGCAAGATCAGCCCTGCCCTATTTTTCCCCTTCAGATTTCACAGTCCTTTCCACCCTCAAATAGCTCATGCCATTTAGGAATAGGGGTTAAAATGCTGGAACAACATCCCTTAAGAGCATAGACCTAGCAGAAACTTTCCCAGTTTACTTATGCTAAAAAAGAAGAACTTGCTCCAAGGGACTTGATCAACCACTCTATTGTTTGACATATTTAAACTTAATGCCCTTTTGCTGCAGTTTAGCGTGTGTCTTCTAGTCTTCGCTTGAGGGCAAATTGCAAACATCTGGTTAGTGTTTTAGAGTAGGAAGATTTGATAGTTGTTGGAGGTTGGATAGTAAAAGGAGAAATTCTTCATCTAGGCGTCAATATATTTTCAAAGACGGCGTTGAATGTATTGTTGTAACTTGTCTAAAAGGTTTAACTGGAAATTTAGAAACATAATTGTTCTCTATTGTGGATTTTATAACTAATTATTTAATTAATCCTTTTAAGCAAATTTCACAGCAAAAGAATTTCCTCAAGGAATAGCAATAAGAGAGAAGAGCAGGGTAGGCAACGGAGGAAGAAATGCAAGAGGTGGAGGGGTGGGACAAAACATTGGGTCATTAGTAGACAAAGATAAATAAGAGGATGCCTACTGAATAAGCTTCTGGAGATGGCAGTTTAATAATAACCTACATTTTAACAGAAGTAGCATATATAAATAAATTGAAAAAAATTTAATAGTAAAAAAGAGCCAGGTTTGTTCAAGCTCTATTTTAGCTAATGTGTAATTCTCTTTTATAATCCTTGGATTCCTAGTGCTTGCCTTTCAATTAGGTTCCTTTTGTAGAATCATGGTGGTCTTGCAAAAACACAAATGAACAAGCAAATAAGATCTACAATTCTTGCCTCTTTAGGTAAATATGTATATATGATACATATTTATAAACTATATTTGTATTTATAAACTATATTTATCTGATAAATATAGTTTCATAGACTCCAGTCACATAAATATATGTAAATGTAAACTTTTGAATATAAACTGTGAGAAATATATGATATGATATGTTTTTTAATTTCTTCAGCAGATGGAAAGTTCTAAAGGAAATACATGTGAACATATTTTAAACTACGCTTTGATTTGAATTCTCTGGGGTGAGAGAAGTTTCGGTAGGTCCATATCAAATCAAACTATGCAAATGGATATTTAAAATTATTTCTTTGGCTTTGATATTTCTATCAACCTGAAAGTGGGGTAGGATATTAGAAATATAAAATAAAATATTGTTAAAACTTGGTAGTAAGAATAGTCAGGTTGGCAGCATAATTGGATATGGATATAGGATATCTTTCATATCAAGACATGGTATGACAAAGAGATTTTCTGCTCTGTAAATATGTTTATATATAAAAATATATGCATAGAAAAATTTTGGTGTTATGTAAATCTCCTTGGAACCTAAATCCATTGTTTCTGGTGGCATAATATACTGGGTGATACCAATCTACAAGGAAACAAAATCAAACCAAATAGAAAGAAAGACAATTACTAATAGGGTAGGGATTTGAGCTAAGGAAATGGTTTAGGAGAAGGGTACAATTCAGATGTGAGTATCTTGACTTCCTCCTTAAGTCTTTTTTGCTTTTTTATTAAAGTACAGTTGCTTTACAAAGTTGTATTAGTTTCAGTTGTACAGCAAAGTGATTCAGTTTTATATTTATATGTATATATATTTCAGATTATTTTCCATTATAAGTTATTATGAGATATTGAATCTAGCTCCCTGTGCTGTACAGTAAATCCTTGTTGCTCATCTATTTTATGTATAGAAGTTCATAAATATCTATTAATCCCATACTCCTAATTTATCCTCCCCCTTACTCTTTTGGAAACCGTAAGTCTGCTTTCCATATCTGTGAATCTATTTCTGTTTTGTATATAGATTCATTTGTATCATTTTTTTAGATTCCACATATAAGTGATATATTTTCTTTCTCTGACTTACTTCACTTAGTATGATAATCTCTAGGTCCATCCATGTTGCTGCAAGTGGCAATATTTTGTTCTTTTAATGGCTGAGTAATACTCCATTGTATATATGTACCACATCTTTATCCATTCATCTGTTGATGGGAACTTGGGTTCTTTCAATTTCTTGGCTATTGTGAATAGTGCTGCTATGAACATTGGGGTTCAAGTATCTTTTCTAATTAGAGTTTTTATCTTTTCCACATATATGTCCAGTAGTGGGATTGCTGGATCATATGGTAGGTCAATTTTTAGTTTTTTAAGGAACCTCCATACTGTTTTCCACAGTGGCTGCACCAATTTACATTCCCATCAACAGTGTAGGAGGGATCCCTTTTCTCCATACCCTCTCCAGCATTTATTATTTGTAGACTATTTGATGATAGCCATTCTGACTGGTGTGAGGTGATACTTTATTGTGGTTTTGATTTGCATTTCTCTAATAACTAGCAATTTTGAGCATCTTTCAAGTGCCTGTTGGCCAACTGTATGTCTTCTTTGGAGAAATATCTATATAGGTCTTTTGCCCATTTTTTGATTGGGCTGTTTACTTTTTTGATATTGAGTTGTATGAGCTATTTATATATTTTGGATATCAGGCCCTTGTTGGTTGTATTATTTGCAAATGTTTTCTCCCATTCTCTAGGTTGTCTTGTCATTTTGTTGATGATTTCCTTTGCTATGCAAAAGCTTTTAAGTTTAATTAGTTCCAATTTGTTTATTTTTTCTTTTATTTCTTTTGCCTTGGGAGACCGATGTTAGAAAATATTGCTACAATCTATGTCCGAAAATGTTTTTCCTTTGTTCTCTACTAGGAGTTCTATGGTGTCATGTCTTATACTTAGGTTTTTAAACAATTTTGAGTTTATTTCTGTATATGGTGTGAGTGAGTGTTCTAACTTCATTGATTTATAAGTAGCTGTCCCATTATCCCAACACCACTAGTTGAAGACTGTCTTTTCTCCTTTGTATATTCTTGCCTCTTTTGTAGTAGATTGATTGACCATAGCTGTATGGGTTTATTTCTGGGTTCCCTATTCTGTTCCACTGATCTATAAGTCTGTTTTTTTGCCAATATCATGCTGTTCTGATTATTGTAGCTTTGTAGTATTATTTGACACATGAAAGGGTTATGCCTCCAGCTTTGTTCTTTTTCCTCAGGATTGTTTTGACAATTCTGGGTCTTTTGTGGATTATTTGTTCTAGTTCTGTGAAAAATGTCATGGATATTTTGATAGGGGTTGCATTAAATCTGTAGGTTGCTTTAGGTAGTATGGTCATTTTACAATATTAATTCTTCCAATCCAAGAGCATGGATATTTTTCCATTTCTTTTCCATCTTCAATTTCCCTTATCAATGTTTTATATTTTTTCCATGTATAGGTCTTTCACCTCCTTGGTTAAGTTTATTCCTAGATATTTTATTTATTTATTTATTTTATGCAACTTTAAATGGTTTTTTTTTTTTTGCTTTCTCTTTCTGATGTTTCATTATTCATGTAAATAAATGAAACAGATTTCTGTATATTACTCTTGTATCCTGCTACCTTTCTGTATTCATTTATTAGTTCTAATAGTTTTTGTGTGAAGTTGTTTTAAGTGTTCTCTATATAGAGTATCATATCATCTGCAAAGTGACATTTTTACCTCTTCCCTTCCAATTTAGATACCTCTTATTTCTTTTTCTTGTCTGAATGCTATGAATAGGATTTCCAGTACTATGCTGAATAGAAATGGTTAGAGTGGGCATCATTGTCTTGTTCCTGAATTCAGCAGGAAGGCTTTCACCTTTTCACAGTTGACTATTATGTTGGCTGTTGGTTTGTTATAAATGGCTTTTATTATGGTGAGATATGTTCCCTCTATACCCACTTTGGTGAGAGTTTTTATCATGAGTGGATGTTGAATTTTTTTTTTTTTATAAACTTTTTTATTATTATTATTATTATTATTATTATTATTATTTTTAATTTATTTTTTTTGGCTGTGCTGGGTCTTCGGTTCGTGCGAGGGCTTTCTCCAGTTGCGGCAAGTGGGGGCCACTCTTCATCGCGGTGCGGGGACCGCTCTTCATCGCGATGCGCGGGCCTTTCACTATCGCGGCCCCTCCCGTTGCGGGGCACAGGCTCCAGACGCGCAGGCTCAGTAGCCGTGGCTCACGGGCCCAGCCGCTCCACGGCATGTGGGATCTTCCCAGACCAGGGCTCGAACCCGTGTCCCCTGCATTAGCAGGCAGATTCTCAACCACTGTGCCACCAGGGAAGCCCTGGATGTTGAATTTTATCAAATATTTTTCCTGCATCTATTAAGATGATCATGCAGTTTTTGTGTTTCCTCTCTTTAATGTGGTGTATCACATTGTTTGATTTGTGTATGTTGAACAATCCTTGCCACTCTGGAAAGAAACCAACTTGATCATGGTATATGATCCTTTTTATACATCGTTGGATTCAGTTGGCTAATATTTTTTTGAGGATTTTTGCATCTATACTCATTGAAAAAATTGCCTGTAATTTTCTTTTTTGGTAATGTTTTGTCTGCTTCTGGTATTAGGGTGATGGTGACTTCATAGAATGATTTTGGGAGTGTTCCCTCCTCTTCAGTCTTTTGGAATAATTTGAGAAAGATTGTTATAAGTTCTTCTTTGTATTTTTAGTAGAATTCGCCAATGAGGTCGTTTGGTCCTGGACTTTTATTTGGTGGGAATTTTGTTGTTGTTGTTGTTACAGAGTGTATTTCACTTCTAGTGATCAGTCCATTCAAATGATCTGTTTCTTTTTTTTTTTTTTTAATATTTTTAATTGGCCATGCAGACTGTGGGACTCTGACAAGGGATTGAATCTGGTCCCTGACAGTGGAAGCATGGAATCCTAACCACTGCACCAACAGGGAATTCCCAGTACTTTTTTTTTTTTTAATATTTATTTGTCTGCATTGGGTCTTTGTTGCCACATGCGGGATCTTCATTGTGGCATGCAGGATCTTTCGTTGTGGTGTGCAAGCTTCTCTTTAGTTGTGACCTGTGGGCTCATTAGTTGAAGCTTGTGGGCTGAGTTGCCCTGTGGCATGTGGAATCGTAGTTCCCCAACCAGGGATCAAAACTGCGTCCCCTGCACTGGAAGGTGGATTCTCAACCACTGGACCACCAGGGAAGTCCCATGATCTGTTTCTTCTTGACTCACTTTTGGCAGGCTGTTTGTTTCTAGAAACTTGTCCATTTCTTCTAGATTGTCCAATTTGTTGACATATAACTGGTTATAGTATTCTCTTATGATTTTTTTTGTAATTTTGCAGTATCATTTGGTGTTTCTCCTCTTTCATTTCTTATTTCGTTTATTTGGGTCCTCTCTTTTCTTGGTGAGCCTGTCTAAAGGTTTGTTGATTTTGTTTATATTTTCTGTTTATCTTGGTTTTATTGATCTTTTCTATTGTTTTCTGATCTCTATTTTGTTTATTTTCTCTCTGATCTCTATCATTACCTTCCTTCTACTGACTTTGTGTTTTGTTTGTTCTGTTTTTCGAATTATTTTAGGTGGTAAGTTAGGTCGTTTGAGATTTTTCTTCTTTCTTGAGGAAGGCCTGTAGTGCTATAAACTTCTCTCTTAGAACAGCTTTTGCTGCATCTCATAACTTTTGTAAGGTTGTGTTTTTATTTTCATTTGTCTCAAAGTATTTTCTGATTTCTTCTTTGATTTCATCATTGACCCACTGGTTTTTTAGTAGCATGTTTTTCAGCCTCCATGTGTTCATCTTTCCCCCATTTTTCTTTCTGTAGTTGATTTCTGATTTTATACCATTGTGGTCAGAAAAGATGCTTGAAACAATTTCTATCCTCTTAAATTTGTTGAGGCTTGTTTATTAATACCAAACCTAGCATTTGGTTTATCCTAGAGAATGTTTCATGTGTGCTTGAAAAAAATGTGTATTCTAGTTCTTCTTTTTCTTTTCTTTTTTTTTTTTGATGTAGTGTCCTATAGACATTAATTAAGTCCAACTGGTCTGTTGCATCATTTAGGACCTCTGTTGCCTTATTGATTTTATGTCTTGAAGACCTGTCCACTGATGTTAGCGGGGTGTTAAAGTCTTCTACCATTATTGTTTTCCTGTCAGTTTCTCCCTTTATGTCTGTTAGTATTTTTTTTAATATATTTAGGTATCCCTATATTGGGTGCATATATGTTAACAAGTGTAATATTTCTTCTTGTATTGACCCCTTTATCATTATATAATATCTTTCTTTGTCTTTATTCATGGACTTTGTTTTAAAGTTAATTTTGTCTGATATAAATATACGCCCACTTTACTGTCATTTCCATTTGCATGAAATATCTTTTCCATCCTTTCCTTTTCAATCTCTGTATGTCCTTTGCCCTGAAGTGAGCCTCTTGTAGGCAGCATATTGTAGGTTCTTGTTTTTAAATCTAGTCTTGCCACTCTATGTCTTTTGATCAGAGCATTTATTTTATTGCCATTTAAAGTAATTATTAATAGGTATGTACTTACTGCCATTTTAAACCCTGTTTTCATTTGATTTTGTAGTTCTTCTTTGTTCATTTTTTCTCTTTGTTTTTCCTTTTTTGGTTTGATAATTTTGTATTGTATTATGCTTGAGTTCCTTTCTTTTTGATTTTTGTGAATCTATTGTATGGTTTTGAATTCTGCTTACTTTGTTTTTCAAGCATGTTGACCCATAACTGTATCTATTTTCTTTAGACTGATAGTCATATAAGTTCAAACACATTTTAAAATATCTACAATTTTTACTCCTCTCCTCCACATTTTGTGATTTTGATGTCCTATTTTACATCTTCATGTCTATTCTTTTGCTATTAATTGTAGTTACAATAGGTTTTACAAAATGTTTGTTTATTAATCTATGTACTAGCTTATTTAAGTGATCTTCAATCCTTTTATATATTTGCCCTTCCTAGTGTGATTTTCCCTTTCCTATATATTCTTGCTTCTCTTCTATTTAGAGAAGACCTTTCAATATTTCTTTGAGGTCAGGTTAATATTGTTGCATTCTTTAGTTTTTGCTTGTCTGAGAAATTCTTTATCTCTCCTTCTATTCTAAGTGATAATCTTGCTGGGCAGAGTATCCTAGGTTGCAGGTTTTTCCCTATCAGGACTTTGAATATATCTTGCCACTCGCTTCTGGCCTGCACTGAAGTCAGCTGATAGCCTTAAGGGGGTTCCCTTGTAACTGACTCTTTGTTTTTCTCTTGCTGCCTTTAGAATCCTCTCTTTGTCTTTAACATTTGCCATTTTAATTATGATATATTTTGGTGTGAGTCTGTTTGAGTTCATCTTGTTTGATACCCTCTGTGCTTCCTGTACCTGGATATACATTTCCTTCTTTAGGTTTGGGAGTTTTTCAGCCACAATTTCTTCAAATACATTTTCCATCCCCTTCTCTCCCTCTTCGCTTTCTGGAACCCATATTATGTGTATATTCACATGATTTGTATTATCCCATAGATCTCATATGTTGTTTTCATTTTTTAAAATCTGTCTTTCTGTCTGCTGTACTGATCAGATGATTTCCATTATTCTATCTTCCAGATCACTTATTCATTCTTCTGCATTATTTAATCTGCTATTCATTGCTTCTAGATTCGTTTTTATCTCAGCAATTGAGTTGTCTAGTTTGGAATGGTTCGTCTTTATACTTTCTAGTTCCTTTTTACAGTGATCTGCATTTCTATTGGCAATCTTAATTCCTTTTACATTTTTATTACTTCTTTTTTGAACTTGGAGTCCAGTAGATTGATGAGATCTGTTTCATTATTTGTTCTTTCAGGGGATTTCTCATGTTATTTTAATTGGGAGTAGTTCCTCTGTTTTTTTCTTTTACTTAACTTTCTCTGTCTCTATGAATTTAGAAGAAACAATTATCTACTGTGATCTTGAAGGGGTGTTTTTATTGTGTGTAGATTATGTGAATCCATTACTTTTGGTGTGAGTGCTGGTTTTTGTATGGAGGCCAGCCATGTCTTTCTTCAGAATGTGCTGGCTGCTATTCCCTTGATAGGGAGTATGACTGATGTTGTGGTGTCCAGAGACTGCACTGGATTTAGTTGGGGCCTCCTCTTTTCTCTGTGGCTGTCGGAGGTGGGGTCTACTCTCCAGTTGTGTGATTAGATGCCTTGAGGGTTTGAAAAAGCTCCACTGCCCTTGAGTGTGTGCCCTGTCCCAAAGGAGGTTACCACTGAAGCACGTGAGACCCGTGTGGTCACAGTGAATGTATGCACCACCTGTGCAGGCATCCATGTTTCTCCCCAGAAGCAGCTGAAAGATGCAACACTTTCTCTGTTGTGCTCATCCCAGACCTGGTGCTAGGCTGTGGTGTAGAATGGGCTGGTGCTGGGGGCTGGGGCACTGTGGCTACAAGAAGGTTGTGTTGCAGCTTGGGACCTGGTCTGCCTCTGTGGCAGACCTCTCTCAGGACCTGTTGCCCCAGATTCAGCTTCAAGCTGTGGTGTGGGGTGGATGGAGCCAGAGTGCTCCCACTGGGAAACGAGCCTCTGCATACTTCTCCCCAGGAAGACATGCTTTTCTGTGGTGCTCTCTGGTGTGCACACTGACAAAGTTCTCCAAGGCCAGACCCAACCCATCCTGCAAGTGTTCACAATGGGCACTGCCGTTTGGCTTGGACCTTACCTGGGTTGTCACAGGGCAGCTAGACTGAGTCCTCTCCCAGGGCCTGTCCTCCCGAGATTCAGTGCCTAGCTGCTGTGTGCACTAGCAGGTCCACCCACTGTGCCTTTTCAACTGGGGAGTGTGGTGATGTGGCAGCCACCAACACAGGTCTCTCTCCTCCCTGACTGCTAGCAAACCAGCACATGCACAGTCCTCTTGGGCAGAGTCCAAGCCCCTCAAGCCCCTCTATTATTCCAGGGGACCTCCCAGCAGGCAAGGAGGCCCCCAAGGTGATGGTCTGCCGGTGTGGACCTCTCCTCCTTCACATATCCCACCCAGAGGAGCCAGTCTCATCCTGTTGACTCCTTTTTCCCTGTCCTACCCAGTTATGTGGAGATCTTTCTCTCAGCTTTTGTGTATAGGAGATCTTCTGCCAGTTTCCAGTTGGTTTTCTGTGAGAATTGTTCTACATGTAGATGTATTTTTGATGTGTTTGTGGGAGAGGTGAGCTCAACATCCTTGTACTCCACCATCTGTATCCTCCTCCATCCTCAAGCCTTAATGAAATGTATGTTCACATATCCAAGCTTAAAGTTATAATCAGTATGTAGAACTTGAAACTTTGCTTTTGATAAGTAGAGACAATTTTGAATTTTTTAGCAGCTTTATTGAGATGTTCTTCACATTCCACGTATTTCATCCATTTAAATGGTACAGTTTAATGACTTTTACTATATTTACAGAGTTGTAGTACCATCACCAGAATCAATCTGGGAACATTTTCATTAGCTCAAAAAGAAACTCCATTCTGATCAGCAGTCACTCTCCTTCCCTACACTCCACAAGCCCCTTAGACAACCATTAATGTACATTCTGTCTTTAAAGATTTGCCCACTCTGAAAATATATAAATCAAAACATGCAACTTGTGGTGTTTTCTGATTGGCATCTTACATTCAGCGTCGTATCTTCAAGGCTCATACATGTTGCAGTATGCATCAATACTTTATTCCTTTTTTTGCAAAATAATATTCCAGGGTTTGAATACATCACCTTTTATTTGTTCATTCAGAGATTGATGAACATTTCAGTCATTTCCAACTTTTGATGGATAATGTCAACATAAGCTTTTATGTTCAAGTTTTTACATGGACATATGTTTTCATTTTTCTTTAATAAATCTAGATGTAAAATTGCTGGATCATATAGTTATTGCAGGTTTAACACTTGCTTAACTGTCAGACTGCTTTCTAAAGTAGCTAACCAGCAATTTATGTGGTTTCCAATTTCTCCATGTTCTCACCAAGTTTGTAATTATCTTTGTGATTATATCCAATCAAGTGAATGGGAAATAGTATCACTGTGTTTTTAATTTCCTTAATGACTAATAATGTTGAATATCTTTTCATGTGCTTACTAACCATAGTTGGGGATGGAGATCTCATCCTACTTTTCTTGGAATAACTCTCCTGCTTTGTAAGTGCGGTGTTGGTTAGGGGAAATAGCCTCTGGTTTTATTTGGAATGCCTCTCCTGCTATGGAACTTCCACCTTATGAATAACCTGAAGCAAGGGTGATTGGGACCCAGTATTCTTGGTAGAGCTCCTGCCATAGGTTAGGTTAAGGATGAGGATTCAAGACCTCTTAGCCTCTTTTTCTTGTAATAGAGTTTTTCCAAGATAGAGATGGAGGGGTTTAGATGTGGTAGCAGTCCGCAACTATTAAGAAAGATTCCATAGCCCTACACTGAGATCTGAAAGGAGACTTGTTTTCTTGGATGCACCCTAAATGGGTAGAGATACTGTCTCCTTATGTGGGGAGCAGGGAAGGGAATGCATTATGGCTCAAATACCATAGATTCTTGTACTTATCAAGAATTAGTAGATTTTCTTGAACAATTGTTTCTCAATTGCTATACGACCCTAGGACTATTTCAAGAAATGTCAAGTGGTTAGTTTTTAAAATAATTTTAAACAATTGTGGTTATTTTATTAGGGAGAGGATCCTAGAACTCTTCATGATGCCATTCCAAAAATATGTCTCCCTGAATATTTTGAATTTTGAAAGCGTTCTTCTGCCTTGAAAAAGATTGATTTTCAAAATGATTTTCTAAAATAAAGGTCTAATTTGAAACACAATCTAGTGCAACAAATCCTACAATCTCAACTGTATCCATCTTTTTCCTGACTGCAATGAGTGCAAATTACATAATGGTAGTGGAAAGCCAAGGATCATCTAGGAATGGGTGATTTTAGAGTTGAAAACATTGTCCCCAGATATTGGCCTGACTATATACGTGATATATATATGGCATCTGAGCCATGACTGTGGTAAAGGTTTTTGTTGTTATTGTTGTCATTGTTGTTTTGTTTGTTTGTTTTTGTTTTCCCAGGAAATAAAATTGCTTTTGTAAGTTTAATCTATTATGTGTGTTTATTTTATCCTGAAGTATTTCCATTAATTTCATTATACTATATTCTGTGGCATTTTCCATTCACTGATAATCCCGATTCTGGAGTCTTTCTTCCACATTCTGGAGTCCTTATTCCTCTTATCCCAGTCTAGACTATTTTGTCTCTAATGCTGCTATGTAGGTGTTATCCAGGAATATCACGCCTCAGGTTTTTAGTTTTGCTCTACTGCTTTCTGAATCCAATGTCTTTCTATTTCTTGATGAATGTCACCTTTAACCAGAGTATATCCTTAAGCTACTTTATAACAAATTGTGTTTTTCTGTATAGTTGCATCTTTGAAAATGTCTTTATTTTGCCTTATTTTGATTAATATATTAGATAGATTGAAACTAAATCTTCAGTGGGCTGATAAGTACATTGGCAGTCAAATTTTGATTTTTTTGGGCTTTCCTGGTGGCGCAGTGGTTGAGAATCCGCCTGCCAATGCAGGGGACACGGGTTCAAGCCCTCGTCTGGGAAGATCCCACATACTGCCGAGCAACTAGGCCCGTGAGCCACAATTACTGAGCCTGCGCGTCTGGAGCTTGTGCTCCACAACAAGAGAGGCTGCGATAGTGAAAGGCCCGCACACCGCGATGAAGAGTGGTCCCCACTTGCCACAACTAGAGAAAGCCCTCGCACAGAAACGAAGACCCAACACAGCCAAAAATAAATAAATAATTAATTAATTAATTAAAAAAATTTTTTTTTGATTTTTTTTGAAAGTGACACTTTTTCTTTTCCATCTATGGAATCTTTTGGTATTTTTTCTTTATCCTTTTTCCAGAATGTGAATCCATGCCTTGCTATAGCCCAGGTCTTACTTAAAGGTCTTCACTCATCAAACCATCATGGCCCTTCCCATCCTGCTTATAAATCCCTAATTACATTAAATGTTCCTCTTACTTTCTCCTTTATGCTTACCACTGCTCTAAGTTCATCTATTTCCAAATGCTTATCTTGTTTCCTGATATCATTCATTAAACCTTTTTAAATAAATACTGACCATTACTATTAGAATGTAATGTCTTTATAGAAATCTACTGGTTTCAGAAACCTATGCCTATGCCTCTCTTACTTTTTAGTCTGCCTGGTTCCCTGTATTCACCTCCTGTTAACTGCACAGTTCAAGCCATTCAGCCAATTCAGGTATACTTCACTTGGCCTTAAACTTGGGGATCAATCAATCCCCGTAGTTAGCAGGAATCAACAGAAAACATATCAGTAGGTTGTGGCACACAATCAGATTGGTTTCATTACATTTAAATTGGCAAGGCAAATGTAATCTATATGAGGCAATTAATTCTAAAATGTCACAAGGATTATTAGTTCAAAGTAAGTTCATAAAAAATAGAAGATTGAAGTAACTACTTTGTTGTAAAAGTTAGAACTTGAAATGGCTCTAAACTACCATTTATTGAAAACCTACTATGTGCTACAGTTTTTATTTTTCTTATTTGTAATCCTTGCAACCATTTTTCAAGATACCATTTTTAAGAATTTTATAGATGAGTATATCAAGCTTTAGAAACAAGTTACTGCTCAAGTTTACTTGCATATTATTCACATTGTTCCATCAGGATACAAATTCAAGTCTCTCCCAAAGCCATTGAAATTTCACTGGGTTACTCTGCCTTTAAGAAAGCAGGTTTTAGAGAATAAGACCTTTAAGTGGAAGAAACAATAAGAGCACAAAGGAACACACGTTAATATGACCTATAGAAGCCAGGTTGTGCTTGCACTAGACACTCTTCCAGGCTTTGAGGTTAGAGCAAGGAGGCAAAAGGAAATAGGAAAAGCAGAAGTGGCAACAGCAGTAGCATTAATAGCAGCAATTTATGATCCTGTTTTGTCTCTAGAAGTTGCAACCGAACCCTATTCCTTCTGAGCTCATCTCACTTCTAGGTGTTCTACAACTTCTAAGGTAAGTTTAATTTCTGAGTCTCCACAAGATTTTTGAAGCATTGTATCAATTACTTAAGTCCAATCATACCATACATACTTTGCTGAGGCATGAAATTCCTAAAACAAGACACAAAGGCTTTCATTCTACCATTTCAGACACAAGTGTAAAATGCAAATACTACTGAGAGGTAAGTCGTGTGAAATCAATAACAGATGTTTTTCTGTTTCGAAAAGGAAGATAGAAGAGAAGGCAGCAAAAGATCCTTAAGAGGGGAGAAGAGTTAAGCAATTGTGAAGAGGCCAGAGATATGTACAAAAAAGTCAGTCTTATTTCCCTTATGGCCTTATACAACACTTTTTTATCTGTTCTTAGGTAACCTGTCCAATAACTATGTACATTTGACTATGTGAAATTTTACCTTTTCTACCTTCCCTGCACAGCTAAATTTTACTACTATAATGATCAATTGGGTAGTGACCCAATAATTCTAAAGGAATTATGATAATTTTATATTTAATGATCATAACAGAGGGCCTTATTTTAGAAAATTGACAATATATACCAGGGGGAAAGGGAGGGGAAAGATAAATTGGGAGATTGGAATTGACATATACATACTACTATATATAAAATTGATAACTAATAAGGACCTACTGTATAGCACAGGGGACTCTATTCAATACTCTGTAATGGCCTATATTGGAAAAGAATCTAAAGAATGGATATATGATATATGTATAACCGATTCACTTTGCTGTACACCTGAAACTAACACAACATTGTAAATCAACTATACTCTAATAAAACTTTTTAAAAAAGAAAATTGAACATATAGAGTGTGTTATGTATATTATAGTAATTTATGTGTATTTCTGTATGCTAAAGACCTACAAAAACACAACTGCAATGAGATTTTTCTGTTAGTTTATAATTTTTATTTCCTAAAAGAATTGGTGAAGCACTCTGTCTAGCCTTGTTAAGGACAATCTATTTTTTTTGCCTCTTTTTGTGTCATCCACTGCTCCATCTAGACATAAAGGTGATATTTCTGGGGAAAAATGTTATTCCTTAATGCTCTTTTATAGAGCTGGTGATTAGAACACATAATCCATAAGGACAAAATAAATGGAAAGCCATTGAGTGTATTGCAAAATATGTTCAATCAAAAGAAATCAAGGATAGAAATTACTTCAACAGAAATTCATGGACTCTTGCCTGGTTTCCGAATTTGAGTTTCTTTCCAATCCAGAACCCAATAACTGGAGGTAAAACTGGATCATGAGAAGGAAAGACTGCGCAATACCCCAACAAGTATATACAGCAATGATTCCCCCGAGCCTCACTCAAAGGCTCCAGTAGCTATACACTAGGGCAATATTTACATTAGTACACAGGGACCCAAAGTGTTATCATGGAATTCCTATTAGAGAAAAACATGCATGAATCAAGTAATAAATAGAGTCCAGGCCCAAGTGTGACTCACAGTGAGTACACTGGGTTCACAGACATACCAGCTATCATTTTCAGTATAAATGAAATACTTATACTTGGTAATTGGAAGAACATCCACATTAGTCACTCAGCCTATGGAGAGGGATCATTATAGTAGGGAAGGCAAAGCCATATGAATCCTAGAAGGTGTCAGCTAGCTACCACAAATGAGAAGCCTCATTTTCAGGTGTTGCATTAATGAGGTAGCTTTGCTAGAGAAAATTAACATGATTTTCAGTACATGACATGTGGCTATTGAGCTGGTAGAAGCTTACTTTTCTATGCTTATCAGGCTGGAACACAAGAAGTAGTTCCCATTCATATGCAATGTGTCATACAATGGTTTTATGGTTTTGTCCCAAAGTTAGATTAACCTTCTCCCCTTCTGTCATAATGTAGTTCGAAAAGATTTGGGCCATCTGGATATTCTGCAGAATATCACTTTGGTCCACTATATCAAAGCTATTATGTTAATCCAACTAGATGACAAGATATGGGAACCACATTTGAAGCCTTGATAAGACACATATGTTCTAGACAGTGGAAGAAAAACTATATGAGGATTCAGGGTCTTGCCACATCAATGTAGTTTTGTCATAAATTCAGTGATCTGATGCATGACAGGACTTTCTCTCCAAAAAAATGATAAATGATTGCATCTTTCATAGTCCACCACTATCAAAGAAGCTCAATATCTAGAAGGCTTCTGCAGTTACTAAAGGCAACATATTCCAAAAGTGGGAATAGAGCTCTGATGCTCTGTTGAATAACAATGAAGGCTGCTAGCTGGGAGTGCAGCCCAGTGCAAAAAGAACGCTTAGCAGGTGTAGGCTGTGCTGTAAGTAGCACTGTTGCTTTGACATATAACTCAACAGAACCTATGGAATTAGATGTTTCGCAGTAGAAAAAATACCACATGATATTTAGGGCAAGCCCCTGTGGGAAAATTATAACATATACCATAGATCTTAAAAATCTGGCATAAAGCCTTGCTACTTGCATCAAAACTTTTTATTCCGTTTAAAAATTAGTTTCTGAAGTACTACTAAACCTTGCTAGATATAGATAATATAAGCATGATCATGTGGCGAGAGCTGCCCACTATAAGCTGGTTTTTTTCACAGCAATCAAGTCATAAGTTTAAACAGGCCTAGCAGAAATCCATCATATGATAGAAGTGGTGTCTCTTAGACTGGACAAGAGCAGGGCCAATGAGCACGAGTAAGTTTCATAAGTAGGTAGCCTAGTCCCCCATGTGATCCACCACTATCAATACACTGGTGCCTCTCTCTCAGATCATACCTATGTCATCGTAGGATTGTGTACCTTATGACCAACAGACAGAGAAGGAAACAGACCAATCTTGGTACATGTGTGCATTGGCTCGGTTTTGGACTGCTGCTGCACTGCAGCTAAACTCAAGGGTGATTTGAAAGACACTGGTGTGGGGATATCTTTCTAATGGGCAATCCACATTGCATGACCCTGACCTTCCACGTTGCATGGAAAGAAAAGTGGCCTGAAGTAAGAATGTATATGGGTTCATGAATGTCTTGGATATGTCAAGGAAGAACACATTTGGTACCCAGGTGATCTACTGGTATATCACTGGCAACCCCCTGCTTAATTTAATAGACAAGTTCAGCAATTATAGCTTGAAAAGAGCATGATGATCAGGGGCTTACTTTTCTCCACTAAACTTAATTTTATAATTTTCCCCAAGAAAAGGCTGACCACAATACTGGAGGAGTTTTCCCAGATAGGGCAAACTTACACAAAACACTTGTATCCAACTGACACATGGGCTAGACTATAGTGAATGCGATGGTACACCACTGAGATCCTCCTTTAGGACCAAGGTACTCATTCTTCCAACAACTGGAAGTGTTGACTGCTGATAGCTCACAGCTGGGCTCTTCTGGAATTACCCTCAGCCTAAAAATCTGCCTCACCAAGGTTATTCCTCTTCCTCAGGGACAGTTTGCATCAAATGACTAGTCAATGATAGGGTTCAAGGCCTGGGTCAATTTGGGACAACTTTAAAGGGCCATCCCAACTTCACTGCAATACGTGGTATTGGTTGGTGTATCGATCTGTTGTAACTGCGTAACAGTTCAGTTTCTCACTCTGCCCAATCTTCCTATCCTTAGTGCTTTAGTGGTGTCTTTGCTAAGTACATCCTTCCAAATAAACCTCCTGCATGCAATATTTGTCTTGGAATCTGTTATGGTCTGAATGCTTGTATATTCTGAAAATTCATGGATGAAAATCCCAATGCACAATGTGATGGTATTATGAAGTGGGGCCTTTGGGAGGTAATTCAGTTATGAGGGTAGAACCCTCATGAATGATATTAGTGCTCTTATAATAAAAGGCTGCAGAGAGATCTTTCACCTCCTTTGCCCTGTGAGGACATAAAGAGAAGGCACTTGTGTAAAGAGAAGGCACTTGTGTATGAATCAGGAATTGGGCCCCCAGGAGCCACCACATTGAATCTGCTGTTGCCATGATTTTGGAATTCCCAGCCTCTAGAACTGTGAAAAAGAAATCTCTGTTGTTTACCAGCTACCTAGTTTGTGGCATTTTTTTTTTATAGCAGCCTACATGGACTGAGACAAAATCTGTTTCTGGGGAAATCAACTTCTTGCTTCACTAGTATTTCACTTTTTCCTACACTCTAGGCAAATTTTCCACCTATCATCAGAATATCAAATGCAGCCAATTCTAAGATATCACCCACCACCGCTCAGAAATATCTACTATTTAGATAGCTCTCATCTATTTCCTGCCCTCAATTAATTGTTCATAGCATTTCCTTTCCCTGTAAAGTCTTCCTTTCTTTCCTACCTGTTCAGGTATTCATTTTACTTCAAAGAATTATTTTCATCTTAACTCTCTGTAATGACAGCTTTCATTTCCCAAGCAATGCTCCCTCTCTGTGCTCTTAAAAATACTTGCCATAAATATGACCATTAACATATTCTATTTTACATTATTTCTGTTTGGTCTACATATAGGGCTAAGGGAACAGTGCTCTGTGGATTAAGAACTTGAGGAAATAGTCCTAAAATTCAATTTCTTACATCCAAATTAATGGAGCCATGAAATATATATTATATGTTGGACATAAGTTAAAAATGTGTTTTGGAGTCAGAAAAATCTAATTGCAAATCACAACTCTCCCACTTTATGTGAGCAAGTTATTTAATCTCACCAAGCCCAAATTTCCTCCCTCATCTATAAACACAACACCTTCTTTTAGAACAGCATTATAAAGATTAAATAATTCACTGAAAGAGCTTAGCATTGTTCCAAACACATGGGTTCAGTAAGTGATGTGTAGTTTTATTAATGAAGGAACACCTTTTTATCTCCTTAGATCCTTAAGCTTGATCTTTGAATAAGGTAGTGCATGCTTTTGACATGACTTTTAAAGAATATTCTGTAATATTTTTCATAAAGAAAACAGTCAGGATATTAATAATAGGTTTCTACAATGGTATTGAATTTTAAACCTCTGATGAAATGGATAACAGCAAGGCAAATACTGGCTATGCCCCTGGTGATTTTCAGGAGCAACTGCTTTAGAAATGTAAAATCTGGAAATATAGGGTTCTCCATACTCTAATCATGGGATAGCACTTACATTACCCAAACCTAATCCTGCTTAATGTTGGCAGGTGATTTTAAAATTTATATTAATCCAAACAAGTACTATGGAAAAACTATCTCCTCAACTTCATTTCTTTGAAAATCTGCCACCAATATATATCACTTTCTTTGTATAAAAAAAGAAAGTCCACAGAGATACACATAATCTTCTTATGAATTCAATATTAGTGCAATGCTTACAAAAGGACCGGGTCTAATTCTGGACAGTAATAATAAAACACAACATAAAAAAAAAAAAAAATTGGAAAGGTTTCAAGAAGAAGATACAAAAGATTTAATATGTTTTATGTGAAAAACTGTATCTGCTAGGAAATTTTGGAAATCTGTGCTAATTTAGATAAAAAGCCAGCTCAGAACCTTTAAACATATGAAAGTTTGAAGAAAATAATGTGCTGCTTTTATAATTACAAATATACAGTCATTATAAAACAGTTAAGTAATACAGAAGTATTCACACTAAATTTTAAAAGTCCTTTTTCATTTTTACAATCCCCTCCCCAGAAGTAACCACTGTTTACAGTTTGTACGTATATTTTATATCTTTCCCATGCCTTTAACATATCTATGTTAGCTGTATTTGCTTCATTTTTATACAGGACATGATGAGCATCTTTATTTCCATTGAGGAATAGTTAAATAAACAAATAAAAGTATAGAGGAAAATGTTCCCTGATTAATAAATTCTTTCCTAGGACTTTGAATATGGTTAAAATATGGTTTGTAGGAATTTCAGGAAGGAAGGCATGTGTCTAGGAGTGAGAACTCTCTTTCTAGTTTGGTTTTGGCACTTCATTATCATCACTCCTTAAGTTGACCACCTTTTCTTTAATCTTTTCAAGGTTTCAAGGAGATACAATGTGAATTTTCCTGCTAAAAAGTCTGAAGATCTGTATTTTCTCTAGAGTTATACAGTTGAAATCTGTATCCTGGCTATGAAAAGGACTTCTTTTGAGTTCTCATATGTTTAAAATATGGATCTCTCAAAGTACTTTTCAAATTCTAGTAATGTATAATACTGTGGTTAACTGAAAGCAAATGAAAAATTAAGAAAACAACAACAATAAACTATTTTAGTTAGTTCAATTTCTTTTGCTATTCTGTTTCTTTCTTGGTCATTTCTGTCAATCAAGTATAATTGTGAAATTGCCTTGTAGATGGATATAAATGGAGACTAGTTTGAAACTCATTTTCTCTTTTAGTCCAGTCTGACAATCCAACTCCATGCCATTTCTTGGGCATACAATGGATATTTAAAAGACATCTGGTCATAAATATAATTTGATTTTCATCTACAGGAGGCTAGCTCTGTGTGTGTGTGTATCTGTGTGTGTGTGTGTGCGTGCGTGTGTGTGTGTATGTTCAGACTAATATTGAAGACCTAAGCATATGAATGATCATCAGCAGGAATAGTAAAGGAAGTTAAATGAGGAGATTATAATCAGAAAATGCAATAATGGGAAACTTGCTTAATGAGGACATTGGTGCCAAACTACATTATTCATAGGACATTCTGATTAGAGACAAATGTAAAATGAAACATGCATTCCTTGGTGGAAGTCTTCATTTACATTTCAAATAAAAACTATTACTCTAACCTTTGACTGAGAAGATGAGCCTTTATACTGAATAACTAAAGACTCCCCCAAAGATAATGGTGTACCAAATATATTGTTAAGGAATAAATGGAGGAGTCAAATATATTGTATATCTAGTGCAAGGCACATTTTTCATCCCACTAATAAACATACTAAATTCAGGACCTCTGTGTTTGAAATAAAACATGGCTATAAATGGATTTATACATTTTACCATTTTATTATATTCTAATAGCTCCCCTTCTCTTTTAAAGAGTCAATCAGCTCAACTGATTAGAGCAAAGTGATAATGTGACCTGTTCATGGATCATAGCTTTTCTTATTATTAGATTTCTTGGCCATGAAATAGAGTCCTGGCCTTAAGCTGGCAATATCATAAATACTACAAAGTGAAGATGAATTATATCAGAATAAACATTCCTAATGTGTGCGTGTTTGTGTATGTGTGTGTGTATAGAGCAGTATGCTTAACCCAATCACCTGTGAACATTTTGTGCATTACAGAGTCTCTTTTGGACATAGAATATGAACTGGTAATGATCACTGTAGGTTGAGAGTTTCCTGCAGGATTCTTGTAAGCCAGATTTCAGAACAGCTGGTAGAAAAGAAGCATCGAAGTAAAACTCCAAGCACTGATTATACTTTCATACAACTCTACTACTGAAGAGAATCCATAAAATGAAAAGATACTTTTTGAATGGAGCATAAACTGATAGATGGACTTTTTTTTTTTCCTTTTAATTAATTAATTAATTTATTTTTGGCTGTGTTGGGTCTTCGTTTCTGTGCGAGGGCTTTCTCTAGTTGCGGCGAGCGGGGGCCACTCTTCATCGCGGTGCGCGGGCCTCTCACTGTCGCGGCCTCTCTTGTTGCCGAGCACAGGCTCCAGACGCGCAGGCTCAGTAGTTGTGGCTCACAGGCCTAGTTGCTCCGCGGCATGTGGGATCTTCCCAGACCAGGGCTCGAACCCGTGTCCCCTGCATTGGCAGGCAGATTCTCAACCACTGTGCCACCAGGGAAGCCCTAGATGGACTTTTGAGTGGAGAGCGACTAATTTGTTTTGTGTGGAGAAAAAGTAAGGACTGGAAATCATTCTTTGACGGGATACAGAGAAAGAAACAGATAAAATACATTGTAAAGTTAAGAAAGAATAGACTCTGTTATTTTAAACTCTTTGGTACTTGATTTCCTTTGGCCTATCAGTAACCATTGCAAAACGTTCTCCAGAAGAAAAAAATAAGATGTATACATTTGAGAAAGAAAACACACAAGCAAACCAAAAAAACAAAAACAAAAATCTTAAGGAATTTATAACTAACTACCAATGATTAGTGATATTGACACTAGACATTGAGAAAAACAATCTTCGGAGAATTTGGGCTCATAGTCTTGTGCTAGGAAGACTTCCATGAGACTTATGTGGGCAGTTTGAAAAACATGTCAATGCCACCCTTGCCCTCTACCCAATCCTTGACCTTTGGTGGACAGATGTAAGTGGGTAACAAAAAAGTTAGTCTTCACATAAACCACATAGCTTACACAGCATTAAATTTCACTAAGGATGCATGCAATCATGAGACACAGATAAAGCAGGAGGATATGTGGAGTACCCTACATGGCTCTTAGGGTCCTTCTTTCCTGTAAGGATCTCATACTTTCCGACTGGATGTAGATTGCATTGCTAAAGAGGTTTCCAGTTTAGCTCACAAGGAAGTTAGAATGAATTTGGGTTATGAAGTGCCTCCATTTCATACCCCAGAGATTTGTATAGTTTACATGACATTTTCCAGAGACTCATGCCTCATAAATCCATAGAGTATAGCGTTGTTTATTGTAAGCAATCCCAAACCAGGGTCAAGTTGCACAAAGCAGTTCATTTGTTCTCCTAGCAAATACCATTGGTTTACAAACTAGGAGGTCATTTATCAGCATGTTTACAAGGAGTTAAGTTATTTGCCTCTTTCTTTCTCCAGAAACACCTCACCAGTAATCAAGAGAGGAAGATTTCATAGGACAGCTATTTTTAATTCTTTCCTCCCAGTAGGTTACATTTCCACTGAATTCATTTTTGGCTTTAATCACAGAGTAATGGATATATTAGCATTTTCTAATATATAAGTAGTGCCAATTACTGTGCTACTAAACTTGTTTTATATTGTGGCATGTTATATACTATTACACTGGAAAACTCCGAGGACTCTAATTTAGGTCGGATATTGTAAGGAAGTTGAGATGTTCCCAAAAGAGCAACTAGCTGCTGTCCTTCTGAGTTTGAAGGTGGTGAACTGGTGCAATATATTTAGATTTCTCACAAACGCTAACGGCAGCAGAGCCAGGGATCTGGTTATCTTTGAAGCTTTCAGAATTGGCATGCTTTTGGTGGTAAGACTAGAAAAAACTAAATGTATCTTTGGATTGTAGAGTGTGTGTCAAATTTGTTAATAAATATACTGTTTCTTCTTGCCCGACCATCAAAACATGCATCTTTTGTGACACAACCCTTAGTCAGGAGCTCCCATAACGAAGTAATTTGGTTTATTAATATGTAATGACAGAAGCAGTTTAATGTTTACATCTCCCAGATAATAACATCTAGAACGTTAGATTACTTAACCTGAGTAATTTAATACAATTTTTATTTTAGACTGTGGAGGATAGGTCTATTTTATCCAATAATCTGTTTTTTTTTTTTTTTTTTGTAGATTACTCATTCTAACTGGCTACAAACTGCATTTCTCTCTCAGTAAACAAATACTAAATGTTTTCTTGACAAAACAAACTATGAAAAATGAGGCATTTGTCTTCATCTATGCATTTTTAGATTTTCTTTTTAAAAAACATTTCTTTCTCAATCACCCAGCAGATGAGAAAGCTGCTTTCTTATGTCGAGAATGATGCATGTATTTCATGCAAATTACATTTTAATACTTCAGAGCAAGATATAAATGAAATTGAAATGAACATTTATTCCTACAGTCATTTCCTAGAACACACAATGCCACAGCCATAACTTGATATGAATAACGGTGCTATTAATTATTAGTGCTGTTGTTTTAATTGAGTACAGGGTATGATGGCATTTATTCAAATGTTCATCAGCTGCACATAATAATTGTTTGGCAACATGCTATAGTAAGTGACACAATCACTATTAATTCCTATGGTACTCATTGTTAGCATATGAATCATACTGAATTGTTTCAGTATACATGTGGATATAAATTGTAATTCCACAGGAATCCTATTGTAATTTGCCAGAACATTAATTAATACTACTATGCAAATATGAGCAGGTAAGATACATACAGAAATGAAGCAAGGAAAGCCATGAATTTAAAGCTCCAAATGATACCACTTTCTATTATGATCACTAGTATTTTTTAGGTATGTGAAAGAGCTGCCAAATATAGGAGGTGGCCCAATTAATCAACTCACATCTCTCATACCCAGTAGGTTGTTGGAGAATCTTAAACTTAGGATCCTCAAAATTAATGCTAATTTCAGGAAGTTCATCTCATCAGAAGGCCCTTGCCTTACCAACATTCAAAGCTCCTCTGTATTTTAAATACCTCAGGGAAATAGCCACCTTTGTAGTATTCCATCTATAGGGAGATTTATTGAGGATAGCAGTCAATGTTTTGCAGGCACCCAGGTAAATATTGTAAGGTCATATAACTAGTACTGACATATACAGTTACAACTACATAAAAAAGACAATGTCTAGTTTAGGATGTTAAGTTTTATTCAGTTCAGCATGGTGTTGCAGGGGTACAAAAGATGACTGTGGACCTGACTTACCCATCTGCTGGTTATGGCTATATAAACATGGTCAACTTGATTAAACTCACTGTGTTTCCACTGTTTCATCTTTTTAATGGGGATCCTATCATTTCTACCTGTGAGAAGAGGACTGCATCAGATGATCTCTTTTGAGACCTATCAGCTAAGTCATCCAGCTAAAATCTATGACCTTAGACTAATTTGTCCAGACTACAACCTACTAGTCTTTTCTTTGTCTGGCAGCCTGACACTTCTCTTGTTCCAGGCTGCATGTAAGCATCTGTATGTGTGTGTCTTCCTTTCTTTTTTTTCTCTGTGTATATGTATGCATGTATACTCAGTCCAAACGCCTAATCTAATGTCGCATTGCATTTATCTTCTCCATGTTTGTTTTATCCTCCCAAAAGTATTATAACAATCATGAAGACTACTTGGGCTCCTCATGGTGAAAGTTAAGGTCTTAGTTAAATTTCTTTGGCCAGGTATGCAGAATATAGTCTATCATTCATATTAACAATTGATTAACTAACTTTTTTTTAAAACTTCTATTCCAAATACTAGCTCTTTGATTTGCCTTTTTATACATTGTTTTCTGATACCCACAGCCAAGAACCAACTGTGGCCTCTTTCTACTGTCATTTTTCTTTTATATTATTGACATTCTTCCCAAAGGTGTAATCTGCAGTCACTTCTTTCATTCACTTTAAGCCTAATGAGCTCTTCTATGTCTCCTATCAGTCAACTACGACCATGTTCAGAAAGCTATCTAGTGACCAGCTTTATGCCAAACCTAGATTTTAAAAATCTATTGTCGTTCTCCTTAGTCTCTTTGTAGTATTTCACTCTGTTTTTTCTATCACTCATACATATACTATCTGTAGTACATTTGTGATACATACATACAGCACACACATCCATTCACTCTTCTTTTTGTAAATGTTTTTCTTTGGCTTCTGATACTATCATTTGCTCTTACCTCCCTTTTTCTGTTAATAAACATCAAATAGAGGTTCAGCACTTGACTTTCTGCTTTCTTCCTCCTCAATTAGTTCAGGACCTAGATGGGAAAAAAGAACTACTATTTATTGAATTCCCTTAAAGACTTAGTTAATAACATGACTCGAGAACACCTGGTTGCTACAGACATTCCCAGTCACTGCCTTTCCATTCTTATCACTAATGCCCTAATTTGCACTGCCATCACTTCACGCTTGGGCTATTGTAAAGGTATTTTGATTCCTCAAGGCCTTTAGGTAATTCACCTCTTCTTGTTCCTTTTACTTATTGCTTACTTCTTTTCTTTTCCCCTTCGCTTTCTGCCACATTCTCTTCCTCACACATACTGACCCTCCAAACCTGGTTAAAAACATACTGTGTGTCCTTCCATACTTTTCACCATGAATATAATTCATATTAAAATGCAATTATACACACATAGGAATTTACTTGTGTTAGTTTTAAAAATGAGAATATCTTGGGGCTTCCCTGGTGGCGCAGTGGTTGAGAATCTGTCTGCCAATGCAGGGGACACGGGTTCGAGCCCTGGTCTGGGAAGATCCCACATGCCGCGGAGCACCTGGGCCCGTGAGCCACAATTACTGAGCCTGCGCGTCTGGAGCCTATGCTCCGCAACAAGAGAGGCCGAGACAGTGAGAGGCCCACGCCCCACGATGAAGAGTGGCCCCCACTTGCCACAACTAGAGAAAGCCCTCGCACAGAAGCGAAGACACAACACAGCCATAAATAAATAAATAAATAAATAAAAATTAAAAAAAAAAGAGAATATCTTATATTGTTTTTGCATCTTAACATTCTCATACAAAAATACCACACTCTTTTTAATGGCTGTACAATTACCCACAATATGGGTGTACCATAAATTATTTAACCATTCTCCTCTTAATGAACATTAAATGTTTCCATTTTTTTTGACCACTATGCACAATTCTACAATGCATACACTTATATAATGAATGTTTATTTATTTATTTAAAAAATATTATGGAACAAATTGCCATGGGATTGAAAATTCTGAACCAGCGGTGTATGCATGTTTTACTTTAATGGATGCCCAGTGACGGTAACGATTTATATGTCTACCAGGAATGTATGAGGGTATCATGTTTCCTAAATTCCTGCCAGCTTAAAATGTTATCGCATTTTTCCTTTAGTAAGCTAATGGTTATAAAGCAATACTTCCTTGCTTTTTAATTTTTCTTACCCTATCTGATGGGTTTGAACATATTTTCATGTAGTTGTTAAATTTGCAGGTCATGAATCACTTATTTCTCTTTGGACACTGAATTGAATGGTCTGGCTATTACCTAGCTTTTTCTATAACAGAGATAATTTTGCTTCTTCCTTCCCAGTTTGAATGCCAATTTTTTTTTTTTTCATTGCCTGATTGCTCCGGCTAGGACTTCCAGTATATACTTTAAATAGAAGTGGTGAAACTAGGCATCTTTGACTTATTCCTGATCTTAAAGGAAAAGTTTTCAATCTTTCACCATTGTGTATGATGTTTGAGATTTGGTTGTAAAGTTATGTTGAATTAAGAAAAATGAATTTGAGAGCTCTATATCTTTAACAATCTGAAATGCATTATTTAAAAAGGAGTAGACTCCACCTGTGAAATGATTGGGTCTTGATTACTTTTTCATTGGTAGATAGATAATCACATTTCTCTCTTATGGTAATTGGTGTATGTATGCTTTGGGCTTCATTTCTGGTTAATTTTGATATTTATATTGAGTAGGAAAGTGTCTATTTCCTCTAGTGTTTCTATTTATTTCCATATAGTTGCATACATTCCTTATAATTAATTTGATCATATTTTATGTTGGTTTGTCTCCTATCTCATTCTAAATATTATGCAGTTTAATATTTTTGTACTCAATCGCATGTGATGATTATGTAAATATTAAAAATGTATTTATATATTTCATAATATTTGTATTTCTATTTCAGCTTAAATATTGATAAATTTCCACTGCATACTTTATTTTTGGTTTAATTTCTTAAGATGAATTCAATTTTTTTAAAAAAATGTTTGCGGGGCTTCCCTGGTGGCGCAGTGGTTGAGAATCTGCCTGTCAATGCAGGGGACACGGGTTTGAGCCCTGGTCTGGAAAGATCCGACATGCTGCGGAGCAACTAGGCCCGTGAGCCACAACTACTGAGCCTGCCCATCTGGAGCCTGTGCTCCGCAACAAGAGAGGCTGCAATAGAGAGGCCCGCGCACCGCGATGAAGAGTGGCCCCCCACTTGCCGCAACTAGAGAAAGCCCTCGCCCAGAAACGAAGACCCAACACAGCCATAAATAAATAAATAAATAAATAAATAAATAAATAAATAATTTAAAAGAAATGTTTGCTTCTCTTTATAATTAAACCATTTATAGATTTGAAACTCCTCAGAGTATAGCTTCTCTAGTGTGTCATACAGACTATGGTTTAAAAAGTTCTTCTTTGTATTGTTTTCTACATAGTTCATGTTATCAGTATTGATTTTCATATGATCCAAGGTTTGTCCAGAAATGTTAATTTCTAGGTAGCTAAGATTTGGTGGGGGAAATCACTTTGCTATTACATACAGCTAAATTGATTGGTTTAAGATTATGTAAAATGTTGGTAAAATCTCCCATAGTGAATTTGTTAAGGTTTTTCTTGGAAGCAAGTACATGATTAGTATGTTTTCAGAGTATTTTTTAAAGTGCAGTTTTATATTCACAGTAAAATTAAGAGAAAAGTAAAGAGATTTCCCATATATAAAAATCTCCCTTTCCTTCCCCCACCCATTCATAGCCTCTGTATTATCAACATGTCCAACCTGAATGGAACATGTGTTACAATTAATGGACCTACATTTTGACACAGCATAATCACCCAAAGTCCACAGTTTATATTAAGGTCACTCCTGGTGAACAAATACATCATGGCATGTACGATGCAGAATGTATTCCCTGACTTAAAAATGTTCTGTGCTCTACCTATTCATTCCTCTCCCCCGCACACACCTTGGGAATTACTGATCTTTTTATTGCTTCACATTCTTATCAGCATTTGGTGTTGTCATTATGTTGGATCTTGGTCATTCTGATAAGTGTGTAATGCTATCTCATTATTTACATTTGAATTTCTTCCATGACATATGATGTGGAGCATCTTTTCATGTGTTTATTTGTCATCTGTTTATCTTCTTTGCTGAGGTGTCTGTTAAGGACTTAGACCCAATTTTTAATTGTTATTTGTTTTCTTACTGTGGAGTTTTATAGGTTCTTTGCATATTGTGGTTAACTGTTCTTTATCAGATGCATCTTCTGCAAATATTTTTTCCCAGTTTGTGACTTCTTTTCTAATTCTCTTGACATTACCTTTCACAAAACAGAGTTTTAAATTTTAATGAAATCTAACTTTTATTTCTTTCATGGATTGTGCCTTTGGTGTTGTATGTAGTAATCCATTGACATACCCAAGGTTATTTAGTTTTTCTCCTATGTTATTTTCTAGGAGTTTTATAGTTTTGTATTTTAATACATTTAGGTTTATGATCCATTATGAGTTAATTTTTGAGAAAAGTGTAAAGTCTGTGTCGATTCATTTTTTTTTTCTTTTTCTTTTTGCATGTAGAGGGTCAGTTGTTCCAGCCCAATTGTTGAAAAGACTATCTTTGTTCCATTTTATTACCTTTGCTCCTTTGTCAGTGATCAACTGACTATATTTATATGGGTCTATTTCTGGGCTCTCTAATCCGTTTCATTGCTGTATGTGTATAGTTTTTCAAATAACACACTTTTTTCCAATTTTATTGAGGAATAATAGACAAATATAATTGTATATATTCAAAATGTATCATGTGATTATTTGATACACATATATATTGTGCAATGATTACCAAGATCAACATAATTAATATATCCATTACCTCACACAATAAGACACTGACTTGATCACTGTAGCTATACAGCGAGTCTTGAAGTTGGGTAGTGTCAGACCTCCAACTTTGTTCTTTTCCTTCAGTATTATGTTGGCTATTTTGGGTCTTTTGACTCTCCACATAAGCTTTAGAATCAGTTTCTTAAATCCACAAAATAACTCTTGGGATTTTGATTGTAATTACTTTGAATATATAGATGAATTAGGAAAGAACTGACATCATGGCAATATTGAGTCTTCCTATCCATGAATAAGGAATACCCCTCCATTTATTTGGTTCATCTTTGATTTGTTCATCAGAGTTCTACAGTTTTCCTCATATGGATCTTGCACCTATTTTGTAAAATTAAACCAAAGTATTTCAATCTTGGGGGTGATAAAGAAAATTGAATTGTGTTTTTTATTCCAAATGCCACTTGTTCATTACTGACATATAGGAAAATGATTAATTTTTGTACATTAACATTATATACTGCAAATTTTCTATACTTATTAGTTCCAGGAGGTGTTTTGTTGTTGTTGATTCTTTTGGATTTTCTACATGTACAATCATGTTATCTACAAACTATTTTATTTCTTCCCTCCCAATTTGTATACCTTTTATTTCCTTTTCCTTTCATATTGCAATATCTAGGATTTTCAGTACTATGTTGAAAAGCACTGCTGAGAGGGGATATTTTTGCCTTGTTCCTGATTTTAGTGAGAAAACCTCAAATTTCTCACCATTAAATATAATGTTAGCTACAGTTTTTTGTCAATATTCTTAATCAAGTTGAGCAACTCCCCCTCTATCCCCAGTTTTGTCTTGTTCCTGATCTTAGTGGCAATGGTTTCCATTTCTCACAATTGAGGATGATGTTGGCTGTGGGTTTGTCATATATGGCCTTTATTATGTTGAGGAAAGTTCCCTCTATGCCTACTTTCTGCAGGGTTCTTATCATAAATGCGCATTGAATTTTTTTGAAAGCTTTCTCTGCATCTATTGAGATGATCATATGGTTTTTCTCCTTCAACTTGTTAATATGGTTTATCACAATGATTGATTTGTGTATGTGGAAGAATCCTTGCATTCCTGGGATGAACCCCACTTGATCATGGTGTATGATCCTTTTAATGTGCTGTTAGATTTTGTTTGCTACTATTTTGTTGAGGATATTTGCATCTATGTTCATCAGTGATATTGGCCTGTAGCTTTCTTTCTTTGTGACATCTTTTTCTGGTTTTGGTATCAGGGTGATGGTGGCCTCGTAGATGAGTTTGGGAGTGATCCTCCCTGTGCTATATTTTGGAAGAGTCTGAGAAGGATAGGTGTTAGGTCTTCTCGAAATGTTTGTTAGAATTCGCCTGTGAAGCCATCTGGTCCTGGGTTTTTGTTTTTTGGAAGAATTTAATCACAGTTTAAAGTTCTGTGCTTGTGATTGGTGTGTTCATATTTTCTCTTTCTTCCTGATTCAGACTTGGAAGGTTGTGCATTTCTAAGAATTTGTCCCTTGTTTCCAGGTTGTCCATTTTATTGGCATAGAGTTGCTTGTAGTAGTCTCTCATGATCCTTTGTATTTCTGCACTGTCAGTTGTTAACTTCTCCTTTTTCATTTCTAATTCTATTGATTTGAGTCTTCATCCTTTTTTTCTTGATGAGTCTGCCTAATGTTTTATTAATTTTGTTTATGTTCTCAAAGAACCAGCTTTTAGTTTTATTGATCTTTGCTATCATTTCCTTCATTTCTTTTTCATTTATTTCTGATCTGCTCTTTATGATTTCTTTCCTTCTGGTAACTTTGGGGTTTTTTTGTTCTTCTTTCTCTAGTTGCTTTAGGTGTAAGGTTAGGTTGTTTATTTGAGATGTTTCTTGTTTCTTAAAGTAGGATTGTATTGATATAAACTTCCCTCTTAGAACTGCTTTTGCTGCATCCGATAGGTTTTGGGTCATCGTGTTTTCATTGTCGTTTGTTTCTGGGTATTTTTTGATTTCCTCTTTGATTTCTTCAGTGATATCTTGGTTATTAAATCGTGTATGTTTAGCCTCCATGTGTTTGTATTATTTACAGATTTTTTCCTGTAATTGATATCTAGTCTCATAGCCTTGTAGTCGGAAAAGATACTTGATATGATTTCAATTTTCTTAAATTTGCCAAGGCTTGATTTGTGAACCAAGATATGATATATCTTGGAGAATGTTCCATGACCACTTGAGAAGAAAGTGTATTCTGGTTTTTTTTAGATGGAATGTCCTATAAATATCAATTAAATCTATCTTGTTTAATGTATCATTTAAAACTTGTGTTTCCTTATTTATTTTCATTTTAGATGACCTGTCCATTGGTGAAAGTGTAGTGTTAAAGTCCCCTACTATGATTGTGTTACTGTCGATTTCCCCTCTTATGGCTGTGAGCATTTGCCTTATGTACTGAGGTGCTCCTATGATGGGTGTATAAGTATTTACAACTGTTATATCTTCTTCTTGGATTGATCCCTTGCTCATTATGTAGTGTCCTTCTTTGTCTCTTGTAATAGTCTTTATTTTAAAGTCTATTTTGTCTGATATGAGAATTGCTACTCCAGCTTTCTCTTTATTTCCTTTTGCATAGAATATCTTTTTTCATCCCCTCACTTTCAGTCTGTATGTGTCCCGAGGTTTGAAGTGGGTCTCTTGTAGACAGCATATATATGGGTCTTGTTTTTGTATCCATTTGGCCAGTCTATGTCTTTTGGTTGGAGCGTTTAATCCATTCACGTTTAAGGTAATTATCGATATGTATGTTCCTATTACCATTTTCTTAATTCTTTTGGATTTGTTATTGTAGGTCTTTTCCTTCTCTCGTGTTTCCTGCCTAGAGAAGTTCCTTTAGCACTAGTTGTAAAGCTGGCTTGGTGGTGCTGAATTCTCTTAGTTTTTGCTTGTCTGTAAAGATTTTAATTTCTCTGTTAAATCTGAATGAGATCCTTGCTGGGTAGAGTAATCTTGGTTGTAGGTTTTTCTCCTTCATCACTTTAAATATGTCCTGCCACTCCCTTCTGGCTTGCAGAGTTTCTGCTCAAAGATCAGCAGTTAACCTTATGGGGTTCCCTTGTATGTTATTTGTTGTTTTTCCCTTGCTGCTTTTAACATTTTTTCTTTGTATTTAATTTATGATAGTTTGATTAATATGTGTCTTGGCGTGTTTCTCCTTGGATTTATCCTGTATGGGATTCTCTGTGCTTCCTGGTTTTGAATAACTATTTCCTTTCCTATATTAGGGAAGTTTTCAACTATAATCTCTTCAAATATTTTCTCAGTCCCTTTCTTTTTCTCTTCTTCTTCTGGGACCCCTATAATTCGAATGTTGGTGCATTTAATGTTGTCACAGATGTCTCTGAGACTGTCCTCAATTCTTTTCATTCTTTTTTCTTTATTCTGCTGTGTGGTAGTTACTTCTACTATTTTATCTTCCAGGTCACTTATCCGTTCTTCTGCCTCAGTTATTCTGCTATTGATCCCTTCTAGAGAATTTTTAATTTTATTTATTGTGTTGTTCATCACTGTTTGTTTGCTCTTTAGTTCTTCTAGGTCCTTATTAAACGTTTCTTGTATTTTCTCCATTCTATTTCAAAGATTTTGGATCATCTTTACTATAATTATTCTGAATTATTTTTCAGGTAGACTGCCTATTTCCTGTTCATTTGCTAGGTCTGGTGGGTTTTTGCCTTGCTCCTTAAAGTAGGATTGTATTGATATAAACTTCCCTCTTAGAACTGCTTTTGCTGCATCTGATAGGTTTTGGGTCATCTCTGTGTGTTTTTCTGTCTTCTCATTTTTCTTAACCTACTGGTTTTCAGGTCTCCTTTTTTCAGGCTGCTGGTTCGTAGTTCCCATTGTTTTTGATGTCTGTCCCCAGTGGCTAAGGTTGGTTCAGTGGGTTGTGTAGGCTTCCTGGTGGAGGGGACTAGTGCCTGTGTTCTGGTGGATGAGGCTGGATCTTGTGTTTCTGGTGGGCAGGTCCACGTCTGGTCTTGTGTTTTCGGGTGTCTGTAGCCTTATAATTTTAGGCAGCCACTCTGCTAATGGATGGATGTGTGTTCCTGTCTTGCTAGTTGTTTGGCATAGGGTGTCCAGCACTGTAGCTGGCTGGTTGTTGAGTGAAGCTGGGTCTTGGCATTGAGATGGAGGTCTCTGGGAGATTTTCACCATTTGATATTACGTGGAGCTGGGTAGGTCTCTTGTGGACCAGTGTCCTGAACTTGGCTCTCCCACCTCAGAGGCACAGCCCTGACGCCTCGCTGGAGCACCAAGAGCAGCCTTTCATCCACATGGCTCAGAATAAAAGGGAGAAAAAATAGAAAGAAAGAAGATAAAGTAAGTAAAATAAAATAAAGTTATTAAAATAAAAAATAATTATTAAGAAAAAAATTTTTTAAAGTAGTAAAAATCAAAAAACGGATAGACAGAACCCTAGGACAAATGGTAAAACTAAAGCTATACAGACAAAAATCACACACAGAAGCATACACATACACACTCACAAAAAGAGAAAAGGGGAGAAAAAAAATATATATCCTTGCTCCCAAAGTCCACCTCCTCAATTTGGGATGATTCGTTGTCTATTCAGGTATTCCACAGATGCAGGGTACATCAGTTTGATGGTGGAGATTTAATCCTCTGCTCCTGAGGCTGCTGGGAGAAATTTCCCTTTCTCTTCTTTGTTCACACAGCTCCCAGCTCCCAGGGTTCAGCTTTGGATTTGGCCCCGCCTCTGCATGTAGGTCGCCTGAGGGCATCTGTTCTTCACTCAGACAGGATGGGGTTAAAGGAGCAGCTGATTAGGGGGTTCTGGCTCACTCAGGCCGGTGGGAGGGAGAGGTACAGAATGCAGGGTGAGCCTGCGGCAGCAGAGGCCGGCATGACGTTGCACCAGCCTGAGGCGCGTGTGTGTTCTCCCAGGGAAGTTGTCCCTGGATCACGGGAGCCTGGCAGTGGCGGGCTGCACAGGCTCCCGGGAGGGGCGGTGTGGATAGTGACCTGTGCTTGCACACAGGCTTCTTGGTGGTAGCAGCAGCAGCCTCAGCGTCTCATGCCTGTCTCTGAGGTCCACGCTGATAGCCACGGCTTGCGCCCGTCTCTGGAGTTCATTTAAGCGTCGCTCTGAATCCCTCTCCTTGCGTGCTGCGAAACAAAGAGGCAAGAAAAAGTCTCTTGTCTCTTCGGCAGCTGCAGACCTTTTCCCGGACTCCCTCCCGGCTAGCTGTGGCACACTATCCCCTTCAGGCTGTGTTCACGCCGCCAACCCCAGTCCTCTCTCTGCAATCCGACCGAAGCCCGAGCCTCAGCTCCCAGCCCCGCCCACCCCGGCAGGTGAGCAGACAAGCCTCTCGGGCTGGTGAGTGCTGGTTGGCCCCGAACCTCTGTGCGGGAATCTCTCCACTTTGCCCTCTTCACCCCTGTTGCTGCGCTCTCCTCTGTGGCTCCGAAGCTTCCCCCCTCTGCCACCCGCCGTCTCTGCCCACGAAGGGGCTTCCTAGTGTGTGGAAACCTTTCCTCCTTCACAGCTCCCTCCCACTGGTGCAGGTCCCATCTCTATTCTTTTGTCTCTGTTTTTTCTTTTTTCTTTTGCCCTACCAGGTACGTGGGGAGTTTCTTGACTTTTGGGAGGTGTGAGGTCTTCTGCCAGCGTTTAGTTGGTATTCTGTAGGAGCAGTTCCACGTGTAGATGTATTTCTGATGTATTTGTGGAGAGGAAGGTGATCTCCACGTCTTACTCTTCCGCCATCTTGAAGCTCCTCCCCTGTGCTTTTTTGTTTGTTTGTTTGTTTTAATTTTATTTATTTATTTATTTATTTTTGGCTGTGTTGGGTCTTCTTTTCTGTGCGAGGGCTTTCTCTAGTTGCAGCAAGTGGGGGCCACTCTTCATCGTGGTGCGCGGGCCTCTCACTATTGTGACCTCTATTTTTATGGAGCACAGGCTCCAGATGCACAGGCTCAGTAGTTGTGGCTCACGGGCCCAGTTGCTTGGCGGCATGTGGGATCTTCCCAGACCAGGGCTTGAACCCAAGTCCCCTGCATTAGCAGGTAGATTCTCAACCACTGCGCCACCAAGGAAGCCCTCCCCCCTGTGCTTTTAATTAAGCATTTTATATAATTCCATTTTCTCTCCTTTCTTAGCATTTAAATTATATTTCTTTTAACAATGTTTTAGTGGTTGCCCTAAAGTTTGCAGTATATATTTATAACTAATACAAGTCCACCTTCAAATAACACTATATGCTTCACACATAGAGTGAACGCCTTATAATGCAAAATAATCGTAATTCCTTCCCCTCTGACATAACTTGTATCATATCATTGCTGTTATATATTTCACTTACATATAATCATGTACATATGAAATGGACTACATTGTTGTTATCATTTTGAACAACTTTTATCTGTTAGATCAATCAAGAATGAGAAAAAATTAAGTTTTTTTATTTTACTTACTTTGTAATTTTCTGCCTTTCTTTATGTAGATCAAAGTTTCTGATACATATTATTTTCCTTTTCTCTAAAGAACTTCTGTTAACATTTCTTGTATGGCACAAATTCTGTTTGTCTGAGAAAGTCTTAATTTCTCCTTCACCTTTGAAGGATAAATTTTCCTTAAAATTGTATCCTTTGAGGGATAACTTCCCAGGGTAAAATATTCTAAGTTGGTGTTTTTATTCTCTCAACACTAAATATTTTACTCCATTCTCTTTTAGCTTACATAGTTTTTGAGAAGTTTTATGTAATTCATATCTTTGTTCCTCTGTAGGTAAGATTTTTTTCCCTCCAGCTTCTTTCAAAACTTTTTCTTTATCTTGGTTTTCTGTAGTCAGAAAATAATATACCTAGGTATAATTTGTGGCTGGGGGAGGGGAGGTGTTGGTCATTTGTCCTGTTCGATGTTTGCTGGTCTTCCTGGATCTGCTGTTTGGTGTCTGACATGAATCTGGGCAAAATCTCAGTCATCATTTTTTTTCAAATATTTCTTCTGTTCCTCTCTTTCTTCTCCTTCTAGCATTTCCATTACAAATATGTTACACCTTTTGGAGTTGACACACTGTCCTTGAATATCTTATTTTTTTGTCTTTGTTCTCTTTGCCTTTCAGTTTTAGTGATTTCTATTGAGATATCATTTAGCTTAGATTCTTTCCTCACCTGGGTCCAGTCTACGAATAAACCCATCAATGGTATGTTTCATTTTTATTTTGATGTTTTTGATCTCTAGCATTTCTCTTTGGTTCTTCTTTATCATTTCTATCTCCCTGCTTACATTGCTTGTATGTTCTTGAATGCTGTCTACTTTAGCCGTTAGAGCCCATAGCATATAAATCACTGTTCTAAATTTACAGTCTGATAATTCCAACATCTCTGCCACGTCTGGATTTGAGGTTTGTTGTCTCTTCACATTCTGTCTTTAACCTTTTGGTATGCCTTGTAATTTTTTTCTCTGGATAGCCAGACATGATGTACTGTGTAAAATAAACTGTTGTAAGTAGGCCTTTAGAAATGTGGTGGTGAGGTGTAGGGGGAGGGGAAGTTTTCAATAGCCTTATGATTGTCAGACTTTCAGTGAAATTTTGCCTCTGGACTGTGAACTTCACATGTGTTTTCCATTTTTATCACCCCTCTTAGGTGGGACAAGATGGGTAGCGTGAGATGGAGGTAGGTATTTTCCTTCTCACAAATGAGACTATAGCGACTGGAGTTGGGTATTTTCCTTTCTTTTAATCAATCAGAATGAGATGATACCCCAGCAGTTTAAGCTCTGGTTACCTAGTTTCCCCTGTGGGCAGGTCTTCTTAAGAGAAACTGAGTTACGCTGTCATAATTTAAAATACTTACTTTTCCTCCACATATTGGAAGGATGAGGTGTTTTTATTTCTCTGATACTTATGGGGAGCACCTAATAGTAATTCTGGAACTAAACTCACAAATGTATGTGTGTCCCCTTTTGGCTGGGCCCTGAAGTATTTTACTCTCAAAGTTGTCCACACTGAGCCTCCAGGAATTCATCAATTATAGTCAAGTTTTCATACCCTGACGTTGATTCCTGTGGTAGTTTCTGCTCCTGAATCTGTGCGCTGGTAAGACATGATTCCCTGTATTCACCTGACTCTCCAATCTTGGGTGCAGGGGTCTGCCAAGTGTCCTCAACTCTCTTATGGATCCGAGAAGAGTTGAATTTTTAGTCTGCTCGGCTTTTTACCTGTTTTACGGACAGAGTTTCTACTTCCAAAATCCTTATATGTGGAACCAGAAACCAGAAGCAACAGTATTCTAATTTCTATTTTTTTTTTTTTTTAATGTTCAGGACTTTGTTGATTGAATAAAATGTTCTGTATTCTTACTATGTTTTTCTTTCAGAAGCATATGTTACGTTTTGAAAGAGGCATATGGAAATATTCTATTAATATTATATATTAAATTAAGTGTTCTTTGCAATTCTAATAATAATTTATCAGATACTTTAGTGCATGCAAGTTAATGATTTCTTCATACATTATGCCTTTTATACAATATATTTATACTACTTTTATACAATATTCCTGTCTGTCTTGACAAATAGTTTTACCCTTATATTCCACTTTTTAATGTTATATTGGTCTCCCTGGTTTCTTTATGATTGCATTTACTTTGTGTCTCCCTGCCCAAGCCTTTATTTCTAACTTTCTTTAAATATATATGTGTGTGTGTGTGTGTGTGTGTGTGTGTGTGTGTAATTTTAGTGTCTTTTAAACATCTTTATGCTTTCTATTTGCAGAATAATGTGTCATAACAAGAACCACAAAACCTTAGAGCTGTTTACAACAATAATTGCTTATTCATAACTCACTAATTTTGTGGCAGAATTCAGCTATTCTGACCTATGGTTGGCTGATCTCAGCTGGATTTGTTTATGTGTCTGTAGTCAACTGCACATGAGTGGGAGTTCTTCAGATTTTGTCTGGTTTTTTTTTTTTCCTCATATACCTAGGGATCTGCTATCTGTTGTCTGATCTAGGATTGTCTCTCCTGGAACTACTTGGGGCAACTCAGCTTGTCTTATGTGTTTCATCCTCCAGCAGGCTATCCTAAGCATGTTGTCTTATCTGTAGCTGATATGTGATAGCAATCAAGGGGCAACATGCAACACCTTTTGTGACCTAGCCTCAGATCTTGGTACACTGGTATATGTAAATGAAGTTACAGATTCACACAAGGGGGAAATAACCATGCCTTTTTGGTATGGACATAGAAAAAAGTAAATAACTCAAATGATTTTTACAATCTATAGTAAACATACAGTAGAATTTTGTATGTTAATTAAATATGACAATATATTTCTTTTAATGGGAGCATTCAGCTTGATTTTATATCTAATTTTTATTTTTAAAATTTATTTTCCTTTTCATTCTTATTATTTTATTGAACATGAAAGCATCTGTTATTTACTTTCCATTTTATAATTTGTAAATTCTACTGTATTTTTCTACTGTATTAGTTTAGTGGTCATAATCAAGCACTTGTCTTGAATAGTATATGAAATTAAAATACTAATTTCCCCATCAAAACATTCTGTTCCCCAGTGCTTACCTTTGTCATCTCATTTGCAGTTTCCTCCATCTTGCTGCCCACCTTTTTCTTTCTTTTTTATATTAACTGGTTTAGTTTAGTACTCTCATTTCTGACCCCTACAGTTTTCTTTGCATCTTGGCCCTTTGATTTCAAGAATCTGTATTAACACATTTTACACATTAAATTCAGCTTATAGTTATATTTGTTTAACTGTATGGATATCTGGCTGGAAAAGAGAAAGAGAAAACGATAGAGGAACTGCAACAGAAGGACATTTTGAATAAGAAAATGCTTCAAGGCTCACCTTTATTCCTCTTTTTTTCTGCTTTCTGTATCTTGTGGTCTATTCTGTGATCCATTTTTTTGTTTGTTTGGTTAGCACACTTTGGTAAGTACATTTTTCTCAGTAGTTAATATATATTCTTATATAATGCATTTCTGCTTATAATTTCCTGAGAGTTGAAAGATATCATTATTTTCAGCTTGACAGTTATTCTCTCCATAATTTATAGATGTCATCCCCACCATCTTCAGGCCTAAGAGTTGCAGATGGAACTTCTATGCTGATGAAATTATTTTTTCTTGAACAGGTAATTTTCATTTTATTTTGAAAGCTTGTGAGATTTTTTCTTGGTTTTGTGGTTTGAGAATTTTACTACTAAATGCCTAAGAGTGTGTTTTCTCATCAAAACCTATGCAGTTTGTTAAGATTATTCAGTCTGAAGTTGAGTACTTTCTTTAGAGTAATTGTTTTTCATTGCTTCCCTCTTTAAATTGATCTTCCAGAACACTAAGGATCTTAATGATGGTCATTTCTTTCAATTTCTTATTAACATTTTTAACTTGAAAATACTTTTTTAAGTTCCACAAAGATTTTGTTTTTTCCTTATGGGTACTAAACTTAAATCTCTTAAATACTAGTGTCACTTTTGTTATTTAGGTTTACATTTGCCTCTTCTAGTAGGTCTCCTTTTTATGGAACTGCCCTAAGTTTTATTTGTTCTTCCTCTCTCTAGCTTATGGGCCTCTTTTTTTTTTTTTTTTTGAGTTCTTATTTTTCTCATTGGTTCATTGATGTCTGATCTAGCTGTTAGGGAACACTAAGTAAAATCTCTGTCAAGGATGGGGGAACCAAGATGACCTACACTATTGTGTACTGGGATATGATAGCAGACAGGTCATTTGCCCCCTCTTCAGACACCAGGAAGAATCTTCTGGTCTTCTTTTAGATTAAAAGACTGAGATCATCTATTCTGACCCTCCTTGATTCCCTGGACAGTGAAGAGAACAGTTAGGATGTCCTATATCAGCCTTTCTTTGGCAAATCCAATGGTGTACATTGGTCAAAGTCTCACCAAAATTTACCTCAAGAAGATCCTTGCCACTGGGTTCCCTTTAATTAGTTTCCAAAGATTCAGAGATTTCAGAGCAGAGAAAATCAGAAATTATTTTCTCTATTTTACTCTTTATGACTCAGATACCTGTCTGTTTCAGTGCCTGCTTGGTTTACAACAGGGAAATAGCTTGTAGTTGAAATAGTAGAAGGAGAATAAAGATGCTTTCAGATGTCTTCTTAGAATCTCCATCACTGGAGCCAACCACCTGTCATAATAACTTCAAAAACTCTTCATGTCCCATGGTACAAATGCAAGTAGCATTTGAGGAAAACCCTGAAAATTCATTTATCTTAGTGTTTCTGCCTTCCTGGCTTCAAATTTTGGTTCCCTCCTTTTGGGATCTATTGCCCTTAGGTGTAAGTCTATAATATATCCCTCACAGGATTGTTATAAGAATTAATTAATGCAAGAAAAATTCTCACATCAGTACCTGCCATAAAATATGTGCTCAAAATGTTATTATCATTATTATTCTATTCACCCAAAATATGAATGTATTTATTACACACTTGAAAGGCATTGAATAAGCACAAATATTGGACAACATTCTTTCTGTGTTTCCTGTACAAGCATATATATATATATATATATATATCTATATATAGATATATAGATATATAGATATATAGATATATAGATATATATAGATATATATAGATATATATATATAGATATATATTGATATATATTGATATATACACAAAATAAAAATTATTGAAAGTGCAGCAATGCATGGAGTTAGCAAAAAAATGTATCATATTCCAGCAGTTGTCACAATTACATGACTTCAAAGCCATCTTCATAACCACCATAACTGAAAGAAAATAGCTATTGTGTGACTTGCCTATAGACAGTAATATGCTATAAAAGTATAATAGTGGAGCTGAATGTTGTAAAGAGTCATAGATTTTTTGTGAGAAGACACAAGTAAGTATGGTTGGATATCACTGTTGCTTCACATACACACACACACACACACACACATGCATGCATGCACATACATACCCCATCAGTAATGCCCAGAATTGTAATGGGTAGGGGATTGGTAGTAAAACCATTCCCTTAGGACCATGGTTACATTAGCAGTGAAATCCTGATTTGAATTTTTAAGTACAGCCTTCAAATCTATTAACTTTCATCTCTAATATCAATTTTTTAAAGAAGACAAGAAAAGATCAGCTGAGTGTAAAAAAGGTCAAATGAAGAATTATCTTAAAATGACATTTTTATGATTATAGCCATGTTTAATAACTTCAAATGAAGAATTATCCTCCATTTGATGTTTTTAAGACCAAGGCAGTGTAAAAACATCATTTTAAAATGACGTTTTTACAATCAAAGCAATCTGTAAAAATGTCAGGTGAACAACTCAATGAATTAAATGTATCTAAGGATATAAAAATAGGTTAAAATGTCCAGTGGAGCATTTCACTGACATTTGATTTTTTTTTCATAAAATATTAATCATAAAAATGCAGTACTTAGCATGTTACTATCTTTAATTTTGTTACTTGTCTTGTCTGTAGAAATGATGAATAATTTTCTGCATACAGGTCTTTTGTCTCCTTAGGTAGGTTTCTTCCTAAGTATTTTATTCTTTTTGTTGCAATGGTAAATAAGAGTGTTTTCTTAATTTCACTTTCAGATTTTTCATCATTAGTGTATAGGAATGCAAGAGATTTGAGAGAATTATTGATTTAAGGCGCCTAACCAAATTTCTGTCCAAAGAGTCAGTGACCACTAAGCTACTTTTCTTTAGTGGGCCTCATGTGGTGAAGAATAAAGACTTTAAATAATTAGTATAGTAAAATCTTATTAGTCAGAAAAGTTAAAAAAAAAAAAAAAAAAAAAAAACCAGCAGCAACAACCACAATTACAACAAGATAAATAACAACACAAAACCCTTGGGAGGAATCTAAGTTACAGAATAGGAACATTATATGATCTAAATACCTATACAAGAATGAATTACAAACCATGTAAATAAACATAAAAGTGTGACCAATACACATTAAGAAAATCAAGTAAAAATATTCCTAAGAAAGCACAGATGTTGAATTTACTCTACAAAGGCTTTATATCAGTTATTATAAATATGTTTAAGAACTATGTTTAAGTATAATACTGGCACAGTGTTTAAGAATCCTCCTGCCAATGCAGGGGACATGGGTTCAAGCCCTGGTCTGGGAAGATCCCACATACTGTGGAGTAACTAAGCCCATGCACCACAACTACTGAGCTTGTGCTCTAGAGCCTGTGAGCCACAACTACTGAAGCCCGCACACCACAACAACTGAAGCCCTCTCACCTAGAGTCCGTGCTCCACAAAAAGAGAAGCCACTGCAATGAGAAGCCCACGCACTGCAATGAAGAGTAGCCTCCAGTTGCTGCAACTAAAGAAAGCCTGTGCAAAGCAATGAAGACCTAATGCAGCCATAAATAAATAAATAAATAAATTTATATTAAAAATATATAATATTAGAACAATATTTCAGCAAATCTAGAATATCCAATAAAGATACAGAAATTATATTTTTAAAGAACCTAACACAAATTCAGATGTTGAAATGTAACCACATTGAAAAATTCACTAGACTGTCTAACAGAAGATTTGAGCTAGCAGAAGGAAGAATCTTCAAACTTGAAGAAAGGACTCTTGAGATTATCCAACATGAAAAACAATAAGTAAAAACATGCAGAAATATTAACAGATTCTCAGAGATCTGTGGGGCACCATCAAGAATGCCAATGTATATGTAATATCAATCCTAGAAATAGAGGGAAAGGGGAAGAAAGAATATATGAAGAAATAGTGACCAAAACTTTCCCATATTTGATGTGAAATGTTAGTACACACATCCAAGAAGCTCAACAAATTACAAGTAGAATAAACACAGAGCTTTGTACCTAGACACATTATAATCAAAATCTTTAATAATGGATAGAATAATAATGCAGGAGATCAACAATTAAATAGAAGATTTGAACAACACTGTAAACTAAGTAATCCAAACAAACATCTGTAGAACACTCTACCCAACAGCAGGAGGATATACATTTTTTCTGAAGTACACAGGACCATTTTCTAGTAGAGATCATTTACTAGATATGCTAGCCCATAAAAAGACACAATCAATATAATATGATGGAAATCATCCAAAATATGTTCTCTGATTACAATGGAATTAAATTAGAAAACAATAATAGAAGTAAATTTGGGAAATTCCCAAAAATGTCCAAAATAGAAAATGCATTCATTTTTGACAAATAGGCCAAAGAATAAATCACAAGGGAAATTAGTAAATACTTTGTGATGAATGAAGGAAAAATGCAACATATCAAAACAAATGGTATACTGTGAAAGCAATTATCAGCAGGACGTTTCTACATGTAAATACCTAAATCAGAAAAAGAAAAAAAAAGGAAATATCTCAAATCAGTAATTTAACCTTCCACCTGAGGAACTTAGAAAAAGAGAAGATAAACACAAAGGAAACAAGAGGAATGCAATAAGTAAAAAATATTAGAGTGGAAATAAATGAAACAGATTTAAAAAGCAATAGAGAATATATTTAAAATACAAAAATTAATTATTCAAAAGAATAAACAAAATTTTTAAAAGCTTCAGCTAGACTGACCAAAAAAGGAGAGAATATTCAAATTACTTAAATCAAGAATGTAAGAGGAAACATCACTACTATTCTTACAGAAATGAAAAAGATTACAGGAGATACTCTGAAAAGTTGTATGTCAAAATATTAGATAACCTAGATAAAATTAACATTTCTACAGAAGTAAACCACAGACACTGATTTAAGAAGAAATATAATCTTAGAGCCTTGTAACACTGGAGAGATTGAATTAGTAATCAATACTAATACCTCAGAGAAATTATGGGTTCAGTTCTAGACTGCTGCAATAAAGTATCACAATAAAGCAAGTCACATGGATTTCTTGGTTTCCTAGTGCATATAAAAGTTATGTTTACACTATACTGTAGTTTACTAACTGTGCAATAGCATGTGGCTTATAAAACTATGTCTATATCTTAATTTTAAAATATTTTATTGCTAAAAAATGCAAATTTTCATTTGAGCCTTTGAGTCCTGATCTTTTTGCAATAGGAAGATCAAAGATCCCTGCTCACAAATAACCCTAACAAATATAATAGTAATGAAAAAGTTTAAGATATTATGAGAATTACAAAGATGTGACACAGAGACACAAAGCGAGTGAATGTTGTTGGAAAATGCTGCCTATAGACTTGCTCAATGCAGGGTTACCAGAAACCTTCAACTTACCAAAAACGCAGTATCTGCAAAACACAATAAAACAAAGTATGCCTGTATTTCCTACAGTGAAAAGACCAGCCTTGATAATTTCATTGGTGATTCCTATAGAACACTTAAAGAAGAATTAATACTAAATCTCAATAATCTCAATCTCTTTATTTTTTAAAATAAAAAAGAATGGAACAAATCTCAAATCATTCTATAAAGCTGGTATTGTACTAATAGCAATACCAGAAAAGATTTCACTACAGGTTTTAAACATTTTGAAAGACTAATAAAGAAATATTATGAAATATTTTTTGCCATATAAATTTTATATACTTAAGTAAAATGAATAAGTTTTTTAAAGACACAAAGTGTGAGAGATCATTCAAGAGTAAATTAATAAGCCAAATGGCCTCGTATCTATTAAATAAATACATTGGGTCTGTAGAAAACCAAAACAAAACAAAACTTCCCACAAAAATTCTCTGGCCCAGATGACTTTATTGGTGAATTCTACAAATAATATCAGTTATAAACAACCTCTTCCATAATATGAAGAGTAGAAAATATTTCCTAACTCATTCTATAAGCCAGAGTTACAATGATACCAAAACCAAATACACTGCGAAAAAGAAAATACAGAATGATATGCTTTGTGAAAATAGATACAAAGCTTCTAACAAAATTTACTAAATTCAATCCAGCAATGTATGAAAATGATGATACACCATGACCAAATAAAGTATATCTCAGTAATGCAAGGTTGATTTAACATTCAAAAATCAGCTTAATATAATCTACCATATTCATAAATAAAAAAGAAAAATTATCATCTTTCATAATATATGCAGAAAAAAACATTTGTTAAATTCCAACGTTCATTCTTCAAAAATACTATGAGTAGATGGTGCTTCCTCAACCTAATAAAGGGCATCTATAAAAAAAACCCTAGATAACATTAAGATATTTTAATAGACTCTTCACCAAGAAGATAACCAAATGGCAAATAGCACATGAAAATATGCTCAACATTTTTAGTCATCAGAAAAATTCAAATTAAAACTGCAATGAAATACCAGGGCACATCTATTTGAGTGACTAATGTTGAAAAGACTGACCAAGCCAAACATTGGCAAGGATATGAAAGAACTGGGACTCTCATATACTACTACTGGGATTGTAAAATGGTTCAAACATATTGGAAAAGTGTTTACCCATTTTTTAAAAACTTGAATGTGTATCTATCATATGATTCAACCAGCTCAGTCTTAGATGTTACCTAATATAAATGAAATTATGTGCCAATACAAACTTGTAAACAAATGTTCATAGCAGCTTTATTTGTAATCAGTTGAAACTGGAAATAACAGAAAATGTCCCACTAACAGGTAATATAGGCACAAATGTGGTTTATCTGTACAATGGAACACTAATGCACAATAAAAGGAATGAACCGTTGACATACACAATGTGTATGGATTCTCAAATAATTATGTTGAATGAGAGAAGCCAGGTACACATTTTACCATTCCATTTATACTTAACCATATAGAAAATACAAATTAATTTATATCAGAAAGCAGAGCAGTGGTTGTCTGGAGCTGGAGTGCAGGATTTCAGGGAAAAGTAAAAGGGAGGGATTACTAAGAGACACATGGAATCTTTGGGGGATAAGGGCTGTACTCATCTTAATTGTGGTGATGTTTCAGGAATGTGTACTTATTTTAAAACATGTCTAAATTTTACATATAGGGCTTCCCTGGTGGCGCAGTGGTTAAGAATCCGCCTGCCAATGCAGGGGACACGGGTTCAAGCCCTGGTCCCGGAAGATCCCATATGCCGCGGAGCAACTAAGCCCGTGTGCCACAACTGCTGAGCCTGTGTTCTAGAGCCCGCGAGTCACAACTTCAGAGCCTGCGTGCCACAACTACTGAAGCCCACGCGCCTGGAGCCTGTGCTCCGCAACAAGAGAAGCCACCACAATTAGAAGTCTGCGCACCACAACGAAGAGTAGCCCCCACTCGCCGCAACTAGAGAAAGCCTGCGCGCAGCAACGAAGACCCAATGCAGCCAAAGATGAATAAAATAAATAAATTTATTTAAAAAAGTTTTTACATTTAATATATGTGCAGTTTATTGTCTATCAACTACACCTCAAGGAAAACATTAAAATAACATGTGCTTTGATCTCACTAAAGGCTGTTCTCATGGCAATTATGCCAGATATTTGAGTAGACCAAAATCAACCAAATGCAATGGCATGGTGAAAGTTTTCTCCTGAGAAAACATGAGTTTGAAAGATGAAAAGTTTTTGGAGAGGGGTAAAGTTCTGTGAGGCTGATAATTACTTAAACATATATTAAAGTTTTAAAAGTGTGGGATTTTGAATTTTTTTTCTAATAACAAAGACATGGGTTTGTCATGATAACTACCTGTGGATAGTTATTCTATATTTACAAAAGGGAATCAAGTTTGTGGCTTTTAAGTACTGTCTATGTAAAAAGTAAACTACTTTTTTTTAACTTTAGTTTTGTCCTCTGAAATTTTCAGAACCTACCAGTTTGCTGAATTTTTGGTATAAATCATAATATTGGAGGTTTTGCATGTGTGGCTATGCGTACAAAAGGTATGAGTATATTTATATTACTCCTGAATACTGTATCATTATGTTTTGAATTCCCTTTCCCTGGAAGACCAGAAGATATTGCATATTCCAAGTCAAGAAATAAAGCCATAAGAGATTGATTCCAGGAGGGTTCTCAGCTGAAGAAAGAACACCTAAAATTGCACTCTTCATTGTAATGGAAGTACATTAAACATAAACTCTGATGAGAGTTAAAACAGCAAGATTGCCCTTACACTGTATAATCTCTACACAAAAGGCCAATTATCACTTTGTTCAAAAGAGATAATGAAGCATAATATAAGTAGTAGTTTAAGCAATTATCCAGTAGAACAGTTAATCATCACCCTCAGTTCATAGCCTTTTGTTTCTCACGAATACACGTCAGATTGTAATTAAAGGCACTCACACTGTTCAGGGCAGAGCGAGCATCCTGGGTTGAAATGTTGGAACCAAGCTGAAAAACACAACGCAGACAAGTTTAGACACAGCTTTTTGACTCTGTCTGCCTGGTATGGGGTCTTGCTTGACAAATTGGCTGTATAAGGGTGAAACCACACTGAAGTAAATTATTTATAGAAGAGAATAATTTATGCCTGTAGAAAAGTTATACTTATAAAATTTACAGATTTTCCAAACATTAACTTTCTGTGTGAATTATCTGTCAGATATAAATTTGTTCTAAATCAGATTTATAGGAAATGAAAGTTTTTAAGTGCTCCGGCTTTTTAAAATTGATAAAGATTTCAGAAATCTAAAAAAAAATCTGTATCTGTACATTTTCTTTTTCACTTCTAATAAAAAATACTATAGAGCTATCATTTTGCTGTTACAGTAGCAAAACATGCTTAGATATAGCATGTTGTATATTATGGGGACAGAAATACAATAATCACACACAAAAAATAGAATTATACTTCTGATGAAATTGACTCTTTAAAACTATATTTTTAATAGGCAATTTGGAGTTATAAATATTGAAAATGAAAATGTTCTGTATAAAATGCAATCTGTCATAGCATCATAATGCAAAGAACGGTCTAATTTTCATTCTTGAAGATAATACAATTTCATCATTACTTATGGTTTTATTTATGATAATGTCCTTGACCTCAACTCAAACTTCCCTACCTAACTCTGGACCTATACATCCAGTAGTCTACTAGAGCAATACCTCTCAAACAATAATGTGAATAAAAATCACTGGAGCTCTTTCTAAAAATGCAGAACCTGACTCAGTTGTTCTGGAATGTGGTCTGAGATTCCATTTTTCTAAAACACCCCCAGGTTATTCGGTTGTTTTTGGATCATACCTTGGTCCACGGTCCTAGATAATCCCCACTTAAATTTCTGACAGGTATTTTAAACTCAAAAGGTAGATATCTGAATGAAACTTTTAGCCTTAACCCTAACTTTGTTCCTCTTTGGAGTTCTTTGTCAAGTTTATTTGATCCACTATTCATTGGTGACAAGGCTAAAACCTATGAGTCATGTGAGATTTCTTCCTATTTCTCACCTGTTATATGCAACTTATCACCAAGCTCTGATTCAATCTCACTAACATTTCTTGACCATTTATTATCCTTTCCAGTTCCACTGCAATATCCTAATTCAAGCCACCATAATTTCTCATGTATTAGTACTGCAGCCTTCCAATTGATATACCTTCAGTTTCATGATCTAATCCATCCTTTACTTGAAGCCAAAGTGATCTTCTTAAATGCAATTCTGATTTCATCAGTCCTGTTCTTAGAATTCATCCATGTCTTTAGTATGGTCTCCAGGACACCACATTACCACTTTATTTTCATGTCAAACTACTTCCCACCATCTAATTTCCACACTCTGGATGCACCAGAATTCTTTAAGTTTCTGGATCGCTCTTAATTCTTTCTTCAGCCAATTTTACATTCCTTTACCCTCCCCCCACTCTGTTATGCTCCTTCCAACTCAATAAGTCCAAGGTGAATCTTGTAATAAAACTCATCCTAATTTATGCTTATGAATTTTTCTATTCCATTTTGTGACAATGTCTCTATAAGGAGGTATACTAGACTTTTCTATAACCACATTCTTCAGTTTAATTGAGAATATGTTCCTTTAGGTTCTGCACTCAAAATGTTTATGAAAACTACATTTTTCTCTCATTATTTTATATAGAGCTTTATTCACATATAAATTACATAACATACAATTCAGACATTTAAAGTTCACAATTCAATGATTTTTCTTATATTCACAGAGTTGTGTAACCATCACCACAATCAATTGTAGAACATTTTCTTTACACCAAAATAAAATCTTATACACAGCATCAGTCACTTCTGAATTCCTCCCAACTGCCTCCATATATATGCATATACAAACACATATGTATATATATTTATAAAGTATACTATATATAAAATATGCATGTTTGTGTATATATATATATATATATATATATATATATATATATATATATATGTATATATTCCACAAAGAGGAATACAATATACTCCTTACAAAATATTTTATACATTTGGTGTCCAAGGTTACCATGTGTCAAAAGCATAGATAGAAACTGAACTTACACCCTGACACCCTTGCCAATTAAAGAGAAGCACTAATTAGAATTTCAGCACTCGATTATAGAATAATTTGGAAATGGAAAGTAATTTTAATCTGAAAAATTAATTTAAATTCTTTGTATATTTTAATGAATATAAAATGCAATATAGTTGAGCCCCTTTTTTCTTAATTATTGTATTAGTCAGCGTTCTCTAGAGAAACAGAACCAATAAGATATATATATATATATATATATATATATATATATATATATATATATATATATTATTTATTTATTATAAGGAATTGGCATATGTGATTATGGAGGCTGGGAAGTCCAAGATCTTCATTGTGGGCCATTACTGTGGGTCTCTGCAATAGAGACCCAGAAGAGCTGATGGTGCACTTCCTGTCCAAATGTTGGCTGGTGGAGACCCAGGAGATCCTGATAGTCCAGGTTAATTCCCAAGGCAGTCTGCTGGAGAAATTCCTCTTGCTCATGGAGACTGGTCACTTTGTTCTATTCAGACTTTCAACTGATTAGATAAGGACAATTCCTTTTATAGAGAGCAATCTGCTTTATTCAAAGTGCACATATTTAAATGCTAATCTCATTCAAAAACACCCTCCAAGTTGACATACAAACTTAACCATCCTAATTATGTAGGACACAGGGTCAAGTTTTTCTTCCTTGCCAGCATCAAATTAAGGAACAAATCAATCCTCCATTAATATAGATCCTAAAGGAGAAGAACGAACACTCAACAGTCATGCACAGAAAACAGGACATCATGTTGAATTCTTCCCCTTTGTCCTAAAAATGTAGTTAAGGTCCTAAATTGAGGAAAATAGACATCAAAGAAGGCAATCATCAGATGAGGCAAACCACTTCCCCACAAGGCTTGCAGAGAGCCATTAGTGAAAGAGAAGTCAGTCTATTATAGGGTATTTTATTCCAGGTGAGAATTGTTCACTCCCTGAATCCAAGTGAGTAGAGACCCCGGAGTTAGTCTTAAATAGCGGAGTTTGTAAAAAGGAGACAAGACGCTCCACCCCCATCTGAGATGTAATACTATCAAATCCCCTCTTGTACCTCCAGCACAACAGAGTATATGAGAAGGAATTTCTCTGGAGATTGTTCTGGGAACAATCTTCATTGTTCCTTCATTAGGTACTGGGAACCTAAATCATTAGCATGAGTTTATTTTTAGTCCTACTTCTCAAAGATAGAAGATAAAAGGCATATTTAACATTTTTTTCTGAGGTGTGAGGAAATTCCTAAATATGCATTGGAGCTTGTCTCTGGCAGCTGAAGATAAGAAATCTACAGAGTAGCCAATCCCAGTAGGGCCTAAAGAGACTGTGTTGCAATATACCTGGGAACATGATGTGAGTTATTCCTTTTTCAGTCTACAAATTTGCAGCCCCACAAGTAAGCAGAAGAGAACCACATGGGTTCTAGTGGTTACACAATTTCAAAAGTGTAGACTAGAAAGAAGGCAGGATTAATGTAGTTCTGCAAATGGCTGCTGAGTCAAGTGAGAGGCATGGAACACCTAGAAAGGGTTGGGGTCATTTACTCCTAGCAGGGTGAAGGCAGTAGATATTGTCTCTTAAGTTTCTTTTGTGCAAGCTGGAGAGTGCTGAATACAGTCTATCAAACACACACATGTACTAGGGAAGAACAAATCTGACTCCATAATGGATCTGTTTCTTTTACTTTAACATTTGTATTCTATTGCATTTGCTACAAGTTAAGAATGTCTCCTATAGCCTAAAATATACAAGATAACCCATTCTCAAGGTTCTGATCTTTAAATGTATAATACTTTTCTATTCATATAGAGATAAAAAGTTGCAGAACAGAGAATAACATTTGTCTTGTTGGAGGTTTACAGGAACATCGTGACCTGACCTACAGAACAATGGATTCTGACACCAAGAAGTTTGCAACAACCAACCACACCCCTTCCACTTTTAATATAAAAGAAGCCTGAATTCTAACTCGGGTAAGATGGTTCTTTGGGACACTAGTCCAATATCTTCTCAGTCTGCTGGCTTTCTGAATAAAGTCACTATTCCCTGCCCCAACAAATCTTCTCCAGATTTACTAGCCTGTTGTGCAGTGAGCAGTAGGACTTGGTAACACACACACACACACACACACACACAAGTTACTTGGAACCACCAAATTAGCAGAGACCCACAGACTCAAGAAAAGGAAAATAGACTGAACCAGAACCAGAACAAGGTCAATAATCCATCCTACCAGTGACACACAGGCATTCAGATAAGGCTACCCATGCTTGTTTTATTCTTTTTTCTTATCCTTAACCCTTGAAGAAAATGCACGTGGAAAAAAAGTGAGGGGTCGGGGGAGAGGTCTTAGAACCAGAACACGCCAGTCCTCCTCTAATTCAAGCAATAGTAGTTCAGAGGGGGGCAATTTTGAATTGAGTTTAACTGATGAAACTTTAAAGCAAACTAGAGTTAATTTCAACTAATGAAATGAGACTGTGTTAGTCACTTAACCATTGTGAAAACTTTGTAATCACACCCAGATCCAGAGGAAATATGGGATCCAGTATAGTTGAAAGTAGAGATTGTAGTAAAGTGGCAAAGAAAAGTGATACTGTCTATCATGTTATAATACTCGTAATTTAGTTGACAAGACAGGTGACACAAAAATTATGTATAACTTAGAAGATACTTCTGAAAATTATCAGGCAGAATAAAAAGGAATGTGAATAGGATATACAACAAGATTTTCCATGCTTATAATACACAAAGCCCAATGAAAAACTCCAGAAACCTACCAAATTCAAATCACAGAATCATCTTAGGGTTTCCTTTTGCTCAAAGAGCTGCACCAGCTGCTACACCTGCTCTGTAGGATGAGAGCAGTGGTTCTCAGTGGCCAGATGTGTGGGTTGGGAGAAAGTTGTGTTCTCTAGGGGATACTTAGTAACGTCTGGAGACATTAATGGTTCTCACAATTGGCCAGACATTGGGGGAGGAGTGCTACTCACATAAAATAGGTAGAATCTCCAGATGCACCTAAATATCCTCCAAGGCACAGGACAGCCCCTCACAAAAAAGAATGATCTGACTCAATGTCAATAGTGCCAAGGTGCAAAAATTCTGGTTTAAAGCAACAATTTACAAACTTACCCAGATCCATAACAGTGATACACCAGCAATACAGGTCCAGGAGCAATACGAGTTAGGTATGCTTGGGGAATAATTTCGTTGCAATCTCAAAATAGATATTCTAATTAGAATAAAATTGTTGATATGTTGTGTCTGAACTCTAATAACCAAAATAAATCATTGTATCTCTTTCCTGAAGATGTTGACAAGATCTTTGATAAATTAATTTAATTCAGTTAGGTTTATAATAGCACTAGAGAATGACTAACAACACAAAAATTGGTCTGATCATTCTGACCTAAGTTTTTACTTAATTCTTTATGAGTCTAATATTTTTTTAAGTTTTTACTTATTAGAAATATTTATAAAAATATTTTTGAAAACTGTTTATGTACTAGGCACTAAGCAAGGTTTCAGGTAAACAAAAACAAACAAAACATGGCCCCTAATTTCAAATGATTTATAGACCAATGGAATTGAAAAATAAGGATTATTTGAAAAAAATAAACTACAAAAAACAGGATTAATTTAGCTTTCGCTTTTAATGACCTGTTTTGTTGAAAAAGAATACATGCCTTAGGTGAAACTAGATTGTAGCTATAAGTACTAGACAAAAAATTTATTTTATTTTGAATGGGAACATTAAAAAATTTTGTAGGAAAGTAGAAACACATTTAAAAGTCCATATTTTTACATTAATAATTCTATAACTTCCATAAAATATAATTAATATAATCAAGTTTACAAATAGGAATAAATTCAACTTTAAATATCTTGACTGCACTTATTGTCACATTTTAATATGAAATATATTACTGTGTAATGAAAACCAGTGATAAAATGACATTAAACTTTTTTTTTCTCTGAAGGCTATTTTCTTATAATATACTTTGTAATTTGGAGGGGTTGTCTTTAGAGATCTACATTAAAAATAAACCTAGATAGTTTTGGAAACTGGGTATTAAAAAGCAAACAAATAAACAGATATTCTAGGTAAATGTTGACTCAAATAACTGAATTAAACTTGACATTGAAGCAATGAGAATAATATTCCTATTCTTCAATTTTAATGCCATTAGTAGTTAACTTGCTGTTTTCTGGTATATCTATATATCACAATTTCTTCAAAAAGTGGATTTTTTCTTCAGTTATTAGCAAGACTGTAACACTTCATTTAAATGTTACAAGAAAATGATATCAGAAATACTGTAATAGACTTTTGATTATATATACTGGGTTTAAAAGTACATCATCTTACATATCTGAATTTATTCTGAGATTTAAAGATATCTCCTGTGTTTAAACATTGTGCAATGCATAGCTGTGGACCTATAAACTACATAGTCTGTTACTTAAGTGATGATTCATTTTTTCAGAAGGAAAATTAGTTAGAAAGTTAATACTTCAGAATATTTCATTTACCAAATTCGTGGCTTCCATTTATTCACTTTCAATGTATATATTAATAATTTCAAGTCATTATGAAGAACTTTACTCTTCAATTTTTTATAGTGTGTTTTAGATTTCTATCATAATCCATGAGAAATTTCTTAATTATACAATTGTAGACAGAATTGAGGAAGCTAGGGATGGCCTGCTTGGAAATGTTGTGTCTGCTCTAATGGCAAATGAGGGTTAATAGGAAAATCTGAAATGAATGTATGAAAACCTATCTTAAGTGTCAAATCTTTATGAATTATGTACATAATATTGTTTATTTTTTTCAATTAGTCTAAAATGTTTTCTTCATATGTCTTTGATGTTTTTGTATAGATTCATATTCTGTATTTGTTTGTAAATATATAAATGCTTTGTAATGCTTCCTTTACAGATATTTTAACTCTCCATATAAGTGTGTATGTGTTTGTCCAGTTAGACTACATCTCTGTGTGTATCTATATTATATATACATGTATATTTATATATTTAGATACTCTGGGGACTGTATCTCCAAATGGGTAGCATAAGACATTCAGGAAATACAGATGTGTCATGCATTTTGACAAAAAATGAGATACTTTTCCTTTTATGTATAAGAATATTATATTACAGATGACAACCTTTCTGAGAATTCAGTGTTTCTAAAATGTGGTGGAAATAAAAAGGAGCATAGGCAGCTATTTTCAATCTAAAAGTGAAAATAATCAGGAAAAAGCAGTCAAGGCTGTTCAGGTTTACAGTGGTCTTTTAGTAGCTACGTACCAGCAATTAATTTCATCCACAGCCTAAGAAGCATTTTATAATTAATTTCTCAGCATTTGCCACATACAAGCCATTACTTTAAAGTGCTATGTCATTAACAAAATCCCATTTTTTTTCATAAAGAATAGGCATACTGATCTACATTTTTCCATGCTGCCAAGGCAGAATGGACTCGAGGGATATTATCTTATTCAGAAAGAACCTTTCAAGGTTGAATAAAAGAAATGGTGCAGGGTCCCTGGGAGAGGGAAGTGATCATCATTTTCACCTTCAACTCCTCTTTGATGTGGCAGAGTCAATTTTTAATCAGCAGCCATCAGACTGGGCTTCATTTCGCCTTACAAAGTCCTATTACTCTGCCACTTTCTGGAAGGAGGTGATAAGGACAATGCTCTTCTTTTTCTCTTCATAGAGCCCTGCATATGATGAGTCCCTTTGGAGAGGCTTGATAAAAAAATAAAATAAAATAAAAAAGAGTGAGTATGTAGGGATAAAGGTCACCTCCCTGTCAGAATTAACTCTTCAAGACAACAAACTTTGATTTTCCTGTGTTTGTTTTTAAGAACTCTCCTATTGTCTTTGGAGGCAATAGCAGTAATAAGCTGAAGTGGGAGAAAGAGGCTAAATGCACACAGCTTTTCATGAGAATATTTAGGCTTATTAGTCTTCCCCAGATAAACACCACAGTGCATACGATGCTAATAAACATTATAGGTATTAGTGACATGTAGTAAAAGCATACAATTAAAATCTACTTATTTGAGCAGTACAACTCAAAGAAATCATTTATCATCAGAGTGCACATAAGTGCCACACAGGCACAGTAAGAGAAAATCGCTTCTTTGCATTCAGCTAAATTGAAAAATGGAAAGAAAAAAAACACTATTTTTCCCCTCTGGAAGTGTTTTTTATGTTAAGTAAACCTAAATTATTTTTTAAACTATGCAGTCATGCAGAAAAACCTCTGTAATCTCTTAGTATCATTTATTGTAGTTAGCAGTCTTAATTGCCTCACTGAAATGGATCAGAGTTCTGGGAATTACTCAATAAAATAATGTTACTACTCTCCAGCCTTCCCATCCTTTGATATAATCTCATTAAAAATATCAGGCCTCTAGGTGAGGGAATACATATGGATAGTAAATGCATGTTAAGCAGGCACACCCAAACTGATGACCTAGTTATTACAGAGCAGAGCAGCAGAAGATGAATTTTAATTTTGAAGTGCAGCAATTTCTTTCTTGGTTAACACCATAATTATTAACATATTTTTGGAATGAATCTGCTTGTTACCCTTGAAAAAGATAATAACAATGAACCAACCAAAATACTGAAATGACATTTTTTGGAATAAAATAAACTCTTATTTTCCAGAAGACCACACAAGTGAAAAAACACACGTAGTTTCATTAACTATAATTACTGAAAGGAGATGGGAAAAGATGTATGCCAAATCCCTTTTTGTGTGTGTGTTCTCAAAATGTAGCTGGGTTGAAAAAATGTAAACCCTAGAGGAAATACACTCCTCACCCAGCCAAATAAAGGGGGAAGGAGTGGAGGGGAGAGTCATGCTGAGTCCACCATATGAAATAATTAGATTTTTATAGAATTGGATTTCCTGTTATAAATTGGAAAGTGCAGTTCCACAAAGGCTAAGAGTGTAGAGAACATAAAACCTATCCTGGGCTATGCAGTCCAATGTGTTGCAGTAACAAACCAATCTCTTTATGGTAGTGAATAATGAGGCAGAGAGAAATAGCATTGTAGGGACAAAGATTTTTGTTGTTGTTGTTTAGCTTTTAAAATAAAATTTCAATATTTGATTTCTAATAATTCATAATTTCAAAGGTCCTTAAAGCACAGGCATCCTCACAGTGCTTTTGGATAAAATGGATTCTTTATATAATAAATACTGCTGAGTACACAGTGTTAAAATGGTAGAGTGATGTTATGACTTTGCAACAAGTTGTGGAGTGAAGGCTTATCTCCTTTTTGATTATATAAGAAACTCTATTTTGATTATTCATTTTTTTTTTTGTTCCTGCTTCCATATCCTCACTCCAGCTTTTATTTTGCTCTACTGAAATTTGCTTAGGGAAAAAGTGTTGGAAGTAATATATGGCAAGGTTTTTTTAATTTAACACATTGGCCAAGAGTTGATTGGCTAGTAGAAAAAAGTTCAAGAAATTCACCCTACAATATGCAGGTTACTGTGTTCCAAAATAATGCTGATTGGTAAAATGAGAAAATCACTACCATTTGCTTACAACTTAGAAAAATAAGAGAATTGCTTTTTATATATCACAGTATTTCCAAGAGATGAAGAGCAATTATTACAGCTGTGCCAGTCATTTCTATTCTTAGCAGAGACCAAATTCTTTAAAAAGGTAGACTTTACCAAGATGAAAATAAACAAATAAAAGGCATTCATAGTCAAAGGCACGAAGGTAAGACTAGCAAGGAGAGGGAGTGGGAAGGGAAGGTTCCATTAGGACACATTTCTTTCAAGCCTTCATTTTAATGCACATGCATGCAAAAGGGGGAGGAGGATCAAGTAGAAATTACCTTCTCTCAGAACACCTATGTATCCCCACCTTTGACCCTTTATTCTTATTGTTTTCAACTTCCAGGCATCCTTTTTAAGCCTCTGCACTTGTCAACAGTTTTCACTGTCCAAGACCCACGTTAAATTCTCCAAAGTTGTGAGTGTTCTTTCCCACCCTTACCCCACATAAACCCCTATTGTCTTTGCTCCCTAAATCTAAATACTCACCTTTCCCCTGATAAGCCCATTCTGGTGCCCCTCAATGGCTCCATCTTCTGTCCCTGGCACAATTATGAATGTAGAGCTGAAGAACACAGAAACACCGAGGGAACTCGGCACCCCATAAACATCTACAATAAATTTCCTCTTCACCTTCAAATTGTATTTCTTTGATTTATGAACAATTCAAAGGATAGAGACTAGAATATTTTAAAGCCATTTCTCTTGTTCATTGTACCTGTTCTGAAATGAAGATATGTGTTGCCAAAATTATAAATGTCAAATTAATTTGGAAAACAAGAAAAGGGAAAACAGAACTTTACTAATTATTACATAATAATTTATTCTAAATATTTTATAGACTACTGATATTTACTCAGCAAAAGGCTAAATAAGGTCCATACAGACCAGTGGCTGGGGTATATTTAAAACAAATGGAACCTAAGAAAAAAGATTAAAACAAAATGACAGGATCAGAGTAACCTTAAAAAAGGAAATGTTTCCCCTTTTTGTGTGCCTGTGAGATGTATATTTCTGGTAAATATATTAAAGTTTTACTTTCACCCCTTCTAGAAATCCCCTCCCTCTTTTTTTTCCAACTAGGAGTAATTTGGTAAATATTTACATTTTCATGTCACCTTATTTTAACACACACATAGGCAGAACCACTCATTTCAAATTATCATTCTATATGCTAAATGTATGTATTTGTATATGTAGGTGTATACACTGAAACCAGGACCTGGGGTGATGGAAAGGGGACACACATTTTCAGCAGGATCATTTGGTTCAGGCCACAGGACCAAGTGTGTCTCAAACTTCGTCGGTTTCAGTAGCAAACTGTGAAGGGGAACAGAAAAAGGCATCATCATGACAGAAGTTGAACCTATTTAAAATCTAAGAGCCCTGATACTGGGCAAATCTGAAGATAGGACTGACTCAAGATCTAAGACAGTTCAGGAGGCAGGGCCTGATGGAGGTTCCTGGGCTACCTGCCTTTCTCTTCTCTCTGGCTTGAATTATTACACACCTGAGGCATTTCATGGTTTCAAAGCCAGCATCTGTTTACATACAATGTTCTTCCTTCCTAAGATGCTCTCATGACACTTTCTCTTCTTGGCAGGCATTTATTCATTCTTCAAGGGCTAAATAATATGCCACATCCCCTCTGTTTCTTTCCTGATCCCCAAGATTTCTCCTCTCAGCTCTGATTTCGCATTTATCTCTCTGTCTTGAAAGAGTCAGTCTCCCCTGTTAGACAGATTGGAAACTGAATTCTGGTTGTCTCTGAATTTCTATTCAGTCCTAAATAAAGTAGGATCTTCATAACAACTGAATAATTTATTTTTATTCCCTTGTGGGTCTATGTCTGTACAGTCTAAACTTAGTGAAAAGGAGAAGGAGAAAAAGAGGAGCAGTAGGGAAAGAAGCAGAGGTATTTGTGACCAGGGAGAGATTGGTAAGGTGGTGGAGAGCAGTGTTAGGGCATTTTGAGGATCAGCTCAGCCAGACAACTTAACTCTGCTTGAGCTCAAGTATTAAATGGCCATCGACATCTCCTTGAATTATATATATTTTGAGAGAATTCTGTGATAGGTACCAATAAAGTCTTTTTGCTCCCTTATTTATGGGAGAAATAAGTGAAGGGAGTTAAAAGGAAAGCAAATTTAAAAATTAAAAAAAAAGAAAGGAAGGTGTGATAGTAATGTAATATCACATAGATAATATCAATAAAAATATATAAATTATAGGGACTTTCCTGGTGGCGCAGTGGTTAAGAATCCGCCTGCCAATGCAGGGGACATGGGTTCAAGCCCTGCTCCGGAAAGAGCCCACATGCTGCAGAGCAACTAAGCCCGTGCACCACAACTACTGAGCCTGCGCTCTAGAGCCCGTGAGCCACAACTACTGAGCCTAAGTGCCACAACTACTGAAACCCGCATGCTTAGAATCCTTGCTCTGCAGCAAGAGAAGCCACCACAGTAAGGAGCCCATGCACTGCAACGAAGAGTAGCCCCTGCTTGCCGCAACTGGAGAAAGCCCGCGTGCAGAAATGAAGACCAAAGGCAGTCAAAAAATAAATAAATTTAAAAAAAATAAAAAGTGATATAAATTATAAAAATTAACCAAATGTTTCTATATGTTCTAGACCCAATAATACATTTTATATTGATATATATATACACATATATTTTATATAAATAACTATATATATGAAACAGTACATTTTATAAAATACATATATAAAATGTATTCTTGGGCCAATAACATAGAAATGTAATATAATTGTAATATATTTGCCAATAACAGTACAAAGGAGGTGGGTGGGACCAAAAGTGTAAATGGGCTAAGGAAATGACTACAGGTAATAAAATAATTATATACAAAAATTTTAAAAGTTTTTAATATAACAAGTCTTTCTTTCTGTATTTTCCCTTTTGGGAAAATAAAAAAATTTCTAAGGTTAATAATCAATGATTAAACTGTGATGTTTTCTTTACAAAGAATTTTCTCTTTCCATAGCTGCTTATTACACAGTAGCCATTTTCATTTAGCTTGGAGAAAATGCTAGTTTTCACTTTAAAATATGGGATTTAATGTATTAAAATACATGTTCTAAATTTGTCATATTCATCCAATTTAAGATTTTTAATATATTTTTTAGTACTCTATTGAATTTTAGAGGAAATATTTAAGTAGGTCAATACAATAGGTCCTTTTATTTTTTCCCTTAGGGGTTATCTTCTACGATATTACCAAAATCTTCCCTTTGCAATAACTTGCTAAAGTGCTGGTTTTTATCTTTTCTAGTAAGAACCTGAAAAATAAAGTTACTTACAGTTGTTTTTTTAAATACAAAATAAGAACATTTGTGAACTTAGTTTTCTAGCCAATATTTCTCATGCTTTTAGCCTATCACCTTATAAAATATTATGCATAGACAATGGAATCTTTGTTACTTTGCATAGCCTTTAAACAGTTGAAAGTAGAACATAATCTTTAAGATGTTTTGTTTTGATTAAAAGGCACAGTTATATTTTTAACCACAAATATGTACAAGTATATCATAAATACTCAAATTAGAGTATTTCAAGCACTATGTACATCACACTTGACCTCATTTAAGTTGAGGATCATTTCAAGTGATAGCAAAACTGATCTTTGAACAAAGAAGAGCATTATGGACAAAATTCTTTCTTGTGTAATCATTGCAGGGATGTTAGTTTTTGTGATAAATATAAAACAATTTTAGTTGGCTATGCAGAAAAACTAGAAACTTTATTGGCCTAGATGTAGTTTCACATCACAAGAGGAAAAAGTCATATTCAATTAAATTTGTCATGCCTGGACAAAACCCCTCTTAAAGAAACAGACAATTATTTGATTCTTTACCAAAGGAAATGTTGTTTCTGGAAAAACAGTCTAAGCCTACTCTTTCTACATTTATTTTTGAAGACTGAAATTTTTTCTTTCCACAATCAATAATCATTAACCTTTATTGAGCACTTACTATAGGCCAGTTACTTTGTTAAATGATTTATCTGCTTTACTTCATTTGTTCCTTGCAGCAACTTTGTGAGGTGACATTTATCCCTATAACATAGCCAAGGGAAATATGGTTTAGATATAATAAATGATGTGCCCTAAACCAGTTTTTACTTGGGTAAAAATTTTACCTGGGTAATCTGATCCCATAGCCTGTACTCTTAACTACTGTCCATGAAAAAAGTGCTCAAAAATTTTCTAGGAAAGGAGAGAGGAAAAGAAGAATGAGGAGTGCAAAAAAAAAAAAAAAAAAAAAAAAATGAAATGAAGGAAGGATAATGGAGTCCAATGAGAAAATTTCTATTTGATGTAACAGAATTTTCATAAATTAAAACATAAAAAGGTTTATCTGTATTAAATATATATGTTTTATAAGTAAGCCTATAGGAAATAAAGTAATTTTCCTATTCATTTTCTCTGTCATTTTATATAAAATATTACTAGCTTTCTAAATAATGATTTTGAATAAATGGAGTGATAGATTTCATAATGGGCCTCAGTAATTCACCCTTCCCTGCATCTACCCCTTTACTATGTACTCATCATGAGTGCAGTCTACCTCCCTACCTGCTGGTGTTAAGTTCAGTTATATATTTTGCTAGAGCCAATGACATGTGTGTGGCATAAATCACAGCATCATCATGATATCAGGGAAAATGGTAGTAGACTTCAGAAAAGAGATGCACATTTTACTTCTATATCTACTCTTTATTTATTACATAACTTTACCAAGCCTTTTAGACTTTCAAATCTTAGAAAATCATGAAAATCATGGGAAGTCATGGAAAATCAACTTCAAAATAAATAATTATGTATGCATGCATATCATATATTATACATATATCATATATACGTATAATATTTTTCATACTTTTCTCACATACTTTTCCCAGGTCTTGGCACAAGTAGATTCTCCTTTCTCTTTCTCCATCTCATAATTATGTATAAATGTAATTATTACATTTATTAAAGCAGGTAGCAAAACTGATGGATTATAGATTATGCAACCCATTTTTCTTAATTTTATTAGACCATTTTTAGGCAATACAAATACTCTCCTAGTTGCCGATAATTCCCACTATTTCTTATTCAGCTTCTGTTGTCCTGTTCCATACAAAACCATTACTTACCTTGGCGCTAAAGGAATTTTCAATTCCTGCCACCCTCGGATTAAAGATGCTCTTGTTACAGTCTACATTATGATTGGGGTTTATCTCTCCATTTAATTATCTCTGTCATATATTGTCTTCTTTCACAGTGTTCATAAATTAACCCTCCTAAAACATTGTTTTCTTTACATAATTCTTTTGTTCAAGTGCCTATGATGGCTTTCTACTCTACAACATGCATACCATCCAGACTGATGTTCAAGTTCTTCCAGAGTCCTTTCCTAGTAATCTATGGTGAACCTGCACAACTCCTTCCCCTCCAACTAAGGCTGCACACACAAACATCTTATTCCCATTTTGATACCATACCTTCTCTTTTTCTCTAATGGAATATGTCCTCCTGTCCTTTAATATCATCACTTCATCTCGAAAGCCTTTCTTCATGAGTTCATCCATCTCTCTGTCTACTATCACCATCAACCTACTTATGATGCAAATGTCAAATATTAGGGCAGTCTAACTGCTGTAACAAATAGCCCAGCATGGTGCAATGGATCACAGTCAATAGAAGTTTATATCTTACTCAGGTAACTATACTGAATAAATGGCCAGGTTTGCAAGTCAGCCCATAACCACAGAATCAATCAGAGGTCCATGCTGATGGAATGTCTAACATCTTCGGCTTGGGACTTAAAATGTAGTTCTGGTGATCATCTATCAATACATCCCAACAAGCCAGATGTGGAAAAGAGCGTCAGCAAAACACTTCCACATTTAAACTTTTTGGCCTAGAACGAACATGCATTCACTTCAATTCATATAGAATTCAAAGAATTAGTTGCTATCAAATATAATTCCTTGTCTCTGTAGCTGTTCACCAACGACAGATCTGTGGTGGACAGATAGCTGCCATATATAATTTACTTCTCTCTGTTAATGTTTTCCAACAAACTATTTTGTCCCCTAGCTTTTCCATAACTGTGCATTTCATTCATTTAACATATTTGTAAGCTGTAAGATATCAAGAATCATATCTTTGTTCTTTTTTAAAAAGACCCATATCTCCTATAGCACCTCATACAAACACAGCGATGGACAACCTCTATGCATAGTAGGTAATAAATTATTACATGAAAATGTCTAGCAAAATACATGGAACACAGTAGGAACTCAATAAATGAGGGATGTATATTCCTCATTTAGTCTTTAATTCATCTGTTTTTTGTTAAAAGACCTTGTGTTCAGATTTGGAAATTTAAGTATGAGTAAGACACAGTTCCTGCCCTTAAAAGGCTTGTTTTCTCTCAGTCCATAAAAACTTGAAATGTGAGTTCCTGAAGGAAGTCTAGTCATTCCCAGATTTGTTGAATCTTTCCAACATTTCACTAAAATATATAGTACCATCACTGATACTCATATTCCAAAAATGACAGTTAAATTCTAATTCAATTCATGCCTATGTTTGAGCAAAACACTTCTAAATACATACACATTTAAGAGTAGTATATACATAATACAAGTCTTTCAATTTTAGACTTATTTCAATTCTATTAATTGATTTGCATTCTTATCTATATACTGCTCATTATTTGTAAACCAGGCCAAAAGAATCTAATTGTCTGGAATATTTTCTAAATTTATGCATTTTAACCTTAGATGTCATTGTTTTTAGAATCTGTTTTCAAGAAAGAACACCAATAATTTTCAAAACAAAATATGACTGTGTTCTAGCTGATGTGTCATCATTTACATGTTGAACAACTTGGCTTGTTGTTAAACTGAAAGGGCGATCCTCCAGGGTAGGAATAACAACATCCAAGAGACTGTGGATAATAATTTACTCTCAATATTATACATAACATTATAAAATAATACCTGCAACCCTCCTATTTGATCTTTACACAAAACACACAAAACGTATATACACACACAGTCACTTTTGGTCATTAATAATCACACACACACACACACACACTTCTACAGTCATCCATGGTGAAGGCATGGTCTAGTGTATGAGCAGGACTCCTGTAATGGGGCACTCTGTTTAGCTCCATTCTCCTTGGAAGTGTTCTTAGGAGATGTTAGTTCCAGTAAGATGTCTCAGTTCTGAGTCTAGCTGCTTCTGTGTCCAGTTTTACAAAAACATATTTCTAGTCCAAAGTGAGAATCTCTTCAACTCCCTTTCCAACTCTCCACTCTCCACTAAGGAATTACTAAACTAAAACGATGGCCTGTGGGAGGAAAATGACTGTGTGGTGTAAGCTGCAAGGTTTATTATTTTCTGAGATATAATCTTTTTCAATGCTTCTGAGCTAGCATAATTTACAAATGGTATTCTTTAGCCTTTCAATGCTAAGGGCTACTACTCTTGCTAGAAGAGAAACAGAGGAGGCAGGATAGAAGTAAATATCCCCTGATCCTAATAAAAATCTTTGAGTTTCAGGATTATCCATATCTGCTGTACATCAAACATAGAAAAAGCAAGATATTTTTTGTTTGTTTGTTTGTTTTGTTTTGTTTTCTATTAGAGGGTATATTACTTAAACTCAGAAGTCTATCTAGAGTTTCAGATTCAACCCAAATAATATCTACCAGATTTTGCTCTGCACAAATGACTTTGCATCTAGAAGCCATCCTAGACCTCATCCTTTCCCTGTCCTATCACATTTAATCATGTGCCAAATCTTATAGATTTCATTTCTTAAAATATGCTTTCTTTTTTCTCTTCTATCTGTCTTCATCAACACTAACATAATATAGGACTACTTTAATAATATTTTAACTGTCCTGACTACTTCTATTCCCACCACTCCATTTCTCCTCATCCTCTATTAGAGTTAACATTATAAAAGCTAAATATTATCCTGCTTCTGTTTTGTTCAGTATTAGTCAATAGATTAAACTAAGTATAGGATAGTGATTAACACCAATGGCATAGCTACAATGTTCTCCCTGATTTAACCCTTGGACAAAAGCTTTGCCCTTTACTCCTGCCATCCTCTCCTCCACTAACTTCCTCATTATTTTATGACCCAGCAATTCTGAATTTCTCAGATTTTTTAGAATATACCATGTTGTAACTTACTCTCTGTCTCAGGACACGTTTTTTTCTCCATTCATAAGGCTCAGAGGGCCTGTCCTCATCTTTTTTATCAACACAGTTCATTACTCTAATTAATTTTAGGATTATTGTGAGAATTAATTAAAATAATAAATATTAGTGCTTATCATGTACTATATACTTATAGTAATGTACACAGTAAATATGAACAGTACTCAGTGCACAGTAAATATGGCATATCAACAATGAAAACATTGATCATTTCATTTTAATATGATTCTGTTAAATATATTGATATCAAGATAATCTGTGCTTTTGTCAAAGGCAAATAAGCCATTTTATAAAATTACAGTGGTGGTAGGTTGTAGTGGTTTTTTCTCCAGCCCAGGGAAGTTCTCTTGGATCACTCAGCAATCCCTGAACCATTTATTTTGTTCAAGAGACCCATCATGGAATGCTTTTATCTGTATTTGGGAATTGTTCATCTCTGTTGATATCTCATCCTTAAAGATCATTACCACTTAGGTAGCTCATCCTTCGTATTTCCCTGCATGACCTAATGGAAACTCATCTACCCCATTTGCAAAGTTTCCCAAATTAACAAGTCACTGTGGCAGTTTTAATACATTTCTAGGATTTTTTGGTTTGAAATTCCCAGGAGGTTCCCTAATCATATGTGTTCTATACTCAATGACTTCTTATCTTGCTCTTCGGATTTCCTCTGTGAATCTTGTTTTCTCATAGACTTGGAAGAGTATTACATGCTGTCTAATTATCAGATGCTAAATATTGCATTGTTTTTTCCTATGCACAGTTTTTTTAATTTTTCCCTTCATCATACTGCATTCACATGTATCAATGTACATACTTGGTGTGTATTTTCAATTTTTTCTTAATTCTAGTATCTTCTCAAGTACATTAATTTTCAGTGTAATGGTCTTAAAAAGAATTATGATTTAAAAAATTTAAAATAATGATTTGTTGGGATTTTTATAGGTTACGCTCTGAACCTGCAGTGTCTTGGGGCCTTGAGTTTGTTGCTTGTGTCTAGGTGTTAACTACATGAATCCGTGTGTAATTATATGTAACTATGTCATCAAAATTCTCAAAATGTGTTTTTATATGAAAAGTTGACTGTCATATTTAATATTGATTTGAAATGCATCCCTCATGGAGTAAAGTGCTCAAAAGTGAAAGTATTTTTTCATGAAATATAATTATGACTTTGCATTATTTTGCATGTATATGCTATGAAATTCATAATTCAAATAATATTTTATAAATCAATTAAACTTTTAACATCCAGGCTTTAGGGAAAAAATATTTTAAAAATCATGGGTATAAGGAATACTGATAGTTATTGTATTTAATTCTAAATTTACCATAGTCCTAGGTAGTATTATTGTTCTGTCTTGGTCATGAGTCCAATTAAGTCACCCTAAAACCTAAAAAAAACAAAAGTGAAGAGAAAAGTGTAGATACCAGACAATAGTTTCTTTGGTGGAGTGGTGAAGAAGTGCTACTGAAGAATTCACGTTATTCTTTTAAAGCTGATGAGTACTACATGAAAACCTGGAAACAAGAAGGTATGGTAAAGAGAGTATTTTTCCTTAGGAAAAAATCATGCAAAATTTTCAAACATTATTTAAACTATCAAAGGGAGATGAATTACCTATTGCTTTTAAATATCAACTGACAATATAAGAAGCAAGTTGTGAAGAGCTAGCCATTTTTAATCAGTGGAAAGTAATCTAGCAATCTACTAAAGTGATAAGCAGGAAAAAAATGTCAGTATTCTATTGTCAAAGTCAATAGAACAATTAAATGCAGTGCCATGACTCATAGCCTAGGAGTGAATGTATCATGGAAACAACTTGCTTTTTGCTTTTTTTTTTTTTTTTCATGTAAAATGTTGCCTTTCTCTCCTCTTGCAAAAATTAGCTAAGTATAAATGCATATTTCCATCACAACTAAAGTGTGTGCCACAACCTCAAGGTAGAATGTAATAACATGATTGAGGCTTGCTATATAGTGGAAAGACTTAATCACTTAGGACACCTGGTCATATTGGCTCCCATCCCCTAGAATAATCTGTGAGAATTAAATGTGTGTGTGTGACAGACAGACAGACAGACATTGGTGACAATGAACTTTATTTCACACGTACACATGCACACACGCAATCTCCAAACTCTGGTTGTCTTGTTCTTTACAATTTTGGATCGATGGTTGAAAGCTTTAATGCCTAGAAACACAATTTTTTAAACAGATATATATAAAGCCAAATTAAAATTTGAAAAATATATTTTCTAAAGAACCAACTACTAACAATGTAATTGGCTACCTTCCAGAGATAACTCTGTGGGCACCAACGAAGACCAAAAGCAAAACAACAAACCACATCCATAAAGGACAGGATAAGCTTTAAGTCATCTTGTATTCATCCATTCTATTTGGTGAAGCATAGATCATATTTTTGTAACACACTAGACTCAAATTTGAAAGCCTTACTGTGTTTACTGAAATTTAAGGACATTCTTGACATTAAAATGAAAATTAAAAGTATAGAGTTTTTTAAGTAACCATGTTATGATATAATCTCTCTCTAAAAACCATCATGTTGGTACCAACAACAACAGCAATTAAAGAAAATGTTGTTTAAAACATTGCTTTTTTTAAAAGCATGTGCTTTTCATTAGCACAACAAAATGTATAATATTTTTAATTAGAAAAGATTTACCAAAATTTACAAATGCCCAAACTGCATATTTTTTTTAAGCAACTGCTTGTATTAACCTTGTATTGATAAATATATGCTTTTTATCTAGTCTATTTTGAACTTCAACACATGGAAGAAAATTTGGCTTTCAGCACAATCCTTTCATGAGATATTTAAAAAGAGTCACTAGTTCAGTAATGGGAAGCTCATAAGTGTGCGTTTATGTGTGCTGGGGAAAGGAGTTGGTGGAAGGGGGATTAGGAAACGTACTACTCCAAGCACCTGATTCTCCAACATCATTTTTTTGTTGGTTTTAATTTTTAATCAAAGCTATACATTCTCTTGATTTACAAAGTCAAATAGCTCTACAAGACTTGTTATGGAAAATAATCCATATTTTGGCAAATATGGATTGTTTACCAAAATTTACCAAAAGATTTACCAAAATCCATTATCTAAAGTAAAATTAGGTAAAAATATGCTTAATTAGTTAAGAGAATGCTTTGATTCCCTCACAGTTCAACATAATTTGCTTATTTAAATAGCACAAAATGAGAGTTTTTTGAAATGTTAAAAAGCATGTTAATTTGGATTTCTTTATCAACGTGGAAAAATATAAAATATATAAAATGTCTAATTTTTAATAGAAATGATATGAGCTGCATGCAAGATCAGCGTAAAAGAACTTTTTGCTTGTAAGAACATAGAATCCTCCGCCGGGGGTGACAGCTAATTTCCTCTAGCCTCCTTTCGCCCAGCAGCTATTAATGCATGCTGATCTTCAAGTACTATTGGGAAAAAAATAGACATAAACATGAAAAGAACAAAAAACAAAGCTATCAATTTTAGATTGATTAAAACAAAATAGTTAGAAATGCATTCCTGCAATTGAAGGAAAAAAAGAGCATAATGGTGGCCTAACCATTTTGTATGAAAAACAGACTATCACACACACCCAAAAATGTGTTATAAAGTACAGATGTTCCCTTAGATTAGAAAAATAAAGTTTGCTTTTAGCATATGTAAGCATACCATATGGAATTCATTTTCATCACTTCGATGCTTTTAAAAAATATTTCTTGAACAAATACTTTGGGAGTTTGATATGGAGATGTAAAAATCTCTAATGTATGTTTTTATTCTTTAGTATTAAAAGAGTTCAAGGCAATAATTTAGGAACTTAATACAGAATGGCATAGTTAGAAACTAGATGCAAAGTATAAAATTTCCTTTTTTTTTCGTGAATATATGCCTTTCTACTATTCTTTTTTTCCCATGGAAAGCCTCATGTGTATATAAATTAACTCTAACATTTTAGTTGATATATTCTTTTCCTTGACTATTTTTAGTACATTCCCATGACTTTGAAATCTCTTCTCCAAGAATACTCATAGTCTACCATTAGCCTTCACATTTTCAAGACAATTTCTTTTTTTCTTTTTTCATTTTGTAATCTAAATAATAGTTTTCTCTCAAATACATATTAGAAAAAAATGTATAAGCCAAAACCTAAGATGTAAATTAAAAAATTTAATGTGTTAATATTTGTTTTTTTCTTTATTTTTCTAATTTTGTTATGCTCTTTATAACAGTGTGGTTAAAACCAAATGTCTATTGTTTCATTCATTAAAATAATTTCCATTATTTATACATTAACACATTTAATTAAAATATTTCCATTCCATCAAATTTTGTTTGTTTTAAATTCTTAACTTCTTTTCAACTGGTTACTTTTCCTTTGCCATCCTCCCATGCAAGCCTCTGGTAAGCCATATCTCTCCCATGTAGGATGAAGAGTTTTTTTAGCTTTTCTCATAATAATAAAAGGGATTCAAAATAATTGGTAGAAGATATTCTTCATTCCAAGTTGCATTAATAGAGAAAGTCACCTTTTTTTATGCTTTTTTTCAAAATGTCTTCTGTGTTGTAAAAGTGTATTCGAGTCCTGGACCTTGCTGATTGGGTCAAAATTTTAAAACTTCCTTTGCATAAAAATCATACTGTTAAAACTGCAAATTTCTAGATCTACTCCCTAAAGATTCTGATTCAATAGAACTGAATGGAACCAGAGAACATGTATTTTTATGGTCTTGGAATGTTTCATGTTCACATGTTGGCTACTTTCTTAATTGCCTGGGCAACCTGAAGCTTAATGCTTAGTAAAAGTTGGTTGTCACTTGAACTACACTTTGAGAAACGCTGAGATAGAAGGTCACACTGTCAAGTTCATATTTTCATATAGGTAGTATTCTTTATACCCGAGATCCCAAATGAATTTTCTTCTTTTCCTTGTTTTCTTCTTGTGTACATCAAGCATCAGTAATATCATTGAATCATAAGACAGTAATCTCAAAAAGTAAGTCAATATATAATTTATATAATTTATGTTTTACCTATGTAGGTGATACAGAGAATTTTTAAATATACATTGCTTTGTATACCTGTATAGAAATGACATAAGATCCTCTCCTAATTGTACAGTAATATTTTTTATAGATGCAGCCTGCTATTATAGGAATTGCACTACAACTTAAGTCTTAGCATTTAATTTCCAGATGCTTAAATTTTGGTAATGAATTTGTTTTCATCAATTACCCCCAATTCCCGGTTGTGAAGGAATTATCACCCTTGTTTATAAAAATAAATACACTTTCAAATATTTAACACTGGAAATGCAGTGTCCATATGGGGGGAAGTCAATTTCTCTGTCAACTTTTGCTCTGTTTCTTTGGAAATTTAGCTTGCCCTTGGGGTCTTCTTGCTTGGATTATTGTGACCATCAGAAACTAAATACCATGAATTCACAGCTTCTTCTTCCAAGGAATTAGCTAAGAACAGATTTTATAAAAGACAAAATATAAAGGAAAAAAATTATCATGGAAAACCCAGATTACAACTTGGATTATTTTTGATGTTATAAATGACAGAATACATAGCTCTCTCATAGGTTGCCATCTAAGACAGATTGGCCTGTAATAATCCTAGTTAATATCAGTGTAATTATTGATGGTCCTTCCTTTCAACCTCCAATGTCCTTGTTGAGATGATCAATTATATGGTTCCTCTATCTATGTATGACTTTGAATGCACCTTTTATTTTATATCTCCCAGAAGTTTCTCATTTTATATTTCCCAGTAGAATCCTATGTAGAAAAACAATTTTATTTCCATGACTCATGAAGTATAGACTCTTATGGAGTTATATGCTATTTGAAATCAAGATTAAGAGAACAATTTAGACTCTGGAAATTATAATATTTTGTCCGTTCAGTTCCAACTTCTCTTACATAATAAATAGGAAGTTGATGTTTGACTTTAGAAAGTGACTTGGTTTGTTAGTTAACCGGTAGAAATAAACAAATTATCTGCATAATGTAAGGTTAGAGTGACTGAAGCATCATGGTCAAAGGAGGGAGGAAAAGAAGAGGAGATCAGAGTCAAAAGCCAAATCATGGAAACTTAAGAGCTTTTGCACAGCAAAGGAAACCATAAACAAGACCAAAAGACAACCCTCAGAATGGGAGAAAATATTTGCAAATGAAGCAACTGACAAAGGATTAATCTCCAAGATTTACAAGCAGCTCATGCAGCTCAATAACGAAAAAACTAACAACCCAATCCAAAAATGGGCAGAAGACCTAAATAGATATTTCTCCAAAGAAGACATACAGATTGCCAACAGACACATGAAAGAATGCTCAACAACATTAATCATTAGAGAAATGCAAATCAAAACTACAATGAGATATCATCTCACACCGGTCAGAATGGCCATCATCAAAAAAGCTAGAAACAATAAATGCTGGAGAGGGTGTGAAGAAAAGGGAACCCTCTTGCACTGTTGGTGGGAATGTAAATTGATACAGCCACTATGGAGAACCGTATGGAGGTTCCTTAAAAAACTAAAAATACAACTACCATACGACCCAGCAATCCCACTACTGGACATATACCCTGAGAAAACCATAATTCAAAAAGAGTCATGTACCAAAATGTTCATTGCAGCTCTATTTACAATAGCCAGGACATTGAAGCAACCTAAGTGTCCATCATCGGATGAATGGATAAAGAAGATGTGGCACATATATACAATGGAATATTACTCAGCCATAAAAAGAAATGAAATGGAGGTATTTGTAGTGAGGTAGATGGAGTTAGAGTCTGTCATACAGAGTGAAGTAAGTGAGAAAGAGAAAAACAAATACAGTATGCTAACACATATATATGGAATCTAAGGGAAAAAAATGTTATGAAGAACCTAGTGGCAAGACGGGAATAAAGACACAGACCTACTAGAGAATGGACTTGAGAAAAAGAAATACAAGGAATACAAATTGGAAAAGAAGAAGAAAACTGTCCTTGTTTGCAGATGACATGATACTCTACATAGAGAATCCTTAAAATGCCACCAGAAAACTACTAGAGCTAATCAATGAATTTGGTAAAGTTGCAGGATACGAAATTAATGCACAGAAATGTCTATCATTCCTATACACTAATGATGAAAAATCTGAAAGAGAAATTAAGGAAACACTCCAATTTACCATTGAAACAAAAAGAATAAAATAACTAGGAATAAACTTGCCTAAGGAGACAGAAGACTTGTATGCAGAAAACTATACAACACTGTTGAAAGAAATTAAAGATGATACCAACAGATGGAGAGATATACCATGTTCTTTCAATGGAAGAATCAATATTGTGAAAATGACTATACTACCCAAAGCAATCTACAGATTCAATGCAATCCCTATCAAATTACCAATGGCATTTTTTACGGAACTAGAACAAATCATCTGAAAATTTGTATGGAGACACAAAAGAGCCCAAATAGCAAAAGCAGTCTTGAGGGAAAAAACGGAGCTGGAGGAATCAGACTCCCTGACTTCAGACTATACCACAAAGCTACAGTAATCAAGACAATGTCGTAGTGGCATAAAGACAGAAACATAGATCAATGGAACAAGATAGAAAGCCCAGAGATAAACCAACACACCTATGGTCAACTAATCTATGACAAAGGAGGCAAGGATATACAATGGAGAAAAGACAGTCTCTTCAATAAGTGGTGCTGGGAAAACTGGACAGCTACATGTAAAAGAATGAAATTAGAACACTCCCTAACACCATACACAAAACTAAACTCAAAATGGATTAGAGACCTAAATGTAAGACTGGACACTATAAAACTCTTAGAGGAAAACATAGGAAGAACACTCTTTGACATCAATCACAGCAAGATCTTTTTTGATCCACCTCCTAGAGTAATGGAAATAAAAACAAAAATAAACAAATGGGACCTAATGAAACTTAAAAGCTTTTGGACAGCAAACGAAACCATAAACAAGGTGAAAGACAACCCTCAGAATGGGAGAAAATATTTGCAAACAAATCAATGAACAAAGGATTAATCTCCAAAATATATAAACAGCTCATGGAGCTCAATATTAAAAAAGCAAACAACCCAATCCAAAAATGGGCAGAAGACCTAAATAGACATTTCTCCAAAGAAGACATACAGATGGCCATGAAGCACATGAAAAGCTGCTCAACATCACTAATTATTAGAGAAATGCAAATCAAAACTACAATGAGGTATCACCTCACACCAGTTAGAATGACCATCATCAGAATATCTACAAACAACAAATGCTGGAGAGGGTATGGAGAAAAGGGACCCCTCTTGCACTGTTGGTGGGAATGTAAATTGATACAGCCAGTATGGAGAACAGTATGGAGGTTCCTTAAAAAACTAAAACTAGAATTACCATATGACCCAGTAATCCCACTACTGGGCATATACCCAGAGAAAACCATAAATGAAAAAGACACATGCACCTCAATGTTCATTGCAGCACTATTTACAATAGCCAGGTCATGGAAGCAACCTAATTGCCCATCGACAGATGAATGGATAAAGAATACATGGTACATATATACAATGGAATATTACTCAGCCATAAAAAGGAATGAAATTGAGTCATTTGTTGAGATGTGGATGGATCTAGAGACTGTCATACAGAGTGAAGTAAGTCAGAAAGAGAAAAACAAGTATATATTAATGCATGTTTGTGGAACTTAGAAAAATGGTACAGATGAACCAGTTTGCAGGGCAGAAGTTGAGACATAGATGTAGAGAACAAACGTTTGGACACCAAGGGGGGAAAGCTGTGGGGGGTTGGGGATGGTGGTGTGCTGAATTGGGCGATTGGGATTGACATGCATACACTGATGTGTATAAAATTGATGACTAATAAGAACCTGCTGTATAAAAAAATAAATAAAATAAAATTCACACACACACAAAAAATAGATTATGAAAATGAAAGTCATGGAATGTAAAAAAGTTATTTTAAATACTTTTATCAAACAAACAATTGATATCTTAAATGTGTAAATAACTCCTATAGATCAATATGAACGCCAAAAATTCAATATTTTAAATGGGCAAAGCATCTGAACAGGCATTTCACAAAAGAGAGATAACATTAAAATATACTCATTATTCATCAAGGAAATGCAAATTAACACAGGGAGACCCATGGTAGAATGGTGAAAATTATAAAAATCTGAAAATACCAAGTTTTGAAGAATAGGTGAAACAACCGTTACTCTCATATTTAGCTCTACACACACACATACTCTAAGACCAATGTTAAGTCTTAGTTATATACCCAGTAGAAATGTACACACCCATGAGTCATGTAGAAAAATGTTCTGACAGGAATTATTATAAAAGACTCAAAATGAAAACGATCCAAATGGCCATCAATGATAATGTGGTTAAATCAATTGTGAACTCATCTTACAATGGAAAGTTATATATAGCAATTAAATTAACACACTGCAACCAGACAGTACTAAATGTATAAATCTCACAAACATAACACTAAGTGTAAGAATTCAGACCAAAAAAACCCAAAAATCTACTGTACTTTTCATATGATTCAATTTATGTAAAATTCAAGTATAGGTAATGTGGTTGTATGGTGAAAGATTTCAGAATATTGCATACTATTGGGGAGTTGGGTGGGTAAGATATTGGAAGGGATGACAGGGTCTTCTGGGATAATGGTAATGTACTAAGTTCTGAACTGTAATTTTATAAATTACACAGTTTTCTGTCAGTGTGAATTATACACAGGGTAGAAAAACTACATGTTACTCTGTTTAAATATCTAAACCCCATTAAGTGGTTAGCACAGAGTTTTAATCAAAATACGTTTGATTCCAAGTAATTTATTTATTTCAAATAATATCTGGAAAAAGCTTTTCATAGAGTGTTATTTACAATAACTATATTAATTTTAAACTTTTATATTTATTTAATGAAATTTCTTCAGAGACCTAAGGAAGCTTGTATTTTCATCTAAATTAGCAAAAATTATTTTTAGGTCCTATAAGAATCTCTGGCAGAATATGGGATTTTTAATATGAAAAGTGCTATCTAGAATTAATAGACTACATTCCTAGCACTGCCTGGGAAGACTACAGTTTCTATGAATCATTCCCATAGACACAAAAGGGAAAAAAAAAAAAAAAAGATTATTCCCAACGTAAGTAAAATGGCAAAAACAAAGGGTAAAATGACTGAAAGATTTGGACTAGTGAAGGAAATTTTCAAAAACATCTTTATTGCTCAGTAGTTTCAACCAAGCAGTTTACAAAATAAAGTAATCTAGTGAGGAAATTGATCTAATTTGAAGTCCTTTCATTCATTCTATAAGTATTGAGAATATATCATGTATTAGGCACTGTTCTATGTGATAAGAATATAGCTGTGAATGAAACAGATGAAAATCTCTGTCTGCTCTTACATAACTTAAATCTGATGTAGGGAGACTATGACTAAAAAAAGATAAACAAATGATAGTATATTATAATTAAGTAAATATGCATTTAATCTCATTTAATACATATATGAATATGTATGTAACATAAATGTTAAGTAAGTGCTAAGGAAAAGCAAAACAGGAAAGGACAATGTTGAGGTATTGTGGTGAGAGGGAGGGAGAGGAGGAGGTATAATTTAAATAGGGTGTCAAGAAAGGCATTGCTGAAGTGGTGGTGCATAAATAAATAACTAAAAGAAGTGAGGAGGTGAACTGTGTACATATCTCGGGGAAACTACTTGAGGCAGAGGAGATAGAAATTCTGAAGATCCTGAGGCAGGTGCTTGACAGTCCTGTTCAACAAGCTATGGGGGCCAGATTGGCAAGTGGGAGTAAGCAAAGGTAAGAGTGATAAGATATCAGGTCTCAGAGGTACCTGGATGGCTAGGTCATGTGGAGCCTGGCAGGCCCTTGTAAGTACATCAAACATTGCAAGATCCTGATGAGAAGAATGACATGCTTTTTAAAATTTTAACAGGATTGTTCTGATGGCTGTGTGGAGAATAGACTGAAGGGTGGCAACCATGGGATCAGGAAGAACAGTAAGGAGACAATGATAAAAATCAAAGGAAGAGATGATGGTGATTTGGAACAGAGTGGTAGCCATGGAGGTGGTTTGAAGTTGTCCCTTCATGGATGTTTTGTGAAGATAGAGCTCTGGTATTAGTGGATAGAATGAGCTTGTGACAGTTCTTAAGATTTGGAGCTGGAACATGTGGAAGAATGGTGTCATTCATCTACCTGAGATGGGAAAAAACAAGAGAAGTGCAAGGTCTTTAAGAGGTAGGTAAGAGGAAGACCAGGAGTTCGGTTTTGAGCTGTTCAGTTTGAGATAACTACGTCACAGTTGACTCTACAAATCTGAGGTGATGGGAGAAATTGGGGCTAGAAATAAAATTTGGTACTCACGTGCCTCGAGCAATGTTTAAAGTTGGAAGACTGTATGATATCCATCAGAGAATAAGTCTGGATAGAAAAATAAAAAAGAAGAAGAAGAAAATTAAGGGCTGAGCCCTGGGGCACAAAATGTAGAGATCAGGATGGTGAAGAAGAAATGGCACAGGGAAGAGTGCACAGAAAGACCAAAGCATGGTGTTTCAAGGAAGAGTGGGTGATGAACTAGGTCAAGTAATGTTAATTAAATGAGGACTTCGTGTTGTGGAGTTCACTGGAGACCTTGTTCATGACAAGTGGGTGGTTGGGATGACAGTCTGATTGGAGTGGGTTCAAGAAAATGGGAGAAGAGCCTTCAGAGGTAGGGATTACTGACATCTTCAAGGAGGTTTTCTATAAAAAGAAGACAAATGGAAGAACAGCTGTTAAGAAGGGCAAGAGTGGAATGTTAAGGAAAGAAGCAAAAATGGAACACAATGGAAAAACTGTAGGGGTATAAGAAGAAATGCTTAGATATTTGGAGGTATAATAGGATTGAGGTATGTATGATGGAATTAAAATATTGCTGCTTGTGCAGCCTCATAAATTAGGACATAGGAACTCATTGAAGTTGTTGTTGGCATTTACAATTTCATATTTTAAAGGTATTAGAAAAAATAATCCTAAGCGAAACAAAGAATCAAGTCATGTTTGAGGTTTTGGAATATAAATGCATTGACATTATATATCAACTCTAAGCTTAGTTGTTTAAATTTTTGAATAAGTATGTTTTTTATGATGTTTCAGAACCACATTTGCAATTCTCATCTCTCTCCACACACCATGAATCTTTCCCACATGCAGAGCTTCCATTGACTTCAAAGAAAAGATTTCATGTGCAAGCAATAGGACTGGGTTAAGAATTGAACCTAAAGAAAATGCAGATACTGCAAATGTATTGGGAGAGGAGTACAACATATATTCAATGGGTATTTACAAATATATCAAAAGTCCATTCTGGAAATGTGTGCTTTCACAAACAAGTTGAAATGGTTATTGCAAATTTTACAAAAATGCATTCAGGCACTATTTATGTTAAGGCAAACTAATTAAGGCAAACTAAAATTTGAAAAGAGCTATTAGGAATTCTATCGTTCTTATCATTAGATTCACAACAATATATATCACAAAGGTGGAATTATCTCACCAAAAGCATTTTCTTTTCATCATTCACTATATAGCTTACTCTGTAATCTAAATCTATATAAACTATAGGTGATTTATGTAAAAGACATATACTACTTAGAAGAACAGGTAATTTTTTTTAAAAAAGCTAGTTTTCTTTTATCAACAAATTAACTCTCAGATTTTAAAGATACAATTAAAATGTTCATGTTCCCCATAATTTATTCCCATCTCTCATTCTTTACCTCTCTCTGTCTCTGCCTCTGTCTCTCTCTTACCCTAGCTCTGCTGACTTGACTGCCAAGGTAATTTTAAAAAAAATTAAACTGTAGTACCATGGTTCATACCAAAAATATATTGCTGTGCATTCAATTGCAATATTCCTCCTGAGGCCAAAACATTATTTTCACAAAGAATAATGCTATGCAAAATAACGGGAAACATACTGTGAATAATGTTTTACTTATGAAACACTTGGTGCTGTTACCAAAACATTGGTTTTGTGTATGCAAATGTAAATAGCCATAAAGAAATGACAACATAACAATTTGTGGATATATTAAATATATTTCAGTTGTGAGTACATCAATTGTTAGTTAATTTTCCTTAAGGAAAAATTGCATGGTTATACTTTTAGCAATATTAGAAAAGCTTATGGATTATAATTTTACCCAGAGTCAAAAATTTTAAAAGATGAATATTAGTACACATATAATGTCTGGTGTTCCTATTAACTAGCATAAAGTCATTTATCTGAAAGCAAATTTCTCAAAATATGCTTATAATATATAATGAGGACATAGGGGAAATATTCTGTACAGGTATGGAAAACAGTCTGCAATATATTACTTATTTGCACAAATTTTACTTGTTTTTATGAATTTGACCAATGTTCATTCAGTTTTTGTCTTTGTTTTTTACTTCCAGTTTTACTGATATATAATGAACATACAGCACTGTATAAGTTTAACGTGTTCAAATAATGATTTGACTTACATACATCATGCAATGATTACCACCATAAGTTTAGTGACCATCAATCACCTCATACAGACACAAAATAAAATAAAAAGAAAAAATAATAATTTTTCCTGTGATGAGAACTCTTAGGATTTAGTCTCTTAACAACATTCATACATAACATACAACAGTATTAATTATACTAATCATGTTGTACATTAAATACCTAGTACTCATTTATCTTACAACTGGATTTTTTTGACTTTAGACCACCTTTATCCCATTCCCTCTCCCTCCACCCCCTGACTCTGGCAGCCACATATCTGATCTCTTTTTCTATGAGTCCGTTAGGTAGTTTGTTTGTTTGTTGAAATATAATTGACCTACAATATTATGTTAGTTCCTCGTGCACAACATAGTGATCTGATATTTGTATACATTACAAAATGATCACCATGGTAAGTCTAGTTACCATCTGTTACCATACAAAGATATTACATTATTATTGACTGTATTCCCCACACTGTGCATTTCATCTCGGTGATTCGTTTATTCTGAAACTGGAAGTTTCCCTCATCTATTTCTCTCACCCTCCCACAGCCCTTTCCTCTGGCAACCACCTGTTTGTTCTCTGTATCTATGACTCTTTTTCTATTTTGTAATGTTTGTTCATTTGTTTTGTTTTTTAGATTCCACATATAACTGAAATCATACAATATTTGTCTTTCTCTGTTTGACTTATTTTACTTAATATAATACGTTCTAGGTCCATCCATATTGTCATCAGTAGCAAGATTTCATTGTTTTTTTATGGCTAATATTCCATTGTATGTATATATATACCACCTCTTCTTTATCCATTCATCTAGTGATAGGCACATAGGATGCTTCCATACCTTGTCCATCGTGAATAATACTCCAATGAACATCAGGGCACATATATCTTTTCGAATTAGTGTTTTTGTTTTCTTTGAAATAATGCTCAGAAGTAGAATTGTTGTATTGTAGTTCTATTTTTAATTTTTTCAGGAACTTCCATACGGTTTTCCAGAGTGGCTGCACCAATTTACATTCCCACCAACAGTGCACAAAGGTTCCCTTTTCTCCACACCCTCACCAACACCTGTTATTTGTCATTGTTTTGATAATAGCCCCTCTGACAGGTGTGAGGTGATAGCTCGGTGTGGTTTTGATTTGCATTTTCCCAATGGTTTGTGATGTTGAGCACCTTTTCATGTATCTGTTGGTCATCTGTACGTCTTTTTTTGGAAAAATGTTTATTCAAGTCCTCTGCCCATTTTTTAATCAGGTTGGAGCAAATTTTCATGTGCTTATCTGCCATCTGTACAACTACTTTGATGAAGTGTCTGTTAGGATTCTTGGCCCATTTTTTAATCATGTTGTTTGTTTTCTTATTGTTCAATTTCAAGAATTCTTTTATGTTTTGGACAATTGTCCTTTATCAAACGTATCTTGCAAATATTTCTCCCAGTCTGTGGATTTTCTTTTCATTCTCTTGCCAGTCTTTTGCAGACCAAAACTTTTAATTTTAATGATTCCAGCTTATAAATTCTTTCATGGATCTTGCCTTCAGTGTTGAATCTAAAAATTTATCATCATTCCCAAGGTCATCTAGGTTTTCTCCTGTTGTTTTCTAGGAGTTTTATAGTTGTGCATTTTACATTTAGGTGTGTGATCCATTTTAAATTATTTTATGTGAAAAGTGTAAAGTCTGTGTCTAGATTTGTTTTTTTGCATGTGGATGTCCAGTTGCTCTAGGACAATTTTTTTTTAAATACAGTTTTTGCTCCGTTGTATTGCTTTTGGTCCCTTGTCAAAAACCAATTCATCATATTTATATAGGTGTACTTCTGGCCTCTCTATTCTGTTCCATCGATCTGCTTATACTTTTGCCAGTACCACATTGTTTTGATTACTGTAGCTCTATAAGTCTTGAAATCAAGTAGTATCAGTAATCCAATTTTGTTCTCCTTCAATATTGTTTTGGTTCTTCTGGATCTTTTGCTCCTCTATATAAACATTAGAATCAGTTTGTTAATATCCACAAAATAGCTTTCTGGACTTTTGCCTGAGATTGCATTGAATATATTGATCAAATCGGGAAGAACTGACATCTTAACAATGTTGAGCCTTGCTATCCCTGAACATGGAATATCTATTTGTTCAGTTCTTTGATTTCCATCATCAGAGTTTTGTAGTTTTCTTCATGTAGTTCTTGTACATATTTTGTTAGAATTATACCAAAATATTTCATTTTTTTAGATGCTAATGTAAATAGTATTTTGGTTTTATTTCAAATTCTACTTCCTCATTTCTAGTTCATAGGAAAATGATTAAAATTTTATATATTAACCTTTATAGGAGATTTCTGAGGTTTCTTTTGGATTTTCTAGTGATGAATATGGCATCTGAGAACAAAGACAATTTTATTTCTCCCTTCCCATTCTGTATACTTTTTATTGCATTTGTTAGTACTTCCAGTACAATGTTACATTTATTAGTACTTCCAGTATGATGTTGAATAGGAGGGTGAGAGGAGACATTCTTGTCTTGTTCTTGATCTTAGTGAGAAAGCTGAGAGTTTCTCACTATTAAGTATGATGTTAGCTGTAGGTTTTATATTCTTTATCAAGTTGAGGAATTTCTCCTCTATTCCTAGTTTAATAACAGTTTTTAATCAAGAATAGTTGTTGGTGGGCTTCCCTGGTGGCGCAGTGGTTGAGAATCTGCCTGCCAATGTCAGGGGACACGGGTTCGAGCCCTGGTCTGGGAAGATCCCACATGCCACGGAGCGACTAGGCCCGTGAGCCACAACTACTGAGCCTGCGCGTCTGGAGCCCGTGCTCCGCAACAAGAGAGGCCGCGATAGTGAGAGGCCCGCGCACCGCGATGAAGAATGGCACCCGCTTGCCGCAACTGGAGAAAGCCCTCGCACAGAAACGAAGACCCAACACAGCTAAAAATAAATAAATAAATAAATAAATTAAAAAAAAAAAAGAATAGTTGTTGGATTTTGTCAAAAGCTTCTGCTTCTATTGATTTAATCATGTGATTTTTCTTTATTAGGGTTTTGATGTGATAGATTATATTAATTGATTTTCTAACATTGAACCAAGTTGCATACCTGGGGTAAATCCCACTTAGTTGTTGTATATAATTCTTTTCATATATTGTTGGATTAGATTTGCTAATATTTTGTTGAGGATTTTTGCATCTAAGCTTATGAGAGATATTGGTCTATAGCTTTCTTTTCTTGTGTTGTCTTTGATTTTGGTATAGGGTTATACTTGCCAAATAGAATGAGTTTTAAAGTGTTCCAGTTGTTTCGGTCTTCTGAAAGAGATTGGGGACTTTGTGTAATTTCTTCCATAAACACTTGGTAGAATTTACCAGTGAACCCATGAGGACCTGGCCTTTGTATTTTAGAAAGTTATTGGTGGTCAATTAAATTTCTTTCAGAGATATAGTCCTATTCAAATTTTCTATTTCTTCTTGTGTGAGTTTTGGCAAATTGTATCTTTTAAGGATTTGGTCCATTTGACCTAGTTTTTGAAATCTGTGGGCATAGAGTTGTTCACAGTATTCCTTTATTATCCTTTAATGCCCATGGGATCTGTAGTGATGTTCCCTTTTTTACACCTGATATAAGAAATTTGTGTGTTCTCTCATTTGTTTGTTTTAGTAATTCTGGCTAGAGGCTTATTGATCTTATTAATCTTTTTAAAGATCAGCTTTTGGTTTCACTGATTTCTTTCTTTTGATTTCCTGTGTTAAATTTCATAGATTTCTGCTCTAATTTTTATTATTTCTTTTCCTCTGTTAATTTTGGATTTAATTTGTTTTTAGAAACTTAGATGCTTGTTTTCAGATATTTCTTCATTTCTCATATATGCATTCAATGGTATAATTTTCCTTCTCAGCAGTGCTTTTGTTACATCCCACAAATTTTAATAAGTTTTGTGTTCATTTTCATTTAGTTCTTAATATTTAAAATTTCTCTTGAGATTTATTCTTTGGCCCGTGTTTTTATTTAGAAGTATGTTGTTTAATCTCCATGTATTTTGGAATTTTCAATTGATCTTTCTGTTGTTGATTTTAAGATTAATTCCATTGTAGTCTGAGAACAATGTATAATATCTTTTCTTTTAAATTTGTTAAAGTGTGTTTTATGGTCCAGAATACAGTCTCTCTTGGTGAATGTTCCGTGTGAGTTTGAGAAGAATGTGTATTCTGTTGTTGTTGCATGAAGTAGACTATTGATGTCAATTACTGTATATCCAGTTGATTGATAATGTTTTTTAGTTCAACTACATTCTTACTGATTTTCTGCCTGCTGGATCTAACCATTTCTGATAGAGAGGTGTTGAAGTCTCCAAATATGATAGTGGATTCATTAATATTTTTTGCAATTCTTTTACTTTTTAATTCACTGTGTCTGACCCTCTTTTGTTAGGCACATACACATAAAGAATTGTTCTGTCTCTTGCAGAAATTATCCCTTTATCATTATGTAATTTCAATGCCCTTATTTATCACTTATAACTTTCCTTGCTTTGAAATCTGTTCTGTCTGAAATTAATATACATACTCCTGCTGTCTTTTGATTAATTTTAGAAGTAAATTTCCCTTGCTCCATTTAATTTTAATCTATGTGAATCTTTTATTTAAAGTGGGTTTCTTATAAGCAATATATATAGTTGGTTATTGATTTTTATCCACTCTGATAATTTCTGTCTTTTAAATGGTACTTTAGACAATTGATATTCAAAGTGACTATTGATATCATTATATTGATATTACCATATTCATTACTGTTTTCTATTTGTTGCCTTTTTTCCTTTGTTCCTATTATTTTTCCACCCTTTTTCTTCTTTTTTGTGGTTTTAATTGAGCATTTTATATGATTCCATTTTCTCTCCTTTCTTAGTATATTGGTTATGCTTTTTTTTTTTTTTTTACTTTTTTTTGGGTTGCCCTAGGGTTTGATATATATAGATTATCTAAGTCCACTTTCACGTAATAATATATTACTTTACAGATAGTGTTAAGTACCTTATAGTAACCAAAAAAAGTCTAACTTCTCTCTCCTGTCCTTTGTATTACTGTTGTCATTTATTTCACTCATATATAATATAAGCATGTAAAATCATAGATAGATAGATAGATAGATAGATAGATAATAGATGATTTATAAAACATACATAATTAAATATATTGTTGTATTATTTGAACAAACTCTTACATGTTAGATCAATTAAGAGTTAGAAAATTTACAGCTTTTATTTTACTTACACTTATTCCTTCCTCAATTTCTTCTTACTTCATGTAAATCTGAGTTTCTGAACTATATTATTATTCTTCTCTCTAAAGAATTTTTTTAAACATTTCTTGTAAAACAGGTCTACTGCCAACAAATGTCCTCAATTTTTGTTGGCCTTAGAAAATCTTTATTTCTCATTCACTCTTAAAAGGTAATCTCCCAGGATATAGAGTTTTAGGCTTTTTTGTTTGTTTGTTTGTTTTCTCTCACCTCTTCAGATATTTCACTCTGCTCTCTTTTGCTAGCATGGTTTTTGAGAAGGTGGTTTTAATTCATATCTGTGTTCTTTAGATTTTCCTTTATCTTTGTAGTTTGAAAATGATGTGCTTACATGGAGGTTATTTTCTTTCCTTGTTATTTTTGTGTGTTTGTTTGTCTGTCTTAATTTTGTATGCTTTATTTACTTATTTATTTTTTGCATTTATCCTGCTTATTGTCTCTGAGCCTCCTGGATCTGTGGTTTGGTGTCTGACATTAATTTGGAGAAATTCTCAATCATTATAGTTTAAAGTATTCCTTATGTTCCCATTTCTCTTTCTTCTGTTTCTGATATTCCCACTATATATATATGATACACCTTTTGAATTTGTCCCAGAGTCCTTGGATATTCTGGGATTTTGTTTTGTTTTTGTTCTCTTTGATTTTTCAAATCTCAAGAATTATATTGATATATCCTCTAAATCTGAGGTTCCTTCCTCAGTCGTGTCAAATCTACTAACAAGTCCATTAAAGGGGTTCTTCATTTGTGTAATGGCATTTTTTATCTCAAGCATTTCTTTTTTACTTTTCTTAGGGTTACCCTCTTTGCTTACATTGCTCATCTGTTCTTGAATGCTGTCTCTTTTCACCATTACAGCCCTTAGCATATTAATCATATTTGTTTTAAATTCCCCATTTGCTAATTCCAACATCCTTAACATGTCTGGTACTAATGCTTGCTCTACCTCTCAAAATTTTGGGGTTTTTTTTTGTTGTTGTTTTTTTTTTTTTTTTGCCTTTTTTGTCAATCCTTGTAATTTTTTTGAAAGGTGGATATGGTGTTTGGGTAAAATAATCTTCTGTAATTAGTAGTGTTGTGGTAAAGTTTCGGGGAAAGGGAAGCATTCTATGGTTCTATGATTAGATTTTAGTCTTTTTAATGAGCTGATGCCTCTGAACTATGAACTTCACAAGAGTTTCTTGTTTTTGTTTTTTGGGTTCTTTTCTCCCTTTAGTTGGAACAGGATGGCTCCAGCTGACAAGAGTTTGTATTTTTCTTCCCCCAGGTCAGTAAGCCTATGATAATATCCCAACTGCTTAGACCTGTTTAACTAGTTTCCCCTGAGGGCCGGCTTTGTTAAAAATAATCCTATGCTTTATTTCAAAATGGTTATTTACCTCTTCTTACAGAAACAATAAGGGATTTTTCTCCAATATTTACTATGCTAATCTTGTTGAGGTCCTGGATGTAAATATCACAATATTGTGGAAACCCCATTATGACTGGTTCCTCCTGCAGTTTTTAAAACTGAGCTGCCCATGCCGAACATTGAGCTTTTTTTTTTTTTTTTTAATTATAGTTCAGATGTTCTTATTCTAACATTGATTCCCAAGGCAGTTTCTGCTCCTAAATATCTTTTCAGGTTAACAGTGATAACTTGCATTTACTTGTCTTTCTCCCTACTCTTGAGGGCAGCAGTTTGCCCTGTTTCCTCCCTTCTCTTATATATACAAGTAGAGCTGGCATTTTTTTCAGTCTGTTCAGCTTTTACTTGTTATTAGAATGGAGTAGTGCCTTCCAAGCTCCTTACATGTGGAACCAGAAACTCCATTGGAGAATTTTGAAGAGAGAAGAGACATAGTCTCTTATTATGTTCCAAAAAATCATCTTACTGCTCTTTGGAGAATATACAGTTGGCTACAAAGAACAAAGGCAGAGAGACAAGTAAGAAAATCACTGCCTTGCCAAGGGAGAGTTAATGTGGCTTAGACAAAAATGGACCAATAGAGGTGATAAGAACTGGTTGCATTTTGGATCTGTTTTTAAAGTGGAGCTGATGGGGTTTGCAGATGACGTGGCCTGCAAGGGATAAAAACCAATAATGGTCATATAGTTTTTGGCCTTCATGACTGAGCTAATGGAGATGCAATTTGCTGAGATGGAGAAAGGAGTGGGAAGAGGAAATCATAATGTTTCAGACATGTTAAATTTGAGATTCTTTTTAAACATCCAAGTAGAAATATGTTAAACACCTAGTTGGATATATTAGGTCAAAGCTCAGGGGACAGGTAGGGAAAATATGAAAATTACCAAAATGAAGGTGGGGAAGGCATAGCTGGAGGTAAAATAAATTCCAAGTAAATATAATGTCCTAAAAGTCATGCAAAGAAGAGTTTTGAGAAAGAAGATGTGATCAATTTCATCAATTGCTTCTGCAGACTGGAGTAAGATGACTACTGAGAGTAAAATATTGGATTTGGCAAGATGGAGGTGGTTGTTGGCAACAATGACAAGAGTGGTTTCAGTGGCTGAGAAGAGAGTGGGAGGTAAAAATCGTGAGTATTTCAGCTGAAGTGATACATTAATCCATATCAGCATCCATATTGTAAGAGTGAGCTACCATTTCCTTTCTCCCCACAGGAATTTTTTGCTTTGTGGTATTAAAAACATGTGGTTGTCTAGAGATAATTATTCCCTTGTTTTTACATTACTTTCTACACTTTCTTGGGTCATGTTGTTTATGCACCAATGGCTAGAGTTCAACAAAATAGATCTATAGTATTTTGACTCATATATTTCTCCTTTCCTCTTCTCTCAGCCCTTCTCACCTGTCTTCTGTCTCCCTAACTTCTTCTTCATTTTATTCCTCTTCCTCTCGTTTTTTGTCTCTAGGACAAAGATATGTTAAGGACAGTTGTATTTAACAGGATCCAAAATTATACTCAGGAAAATATTTTTTTCTCAGAACTATAACTTCATTATTTACTTAAACCATCATTCTATATTCCTTTAAAATGTTTTCCTTCCTGGGAGGCTCTTCATCATCCATTCTGAATTGACTTCTACTAGACCACTTCCAAACTTCCTTGTCAGTGCATGAATTTGCTTGAATAAACATTGAAATAGACATTGGAAGTCTATGACTGAAACTGTAATCTATTGAACACACTTGATCTCAACATTTTATTATGCTTTTGATGTTCATGGAATCAATAGTGATGGCCCTGTCCTTATTTCTAATATTGGCAATTGGGTTTTCTCTCTTTTCTTTTTGGTTAGCCTGGATAGAAAGTTATCAATTTTATTAGTCTTTTTAAAGAACCAGCTTTTGTTGGTTTTCCTATTGTTTTCTTGTTTTCAATTTCATTGATTTTTGCTCCTTAATTATTAATTTTTTCTGGTTGCTTTAGGCTTATATCACACTTTTTTTTCTAGTTTCCTAAGATAGAAGCTTAAGTTTCTATTTGCATCATTTTATCTTTTCTATCATAGGCAGTTAATGCTATAAATTTCTCTCTAAACACTGCTTTTGTTGCTTTCCACAAATTTTAACGTTTTGTTTTCATTTCCATTTAGTTCAAAATAACTTTTAGGTTTTCTTGAAAATTTTTTGTTCCATGAGTTATTCATAAATGTGTTGTTTGACTTTCAAATATTTGACAGGTTTTCCAGGTATTTTTGCTTTATTGATTCATAGTTTAATTACATTGTCATCTGAGAACATACTTTAAATTACTTGTGTTATTTTAAATTTGTTCAAGTGTGTTTTACATTCAAAAGGTAGTTTATCTTGGTGACTGTACCACGTGATCTTGAGAAGAATATATATCCTATTATTGCCAGATAGAGTATTTTATAAAGATCAATTAGACCAAGTTAATAGCACCATCAGGTCAACTATGTCCTACTGATATACTGCTTACTTGATCTATTAATGACTGAAAGAAAGTGTTGAAGTCTCAAACTATAATAGTGGATTTATCCCTTCTTTCAGTTTTAGCAATTTTTGCATCACATATTTTGACACTCACTAGTTAGGTGCACACACATTTAAGATTGTTATATCTTCTTGAGTATTGACTCTTTTAGCATTATGAAAAGCATTTACTTATTCCTGAAAATTTTTTCTACCTTATCTGAAATTAATATAGCTACTCCTGCTTTCTTTACACACTGTTAGCATGATCTTTACCCAACCCTTTACTTTTAACTTATTAGTCTTTATATTTAAGATGATATATTATTGTCCTGTTTTTAAAAATCTTTATTCTTTTTGTAAATCTTTTTAATCTACTTTCATCTCTTAATGTGTTGGAATTAGAATATTTAGATAATTCACACTTAAAGTGATTATCCTTATATTTAGATGAGTATCTGCCATGTTTGTAACTGTTTCCTCTTAATTGTATTGGTTTTTTTGTTTCCTTTTTCTTACTTATTTTCTGCTTCTCTCTTTTTAATGAAGCATTTTAAATGACTTCTTTTTATCTCCTCTCTTAGTATAGTGAAAAAATATTTAGTGTTTTCCTTAGAGTTTCAATATACATTTTTAAGTACTGTAAGTCCATCTTCAGATAATACTATACCTCTTTATGTGTTGGGCAGGAACCTTATAACAGAGTATTCTAACTTACTCCCTTCCATCCTTTATGGCATTGCTGTTATTTATTTCACTTATCCATATACTATCTTTTAGATCAATTAAAAGAAAAAAATTAAAATTTTGTTTTACCTTAATCTATTTATTCTTCAACAGTCTTCCTTTCTCTATGTAGTTCTGAGTTTTGGTCTACTCTATTTTTCTTCTCCCTGAAGAACTTTTCACATTTCTTGCAATGCAGGTCTGCTACCAGTGAAGTCCCTATCTTTGTGTGAGAAAGTCTGTATTTGTTCTTTAGTTTCAGTGGATGTTTTCACTTGGTATAGAAATCTATGTTGTTTTCCTTTTTCAACACATCAGCTATGCCAATCCACTCTATTCTTGCTCCCATATTTACTGATAAGAACTCTACGGTAATTCGTATACTTGTTCCTCTATATATAAGATTCCCTTCTCACCCCAGATTTTTTCAAGATTATCCCTTTGTCTTTGGTTTTCTGAAGGTTGTTATATATGCCTACTGAGGTTGTTTTTGGTATTTATCCTGATTGGTGTCCTCCCAGTTTCCTGGATCTGTGGTTTTGTGTCTGTGATTAATTTTAGAAAGTTCTTGGGCACATGTTATATTTTTTAGAATTATCACACAATTGTTGGATGTCCTGTTCTGTTTCTTCTTTTATTCATTGTTTTTCATGTTAACCTGGCTAGGAGCTGTGTTGTATTTAGTGTTTTCTGTAGCTACAGATACCAGGTTTAATTTCCTTTAATGTCCTTGTTTCTGTTTCCTTTGAGTTTGGCTTTGCTAGAATATGACAAAAATATAAATGAATTTCTTGTCTCAAAACAAAAAGATGAAACTTGCAGGTGCCAGAAATGAGGAGGAACTTCAAACCTAGAAGAGTGAATGAGTCGATGCAAAAATAACTCTTGGGAGCTGTGTGGCCAGACATATCTATATCTGGACTTTTAATGCCTAGACAAGTCCAGAAGTAGAAACCCTGGAGGTATAGTAGTAAGAAACTGAGCTCTTCCTTATGTCATCTGTGTCTTGTATCCACCCTTTTTATATCACATTCCTGTTGGGGTGGTTGTAAGGTGTGTGTAGATCATTAGACTGCAGGCTCCATGAGTTTCTCACTCTCATGCTAGTTCACACTCAGTCTCCACCAATTTGTCAATTTGTCAAAATTTAAGTGTTCTTATCAGTTTATGACTACAGTGGCTTCTGCTCTAGGTACATAGAGCTCAGTTGTGACTCTGGATTCACATGTCACTCTAAATTTGGGAGTGGCAATTTGCCCCACAACCCCAGTTTTCTGATGGGTCTGAGAAAATTCACTTCTTTTCGGTTAGTCCATTTGGTAAAGACGGTAGTTATGACTTCAAAGCTCTTTACCTGTCAGAGCTGAAACTGGAAGCTCACATTTAATATTTTGAATATTGTAATATCAAAATAAAAGTTATCTTGGGAGATTAAACTTTGGAATATGTTATATTCAAAATGTTTAGCATTGATTTCACTACCTGTGAATTTTCACTATTTCCAAGTAATGTTATGAAGGATTTGCACAAGTTAAATAAATGTGACCGTATCATAACATTTTAAAATTGGCATTTTTCAACTCTAACTCATATAACTTAGTGGACCATATTCTAACTGTATCAACATCAATAAACTCAATATTGTACTCTTCCAAATTGCAGAAAAGTTCAGGTATAAGACATTAAGTAGAAAATAATGTCAAACTAAAAGTAAGTGATGATATACTGTTGTCAAAGAAATCTCACAGAGCTGGAATTTCCTGTCTATTTGTGTGGTTTATATAATTTCTTTAACTGCAGATTCTGGTTTCTACCTGAAGTCTATTCCTGTGTTTATTTATGATATCCATTCTTTGGATTTATAAATGTATAGCTGTTGCATAACTCGTTAGGTATGTGCACATAAAATAAATGAAAACAAATGTTTTCATTAACACAGCTGCTCTATAATATTTAGTTCAAATAATACTGTATTGACTTCACACAGACAAGAGACTTGGGAAAGAAAAAGGAATGGAATAGCGAAATACAAAAATAGCCCTCCTTTAATTCAAGAAACCAAAAGTAGTAGAACTGATACTTGTGCTCTAAAAAAACATAGAGAGTAGATACTAAAGACAAAAATATCATAAATATTAACATTGAATCATCACTATTATGGTGCCACCCAAACACATGCTACAGTCCTTTTTAGTGTTTCAAAGTTCTCAAATAAGGACATTTTTTTAAGAGAGTATGAGCTGTACCTTTGCTAAATATGCTTCAGATTTGTTTTAAGACATTGTGAAAATTAAGAAATTTTATTGCGAAAGAAAACCATTTTAGGTCACCAAGAGAAAAAGACTTTCAAGAAAGTATCCTTTTAATTCTCATCCCAAAAAAGATTAAGTTAAATTCCTATACTAACTGCATTATGTCTAGCCCCTTGCTTAAGGTGGGATTTTTTTTTTCTTTTTTTTTTTTTTAATTTAGAGCTGTCTAGCCAGGATACATGATTAGTGAAAGACAAGGTGCAGGAGGAAGGGTGTTGACAGACGTTTTGCCTGTACCTCACAGTTCAGTGTATGAACGCATAGAAATCCTGGATGGAATATGACAGAGAAAAACAGAAATATATTGCTGGTCTCAAAACAAAGAGATGAAACTGGCAGGTGACATAAATAAGGAAGGACATAAACCTAAAGTAATGAGAGTGAGTGTTTTGAAGGCAAAACAATTCATGGGAAATGCTTGACCAGATATGTCTGTTCGGATTCTTAATGCCCAGACAAGGCCAAGGGTAGAATCACACATATCACAGTAAGCTGGTCCTGAGCTCCCTGTATAAAACCAGGATCCAGAACGGAGCTAACTTATCCATAATGTTTTTGCCCACTGTGTTAATTTGCGAGGGCTGCCATATCAAACTACTGTAAAGTTTGTGGCTTAAAACAATTGGAATTTATTCTCTTTTAGTTATGAAAGCTAGAAGTCAAAAATCAAGATATCAGCAGGAAGAAAAAAAAAAAAGATATCTGCAGGGCCATGTTCCCTGCTGCTATAGGGAAGACTTCCTTTTCTAGCTTCTGGATGCTACTAGCAATTTTCACATTCCTTGGCTTGTGGCTCCATCACTCTACTCTACGCATCAATCTTCACATGGACTCTAACATTGTGTGTCTCCCTTTGTGTTTCCTTCTCTTTTCATAAGGATACAATTCATCGAATTTCGGACCTTCCCTAAATTCAGTATGATTTCATTTCAAAATTTTTAATTAATTACATCTGCAAAACCTTTAGTTCCAAATAAGGTCACATTCTGAAGTTCTGAGTTGACATGAATTCTTGAGGGTCAGTGTTTAACCCACAATGCTCACTGTGCCAAGAACATTGTATTGAAGTGGAACACTCACACTGGCTGGGGCTTCAAACAGAGCTACCTAGGAGAAATTGTAAACCCAAGTGTGCCATGTTACCTGAATTTACATCACCTTGTAGTATAGAACACCAGTGCTAGATAGTTACATAAAATATGCAGGTCAAAATACCCATAGCACCTTATCAGATATAAGGGAGATTTCCTCAATTCTTGGCCCATGGAGAATTCCCAAATAATTTGGATTTGTTCTATTGATGATTACTAAAGCTTTCCAAAGTGCCAGGTCCATTTAATTAGTCTTTACTTATTTCATTATTGTTACCAAGTCCAAGCTTGTGCTACTTGTCAAATGACAGGCCAGTAAATCAAGAGACAAGGTGTTGAAGCAAGGAATAGTGACTTTATTTAGAAAGCTAGCAGACCGAGAAGATGGTGGACTAATGTCTCCAAGAACCATCTTACTAGACTTAGAATTCCTGTTTCTTTCATACTAAAAGGGGAGGGTGGCTTGTTGTTGCAAACTTCTTGGTGCCAGCCAGACCTCAAAAAGGATGTGATAATCCTTCATTCTTGCAGCTGTCTACATAGGTCTGGTCATGATGTGCCTGTAAAGTTCCAACAAGACAAATGTTATTCTCTGGTCTTCTCTCTATATGAATGAAAAGTGTTATATCTTTAAAGATCAGGCCTGGGAGACAGAGTCTTGAGAAAGGACTATTATGTATAGTTTAGACTATATGCAACAGTCTTTCACAAGGGTGCAGGGGCAGCACAAAGGTTAGAGCTAAAGGAATAGATCCAATATGGAGTCAGGTTTGTTCTTCTCTGTTACATTATTAGTTTCTTATTTCTAGTTGTGCATAGAGGACAAAGGGTATGAGAAATGGACAAGAAATGAAATTGTTTTGGTTCAAAACCTACCTATGCCAATAACCAGCTAATTGACCCCATAGAACCTCAGTTTCCTCACCAACAAAATGGGGATTACCATAACTCCTCTGCTTACAACACAGGTTATTATGGGGACAACATGAAACAGTGAATTTGAAAGCATTTTGAAAAATGAAAGATGCTATGCAGATAAATACAAGGGATTAAGGGCTTTGGAAAATGTCCATCATGAATGCAAAATAAATCTGTGTAGTCAATGTTTAAAGGTTAATAGAGCCCAAAAGATTGAAGTCTAAGTAGAAAAACCCTAAAAGTGATGAAAGATTTTCTCAGAGGAACAGCAAACTCTTCCAACTAAATGGCATGATTTCAAATTATGAAAATAAAATTAGAAAAATGAACAATGAAGTTAAACATATTCTTTATAAGATGAGCTGAGTTCAACTATCATCAAGCTTCAGACTATGCTTAAACATTGACGTCCAAGTTTATTTTTAGCTTTGAGGCTGAGTCTGCAGTGGATTTCTCATTGGCTTCTTAGGTAGTTTCACTGGCATGTACTGTAAGTCACACTTAGCAAAAGACAACATGCATTTTTACTAACATTAAGATCCTTGCGGGAAAGTAAAAGACTGCTCGTGAGCTCAGTTCACAGAATTTGCTCTCTGCAACAAAACATTGCCCACTAACCCACACACTATCATATCACTATTGGAGAGTTATTTTTCATACTGGCATTAAAAAAACAAATTAGGAAGCTTCTGTGTACTGCAACCTTGTTTTGGTATTACTGTTATATTGACTTCAACAGGATACAGAAGTCCAATAAGTGAAAACAGTAGCTTTCTAACACTGGGAAAATCTCATGCTTATTTTATTCCCATAATGCTGAGGCCAATCAACCAGAGACTGACTTTCCTAAATACCAGGACTGTAGCTCTCAATTCCTGGTTTAGACAGTCTATCCTATGATTCCGTTTGACTAATTCTTTATTTATTCTCTCCCATCAAGAGTAGACCCAACAGGAAATCTGTCTGGGAATAATTGGAATGATATATACTTTTCCTTGCATCTTTCTCACATCTTATCAGTGGGGTAAATGACACAATCTTTAGCATATAATCAAAAGTGTATACTGGTGCTCAAAACTCTTCTGTCCAACCCATAAATCATCAAGGAAGATTCCCTCCTGCATTGTGTATGCATTAGTGAAATTGAGTATGCCAAATAAATTCACTTCAGGAAACGTCCATAATGTCAGATTGTTGGAGCACTTAACAGCTCCGTCACTGATATAATGTGAAGAGGCAAATTCCCAACAGGAAACATTTGGGGCCATATTTCCAGCTCTGGTCCCTCTTGCTATCTTCTACTCCTTGTGAGTAGAAGTAGGCCTCCTTGTGAGTCTGTTTTCTCCATTTTTCTTCCCATTGCTTTATATTTTCCCATCTTCCATACTCCTTCATACAGACAAATCTGCTTGGCTTTGATGTTGAATCACTCTAGGATTTATCTCTGTATCTTCCTCCACTTGATCATGAATTTTACACTAAAGACTAGTTCCACACCATCCAAGAGCCAAGTATCAGGGACACTAAAACTGAACTGGTATCTCCCACTCTACTTCTGATAAGAAACGTGCTATGTGTCAGGCACTGCCCTGGGCCTAAAGAATAAAGTATTAGAAAGATAATTTCATCTTTGAAGGGGCTTTCAATGATGGGCACATGATTGCAGGAGAGACCTGAGAGTATGTAACTCTAACATAATGCAGAAAATGATAAAAAGGGTAGTGTTTTCTGAGATCTATGAGAAGAGAGAATGAGAAATATTAATTTTGTTTAGATAAGTGAAAGGTTAGAGAAATAAACTGAAAAAACTTTTGAACAGTGTGTGGAGGGGTCCCATGCTTAATTTAGATTAAGGTGTCTTAAAGGAATAGCATCATCATACAAAGCAGATAAAAACAGGAGAAGACTAAAATTTAATGAGACTCTATGGAGGCTACTGTCACTACTGTGACCTTGAATAGAGTTTCTTTACTACACAATTAGAAAAGAGGAAAATAATTTAAAAACAAATTTGCAACTAAATATTTCTGTTTATGCCTACTCCCATACTATACAGTACAGTGGGATGTGGAAATAAGGCTTAAATTGTAGAAATTTCTGTATTACCTTCAAAACTTTGTAATATTTGAGTATTTGTTGATCTCTTGTATTATAATTTATTTAATATTTTCAGTTATATGCATTTTTTGTTAGCCTAGCTTGAAGCAGTACTAACTGTAAAATCATGAATTTGATGTTATTTGTATGTGTGTGTGTGTGTATATATATATATATATATATATATATATATATATATATACACTAATGTACATTAAAACGTTGTTGATAACACAACTATAAATAATCTCACATACCTTGTAACTCAGACCACAGTTTGGGAGATGGTGGTCTATAAGTCTACAAAGTCTCCACTTGTCTCCAAATGTAGACATACAACGATTCACTCCTATAGAGTCTACCATTCTGATCATTTTGATTTTATTCAAGGAGTACTGGTTGTTAAGAACTTAAGTCTGAATATTGGATATACTTCTCACCAGTTGTGTGACTTGGGACAATCTACTTAGCCTCTGTGAGTCTCCATTTTGTCCTCTGTAAATAGGAAAATGATACCTACCTTTCAGAGTTGTTTTTACGGTTGAATGAAATGATGTACTCAAAGCCTTAGGCCTGGTTCTTGGTACACATTAATCAAACCATAAACTGTAGATGTTCGTGTTATATTTGCATTGTCTCACAAAGTGGGATAATTATCTCCAGAAAGAAACGAATGAATTTCATTTGGATTACCTGGAAATCATTTTCTTACACTTTCCCATTAATTGACTAGTTTGAAGCAGAATAACAGAGTGCATTAAGTATAAATTCATGAAAATTATGAGAACTAGCAAAATTTTATGACCACAAACTTCTCTGAGTAGCAGGGAACCACAGAAAGATAGAAGAATACAAGAGCAGCCTAAGATGATCTTTAATAGTAACTGCCTTTTAATGACCATTTACTATGTCTCAAATGTATGCAGTGTCTTACTTAATCCTCTCAATAATTTCTGAGGTCTCAAGGGTTTAAGTAACTTGCCAAAATTAAAGGCACAAAGCAGACAGAATCTGGGCATCAGGTACATCTGAGCACAGTGCATATGTTCTTTTTTTTTTTTTTTTGGAATGAACCATATTGCTGTATCCAGGTAGTCTTTGGGTAGCTTTTGTCGTGTCTTCTAGGAGATACAGGATCCACCATTAAAGGAGGAGAGAACTAAAGGCGAACTTTGTTTCCCAGACACTTTTGTTCAGGGACATTGTAGAGTAAAATTTCAAGTAATACATCCTATTAGGAAAGAAGAAGAACAGAGGCAATTTGTGAGGAGCAGCAAAAGCCATCAGGAAAAAATAATCTCTTTTCCTTGCACATACTTTCAAAGCAGTCCTATAGGCATGTCAGTTTAAATGGAATAATTAGTGTAAGAGCTTCAACATTAGATACAAAGTGATAGTGAGATTAATCTTGGGTATTTAACTAAATAACATCTCCTCTTTTAACCAGAAGTCTGACAACCTGGTGACAGTACAGATCTGTTCCACAGGCCATTTAATTAAGAACTATCATATAGAAACCTATTTTGATCACCAAATAAAAAAGATTCTTGTTTAAATCAGGTTGTTTACATGGTAGGTTCTTGAGGTCAAAGATATCTCTTGCCGTACTTCAAAATAATCTTTAGTCATTTTGGATTGGGTTATGATTAAGGTACCACCAATTTCTCATTCTAAACTTAAGGTTTATCTTTCTTTAATCCTAAGTATTGTTGCATTTTAATCCATTTAAAATATTTATCTCCACCACCGACAAAAAAAAATGTGTTTTGTACACTATATGAGCAAATGCTACGATTATGTAATATCTAGTGCTTCTGTTTACATTATTGAAATCAGTCATGTTTGTTCTACTAGAAATTTAAGTAATTATATATTCTGAATTTTCAATAAGGAATTGAGGTACATGGAGTTTTGTAAGAATAATAAGAAGATGAGGCTAGAGAGTGCTAATTTGTTTGGCGTTGGGTTTCTTTTTTTTGTTTTTTTAAATTCTCTGAAAGATGTTTGAACCATGTTCTCTACAGCAATAAAAGTTTCCATTCACATTTTATGCTATTATGTCTGATTATTTCCTCTCAAACTATAGATTTTGGAAACATATGAGAAAAATTTAAACCATCTATACCTCTTATAATTTGATTCCAGTAGGAAGCAGGAGGCTAACAGGAAAAAAAGGAAAATGGACACAATATTTATGACATATACACTATAATTATATTATGTTAAAGCTACTGAAGATGAAATGCAGTCTAGTTACCTCTTATTCTTATTATTCATGGGTCATATCTAGTCTATCTATAGCAAACATCAGTTTTGTGTTAATAATATTTTCATACTAATAATTTCATTTTTAAATATGTTGTAGTCTCTAAGATCTTCCCATAGTTATGATTTCATTTTGATACTCATCTATCTAGATAAGAAAGCATAAAAATTAATATACTATTAATTTGTAAATTCAAACAATGAACCAACAAGAAACTATGGGACTGGTCAAATCGCTACAGTTACAGTCTGGCAGGACTTCTGTTAGAAGAGAGAGCTTCTCAGGCCTTGAAGCTGTACTGTGCTCTCAACAGTAGGAACCCATTTTTAAAATAACAAATAAATATCAAATAATACATTTGATTTGTCACAGGAATGTGTATACTACAGAATCTTTGTTTGCAAATAATTTTATTCTAAGAAGACAAATCACTTTTAGAATCCTTATGGATGCTATCTTAGCCTGCAAAACTACTTCCTCATAAAGAATAAAGCAGAGAGATGCATATATTGTTTCCATTTCAAAAATAACAGATTAATTACCTAAAATGTCAAAAAGCAGTTGCAGAATCCCAAATTACTTTGCATTTTGTTTCAGCTATTTGATGTTACAGAGAAATGATCATCCCTTTATTAATGACATTTTAAATGTCCTTTCTCTCTATTCCACCTCATTAAAATATAAACCTTTAAGCACTAGGCACATACTTTAATGTTGAAACATGTTATTGTGTTCAAATCTTCTAAAGCTGTACTCGTATATGATACTCATTTAAAAATAATTATATTTTTCTTAATAAGTAGAATTTCCACCAGGTGCTTCTCTTACTTTTAACAAGCATATGGACATTTTAATAGGTCATATTTTTTCACTAAGGTGTTTGAAATCAACCACAAAATTTCTCAATAGTAGCTAACCCAGTAGCTTTGTTTAGTAGGCAAGATGAAGAATAATATCCAATCAGTGTGTAAATGGTGAATTCAGTGATTACTACTTTTCCATTAAGAATATGTTCAATTATGCCACAGATGGAACACTATTTGGTTTAATGAGGAATTAAAATTAATGGAATTAGATTTAGACTAGAATCTCATGAGCATTAATAGAGTGATTAAAGTAGGTGTGGAAATTTTTATTTTTTAAATTTTATTTTGCACTGCAATCAAAATGCTTTATTTTTAGAAAAATTTAAGAATGATTAAATCATGCATGTTATTTTTTAACTGAAGTTGCCAGTTGCATCAACTTCTTTTTTCTCTTTGACTCACAAAATATGTGTACTAAAATATTTAGATAGACTCTCATTGCTGTATAAAAACATTGTTACATAATAACAATATATAATAAAACATTCCATTATTAATTTGGAAATTAAAAGAACACTCAAACTAATATAATTGTTAACACTTATTGAATGCTTATTATTTTCCAGATAGTATGTTAATACTTTCATATATTACCCCTTGGGAGCCCTCTTAATCATCCTATGAAGTAAGCATTCCCATTATATTTATAGGGAGATTAGTTTTATGAGTTTGAATGACTTGCACGAAGTCACAGGATGTGGTCAGCAGAATTTTAATATGACCTCCAAGATCCCCATCCCTTGGAGTACATAAACTGTATAATCCCTGGATCTGTGAACATGATGGATTTCACTCCTGGGATTAGGTTGTTATTTGGCACAGTTCATTTTAATAAAAGGAGATTATCTTCAGTGGGGCTGACCTAATCAGGTGTTCCTTGAAAAAAAGGACTGGTGACTTACTGAAGCCAACGATTCAAAGTCAGAGAGACTGAAAGTATCATGGAGATTTGACAGGAGAGAAGATTCTACTTTTTTGGCTTTGAAGATAGAAAGGGTCATGTGGAAAGGATCTCAGAGTGGCCTCAATGAATTGAGAGTAGCCCACAGCAGACTGCCAGCAAATAAGTGGGGACCTCAGCCCTACAACCACAAGGAACTAAAGTTTGCCAAAAACATGAAATAACTTGAAAGAAAATTCCTCCTAAATAACTTCAGACAAAAAACTAAGTACAGCCAACACCTTGATTTCAGGTTGAAAAGTAGCTGAATTGAGAACCATGTCATGCTGTGCCTGGTTTTTTGACTTACAGAACTATGAACTAATTGATGCATGTTGTTTTAAACCACTATGTGTGTGGCAATTTGTTACACAGCATAGAAAAATAACTGCACAAGATAAGTACGAATTTGCTTACAAGAAACCTGATTATATTGCCTCTACCCCTCCACCCTATTCCTCTCAACAGTCTAGACACTGCTTCAGGAAAATAGATTTACTTACTGCTATTGATTGAATGTGTCTTTCTACAACCCTATGTGAGTCAACCTGATTTAATGGAAATATAATTGGATTTGGAGTAGATAATATTTATCTCACAAGTTAAATAAAATGATACTATTTGTTTATTCATTTATTTATTTGGAAATGTCTTGAACAAACTAGCATATAGCAATTGTTCAATAAACTTTGCTTACCACCTTGCTCCTAATTAATACTCAAATTATAAAACATGAAAGTTACAAAAACTATAGTACATCTGCACCAGTTATACATTAAAAAGTTGCTTTCATTTCTAATGCTTTCCCTGACTTAACATAGCACCCTATAAGGACAAAATTCCTACTTATAATTCAAATTTTGCTAGATTTTTATTTCCCTGATCTCTCACACAGAAGCAGAAGCGTTTTAATGGGTTCCAATTTTATCTTGTACACTGCACACATACACGCACATTATTTTCTGCAAGCATGTTAAATGTCTTATACATGTTCATATCACAAGCTCTTAGCATAGGAGTACATGTATGCAATATTTAGTAAGTGTTTTCTAAATGAATTTTTGAAATTTTATAAGAAAGACACTTAGAATGTATAAAGATACGTCAAAAGATTCCTATTAAAGATTTTTAGTTGATAAATCTAAAGGCATACAAGCCTTTAGAATAAACATATCAAATGCATCATCTAACATTATTCTCACTGGCTAAACATCAAGAACATAGATTCATGCTCATCAGATGAGGCACTTGCTTATAGATAGAATGAATAGGAATTTTTTTCAAGTAATTGTTTGAGGGAAGCCATGAAAAAAGTAGAGATTGGAAAATTAACTTTTCAAAAAAAACCCTACTCAAGGCTTGTGGTGTCTGAGTTTCTTATTAATCCTGATATGTTATGTTTATAGTTTTTTTTTTTTGAAAATGTAGCTTCCTGTTTCTAAGAAAACAATTTGTCTAGGAAAAGCCTCAAATTTTTCTTAAACATAAAATTGTTCCTACCAAAGTACATTTTTATTGGGATTAGTAAATTGAATTGTAGAAACATAGACATACACATTTCACTTTTTTATTATTGCCATACATATTACAAATTTATACAAGTCTATCAACACCATTATATAATTATTGCTTTATGCAATTATTTTTTATCAGGTAGGGGAAGAAAACAGTTGTAAAAAAATACATTTATACTCTTTTACATTTAACTATCTTTACTGGTGCTCTTTATTTTTTTCATATGGGTTCAAGTTACAGTTGACCCTTGAACAACATGGGTTTGAACTGCACAGGTCCACTTATACAAAACATTTTTCAATAAATACATACAACACTGCATGTTCTGTGGTTGGTTGAATCCGTGGCTATGGAACCACAGATATGGAAGGCCGACTATGGGACTTAAGCTTCTGTGGATTTTGGTATCTATGGTGGGTCCTGGAACTAATCTCCCATGGATACCAAGGAACAACTGTACTATTCAGTATTGTTTCATTTCTGAATGAAATACTCTTTCGTATTTCTTGTAGGGTGTTTCTGTTAGCAACAAATTCTCTCCCTTTTTGTGTATCTGGAAATGTATTAATTTCTCGTTCAATTTTTAAAAATAGTTTTGCTTGATACAGAATTCTTGATTGACAGACTTTCTTTTGGCACTTTAGTATGTTGTCCCACTGCCTTTTGGTCTCCATGCTTACTGATGAGAAGTTAAGTGTTAATCATGTTGAGGCTCCTTTGTACATGATGAATTATTTTTTTCTTAGTGCTTTCTAAATTATCTCTGTATTTGGCATTTGAAAGCTCGACTATATTATTCTAGGCATTGATTTCCTTGAGTTTTTTTTTTACCACTTTGAGTTTGTTGTATTTCTTAATATGTAGGTTAGTTTTTCTTCAAATTTGGGAAGTTTTTGGCCATTGTGTGTCAAATATTCTTTTTGCTCTTTTTTCTTTTTCCTTTCCTTCAGACGGTTCCATTATGGGACTGCTGGCATGTTTGATGGTATCCCACAGATTTCTAAGGCTCTTCATTTTTTATAATTTTTTTCTGTTATTCATATTGGATAATCTCAGTTAACCTATCTTCATGTTTATTGATTTTTTCTTCTGCTAAGTCAAATCTGACATGGAAACCCCTCTAATTAAATGTTCATTCCAGTTATTGTTCTTGCAACTTCAGAATTTCTATTTGGCTGTCATAAAACTTCTATCTTTGTACTGATATTCTTGATTTGGTGACACATCATTATCATACTTTCCTTTAATTCTTTAGAGATGGCTTCCTTTAGTTCTTGGCACATATTTCTAACAGCTGATTTGGATTCTTTGTTTAGTAAGTCCAACATCTGTGCACTCTAAGGGTTAGTTTCTTTCAATTGCTCCACACCTTTTACAGTGTATTGATTGTACATTCCTGTGTCTTTTCCTATCTACTTTTTTTGTGTGTGTAGAAAACTGGACATTTTAGCAAATATAATATGGCAACTCCAGAAATCACATCTTCCCCTTCCTCGGGTTTATTTTTATGTGTATTTTTTCTTATTTTTTTAGTAACTTTCCAAGAATACTTCTATAAACTTTATATTTCCTTTGTGGCTACTAAAGTCTCTGCTCAGGTAATGGTCAGCTAATGATTGGTCAGAAATTTCATTACATATATATATATATATATATTTTTAAATTTATCTATTTTTATTTATTTATGGCTGTGTTGGATCTTCGTTTCTGTGCGAGGGCTTTCTCTAGTTGTGGCAAGCGGGGGCCACTCTTCATCCTGGTGCATGGGCCTCTCACTATCGCGGCCTCTCTTGTTGCGGAGCACAGGCTCCAGACGCGCAGGCTCAGTAATTGTGGCTCACGTGCCCTGTTGCTCCGCGGCATGTGGGATCTTCCCAGACCAGAGCTCAAACCCGTGTCCCTTGCATTGGCAGGCAGATTCTCAACCACTGTGCCACCAGGGAAGCCCTTCATTACATTTTTAAATCAATAAATCCTCCACCCTTTTCTTGCCTGGTTTCTAAAGACAAACTAAATGTAATTTTTATCCCTATTCCTGTATAGGTAAGATTTATTTCTTTCTATGGCTTCTTTCAATATTTTCTCTTTATTTTTAATGTTCTGTATTTTGAATATATTATACCGAGGTATAATTTTTTTGGTATATATCCTCTTTGGTGGCCTCTTAGATTCCTGGATCTATGGTTTGGTGTCTATCATTAACTTTGGAAAATTCTCAGCTATCATTACTATAAATATTTCTTCTGTTCCTTTCTCTTTCTTCTGCTTCTAATATTCCCATTATTTGTATCTTACACATTTTGTAATTATCTTACAGTTCCTTTATATTTTGTTCCATGCTTTACATTTTTTATTTTCTTTGCATTTTAGTTTTGGAAATTTCTATTAACATATGTTTAAGCTCACTTATTCTTTCCTCAGCCATGTCCAGTCTACTAATGAGATCTTCAAAAGCATTCCTTACATCAGTCACAGTATTTTTAATGCATAGTACTTCATTTTAATTATTTTTTAGTGTTTCTACCTCTATCTTTACCCATCTGTTCTTGCATATGGTCCACTTTTTCCATTAGCGACCTTAGCACATTCATCATATTTATTCTAAATTTTATGTTTGACAATACCAAAATTTCTCATATTTGAGTCTAGTTCTGACTCAGAATGCTTACTTCATCTCTTCAAACTGTTATTTTGCCTTGTAGCATGAATTTTAATTTTTTGTTGAATTTTGGACATGATGTATTGAGTAATAAGGAACTGAGATCGATAGGTCTATTAGGCTGAGCTTTTATGTTTATCTGGCTAAAGGACTATGATCGTTATTTTCTGTAACTATAGGGCCATAGGCTAAAATTTCCTCTAATTTTTCTATTTCTGCCTCCACTGTTGTCTTTGAGTTTTCCTAGATACTCCTTAGAGTCTGATGCTTGCAGTTCTTTTACCTGCAATCCCTGCTATTATACAGAAGCCCCTCTGATAAAGAGGAAGGAAAAACATTCTATAGTCCCATGAGTAAGTAAGTCTCAATCTCAGTTTCTCCTGAGGACAAGCCTTATTGTTAAGGAGAAAAGAATGCTCTGGATGTATTTCAATATGATTGATAACTTTTCTCTCCCTTACCTGGAAACACAAGAGAATTTTCTCTGATCTTTACAGTGAGAACCTGGTAGGGCTTTCAGAGGAAAAGTCACAAAATTGGGGAGGATCGCACCAAGACTGAGCCTCCTCAAAGTTTCTAACTCTCAAGCTAGTCTATGCTGAGCCTCCGGCAACTCATCAACTACACATTGGACTCAAAACCAGAAATCTAGAAGCTCATCTGAAACTTCTAAAAACCCTATAAATAGCAAATTAACATCCCCATTTTAGGATATGGAGCTGCTACAAAGAAAGATTAACTTACCCAATAAATTTTCCACAGTGTGGGGTGGTAATGTTTGGATCAGATTCCAGCTATGTCGACTGCAAAGTCTCTGCTCTTTAACAACATCTTATTCTACTTTTTTTGGTAAGATTAGGAAGATGGAAAAATACAATTCTATATATTCTACGTGAAAATAAAAGCTTAGGAATGATGGCAAAGTCAGAGAATCTATTGTTCTACACAGAATCTGGGTTTACGATCCATCTTGGCTATCTAACTGCATTTGGCATAAGTAGGTAGAAGGTCAGAAGCAACAACAACCCCCTATAAGTAATTTAAGATAAAATTTTGGACATAGATCTCTGTAACTAGCATGTACTTAACTAGGAAGGGGAAAAAAACTCATGTGTTCACAGTCCTAAACACTCTTCTTTTCTACCCTAGAGGTACAGCAGTGTAATTTGAAAGCTAGACCATCTAGTCTGGCTTTAAACTCTTATTATTCCACCTGTGAAATATTTCATTACAAAGCTAGATTCAAGTTCTTAGCCTTTCAGGTTTTTATGAGTATCTTGTCGTATTACCTTGCATTTCCTATAAATTCAGAGAAAGGCCACAAGCCTTGCCCCTAAAGGATACTTAATTAATTCTTAAAAAAATATTTTAACTTTGTTAATTTTTCTAATTTACAGATGGTTTCTACCCATGGAATATATCTTAATATAAATAACAAGTCTCTACATTTTCAGTGTTTTATCTAAAAGACGAGCATCTGCATTATGGGGAAATATTCAGATAATTATCTCTCTAGAGTTAGTTAAATTGAGCTTGTGAATTTCATCCTGGTATATAGTTTTGGTTTGGAACAACCCAGACTTATAAAGATCCTAAAATGGAAAAAGCAATATGAAAAATAAAGTAAAGACAGGTAACAAAATAGACTTTACAGTATAATAAAAATAAACCTTCAGGGAATGGAGTGATTTGCAAGAAGTTTCAGCACTAATTATGCATTGTTTACTTACTAGATCATAACAGTTTTCTTTGGAAAATTTGTATCTAATGCAAGTCCTGTTATAAAAATTTTTGTCACAAAAATTTTTCAAAAGCCCTTCTGGTTACTATATTGGCATCAGTTTGTGAAAAACAAAAATCACATTCCACACACAAATGATCTCAATGAATGTTTAAATTAATGAACTAAGCAAACCAAAAACACACTTCTTTCTTTTTTAAATAACAAATTAAATTCATTTTATACATTACTCATTACTATCTTCCTGTAAGCACTACCAAAAAGTCAAATGGGATTTACTCTGTGATCTGAGAGTAATTTGAGAAAGTTCACATGATATATCAGGTGCTTCCCAGATGAACAAGTGGTGAATAATGTCTAGTGATGATGATTTGACATTTTTGAGCACCTAATATATTTGTTCTCAAAAAAACTAAACAATAAGTATAATTGTTATCTCTACTTTACTAAAGACATGATTGAGGCACCAATAAAGTAATTTCCCAAATCACACATGTAATAATTGTTTGGGGGTCGGATTCCAACACAGATATTTGTATGCCAAGAACCCAAGCAAGGTGTTTACTACTCTGATATTGGAAGGAAATAGAGTATGTCACAATTTATCTTAATAAGAATGAAACCAATAGTCTTAGGTTGAATTTGAATCCTGAGCATAGTGGAACTCCAGGTTGTTTCACTGTTTCAGCAAAGTGACAGCATTGCTTTTTGCTTTTCATTTCTTGTCTTTTCTTTTTTAACCTCTTTAGCTGCTTATACTATTAAGTACTCCTTGAAACCATTTTATTTTAATTCACCACATAATTCTAACGGATTGGGAAAATACCATTCAGTTTTCTTGAAGGCCCTCCCTCTTTTGTTCCTCTTTTGTCACCACCAACAATGAAATAATTGAAAGAAAGCTACTTGCCATAGTTGGATCCATGCCTAGAGCAACTCTCTACTGGTTATAGTTTTGTTTTTTGTTTTTTTTTAGTTTAATAATCATTTATTTTCCTAACAGTGTGTTGTATCTACAGCTCCTCTTCCTTGTCTTTAATTTAATGTCTGTTTTGATTAAATGTGCACTGCCAACAGATTATGTCTATAATAGCTTTGGATCCTGTCAGGGCTCAACTGATATTAAATTGAGTTTAGAATAATTTGGATTTAGTTGTATTTCTTTTGCCAGACTGGCTAGTCATTGACTATCATCAAGCCACTTAATTCTGAAAATAGTTTTAAAATGTTAAATCACTCTGCTGCCCAGTAAAATTCTATATTCTATATTTGTTTCTACATTATTCTTAGGAGAGAGTAATTCTATGTCCTACTTGATAACCATCCACGTTGATGGCATCATATTATTCGCAACCTCCATTATTTTTTAGGTCTTATTAAGCAGATTACACTATTGCAATTTTATTCTCAGTATGGCTATATTTTAATATAATCATCAAAAATACAAAAGCATATTTTTATTTAGTATAAAACTTTACCAAAGAAGTTGTTGGAATTAACTCTAAATTTATATTTGCGTTACTGGACTCATTATTTCAAACATCTTGGTCTGAATCAATATCAGTAATGATTCATTCTTTTGATTAAGAAGTGACTCTGTCTGTAGATGTCAGATAATCACTGAGATGACCTATAATGAGAACATTTCACAACTCTCTGACTTAAATTTCTTATTCCCTCAACAGCATAATGACTTCCTTCTAGATCTTTTTATAGTGTCTCTGTGCTCCTGGGGTTTCTTTTCATGATCAGTCACTATCAAGGGTTGCTCCTATCATCTGTTTTTAGACAAAGAAATGTTGTGGCTCTATACAATAAAAACTGTGTTTTGTCTAGATATTTTAGAATTCTGGCACATTTCCTCGATTTTTTTTAAAGCCTTGTCCCACACATCTGTATATAAATTGCATATAACTGCAATAGTAAAAGATGATACAGGATACTCTTTGTTATTCTGTTAAGTGCTCTGAGGGGAATTAAAGTGGTTTCTTTTATATGAAATATTAAGATTAGAAATGCAAGATGTTCTTCTGATCCTGCCCCTTAGGAATATGGTATTTAAAAGTAAGTAAGGAAAAATGATAACATCTTGATGACATTCACTATGAATCTTGAAATTCATAGCAATACCAATATACAAAGAGCACTTTGTAGGTGAAATCATAAGTTTGTTGTTAAATCACTTGATTCTTTCTCAAACATTTTCTAAGGAATTGAACATTGCACCAACATAGAAATTTTTCTTTAAAATTCATAACATTTTTAAAACTCAAATACAGTCACTAAAATTTAGAAAAATCTTTATGTGTTGGGGTATTGTGCACTTTTCTTCCTCATGTTAAAAATGTGAATTGTTTCTTTATTGGTCTTAAAACTGATAGAATTTTGTTAGCTGTTCAGCTTTGTGGCTCAGTTTGTGCCTGGTTAGTGTCTGGTGAAAACAAAGTAAATGACCTTATGTGAATTCTGTGTCTTTGTTAAAGCAACAAGAACAGAACTAAATTTCTCATATATATTAAACATATTTTTAGGTTGTTTTTAACACCTAAAAAATAATTTTATTTTCGAGGATAAACTTTAATGAGGAATGTAGTCCCTATTGATCTCTTGATTCTGTCCTAAGTTGTGAAAGCCTCAAACTCCTTAATTAGATGTTTTTATCCTTCTCATAATATCTGCATTCCTGTTAGGTAGAGAAATTGTTGAAAAAGCATTAGAGATTTAGAAATGATGATGACTCAAATGACAGATTCATGCTTATTTTCTAGAACCTACAAAACAAAGGAGAGGATTTTTTCCCTCATTTAATAAAACTTTGATTTTGTGGGAGAGGGAAATAGATACTAAAACAAAAGAACACCCACAAAACAACACAGATACATTTTTATTAAAACATCTCATTCTTCTCTAATTTACAGCTAATACTCAGTTTCAGATCTCACATTAAAATTATATTCATCAACACTAACTTCTATCTTCTACATATGAAATTTAATCAAAACAATGCAATGTAATGTAAACAGAGGGAAACATGGCAAGTTGAGTTAGAGTTTCTTCTCTTTTCCAATTTTCTATCTTGGTAGTTTCAGTTTCCTCATCTGAACAAAAACATGGACCTAGTACTTGACCTCTTATATTCTTCCATCACCCATTTCTTCAAAGTTTGACAAATCTAAGAGTAGAGCTCAAGTGAACAACAAAAAAGCAAATAAAAACAATTTTGTAAGATATAAAATCGCAATTGATCATATTTTATAAGCTAAAAAGACCATAGTCAAGGTAACTTTATTTAAAAACTCTGAATCCTTAAATTAGCCACCAAATAGATAAATACAACAGTGACTCAAAAGTTTCTTCTTTTCAACTTAATATGTAGAATAAAAAGTTTAATCTAAATGATTTTGATAAGTATATCTGAGTGCCTTTTTTTATGCTCAACACTAGAATTATTTATGAGGTTAGTGTTGAAAAACATGTACTGCCCCAAAACTGTGTTATTAGTTTTTACTTCATCATCATTCTGGTAGATGGCAAGGCAGAACACCATGGAAAACTCAGACTTTAGGTTTGCATCTAATTTGATAACTATATTAGTTTCCTAGAGCTGATGTAACAAAGTACTGCAAACTGGTAGCTTACAACAACAGATTTATTCTCTCACAGTGCTGGAAGCTAGAAGTCTGAAATCCAGGTGTCAGTAGTGTGTTGGTTCCTTCTGGAGGCTCTGACATAGAATCTGTTTCCTGCCTCTCTCCTAGCTTTTGATTGTTGTCAAAAACCCTCGGTGTTCTTTTACTTGTAGACTCATCACTCCACTTCCTGCCTCCAGCTTCACATGGCATTCTCAGTTTGTGTGTGTGTGTGTGGGTGTTTCCTTTTCTTATAAAGACACTGTGGTATTAAATCAGAGCTCACCCTAATCCAGTAAGACCTCATTTTAACTCAATTACATTAGCAAAGACCCTGTTGTCAAATAAGGTCGCATTAACAAGTATCAGAGATTAGGACTTCAACATATATCTTAGGGATACAACTCAAACCACTATAATAACTAACCTCACTCTGAGTCCCAGTTTCATCATCAGTAAAAATGGAATGAGAATAATACCTATATTTTAGGAATAAATAAAAGAATATTTATAAAAATTAAGGTTAAAATTTATAATAAAAGCATTCATAAAGAACACAGTGTGGTGTATCTCTTTATTTCTCTATTAAGGAACGTGACTTCCAAGTTGCATACATCTGTATAATTGATGACAGAGTTGTGATGAAAATCCAAATATCCTTATTTCCAAGCCTGCTCTACCTACTCAAACATATCCCCATGGCTTATAACTTACTTTTTAGACCTGCTTACACTTGGCACACTGTCCTCTTCCTCTATCTGAAATCCATGATTACATATTACAAATATAAGAGGACAAAGAGAGTATCTGAAGAGTTTGGTAGGAAAATGAGGGAGCAGAGACATTATAATTCTTTTGAAGTTTAGTGGCTTAAGGAATTGTTTTGTGATTATTTGGCAAAGCAGCCAATCCAACAATCTCACGGATTTCATACTCATCTGTGATATTGTGATATAATAAGAAATGTAAGTCTTGGTCTCGATCCCCAGCTCCTGACCATAGCTCTTAAAATCCATTGTAATTTCCTAAGAGATAAGAGCAATAGAAGCATCTTTTGTTATAATATTTGATTTTTGTCCCCAGCTTCTGAAAAATGTCCTGAGTGATAGGAGTGAGAGAGACATCTTTTGTTATTTGTAATAAGCCCCTTTCAACCATACCTGAGTTTATGTTAAAAAGGTGACTTTGGGAACATGGGGGCTGGTTACCAGAAGAATCAACCATGTGATTACACAGTTGGAACTTTCAACCCCACCCTCAGTTCACTGGGGAGAGGAAAGAGGCTGGAAGGCTGGAGATGGACTTAATCATCAATGGCCAATGATTTAACCAATCATGCCTACATACTAAAGCCTCCAGGTTGGTGAACACATGGTTGTGCTGGGAGAGTTACATGTATGGGGAGGGAATGAAAACCTTGTGTCCCTTCCGTCATACCTTGCTCTATGCATCTCTTACATTTGGCTGCTCCTGAGTTGTATACATTATAATAAATGGGCAATAGTAAGTAAAGTACTTTCTTGAGTTTTGTGAGCTGTTTTAGCAAATTATCAAACGTGAGGAGGGGGTCAGGATTTATAGCCTGATTTATAGCCGGCTATAGGTCAGAAGTATAGGTGACACACTGGAACTTGAAGTTGGCATGTGAAATGGGGCATGGCAGTCTTGTGGGACTGAATACTGAACATGCGGTGTCTGTGCTAACTCCAGGTAGTTAGTCTCAGAATTGAACTACAGGACTTCCCGTTGGTGTCTATGGAGAACTGGAGACTTATTTGACTTGAAAAATCCACACATTTTGTATTAGAAGTGCTTTGAGTAGAGGAAACAGAGTTTTCCTTTAGTGGATTTATAGAAGAAAGTTTTTCTTTATCATCACAGACAAATGACTTCATTCAGTTAACTTGGATGACATTGAATATTTCTAATGAGTGGTCCTCGTTGAGAATCCATTTCCATAAAATTTCACAGATTTGAGGTATAGTTGAAGTGTATTAAGTTTATACTTCCATGTACAAGTTTGATTTCTTACATAAAATATTTGCATACGAAAAGAGGTCATTGAAGCTTCCTTAGCAGTTTATCTTATTGCCTGAATATTAACATAGTGGTTTCCATTCCTCCACCATGAAATCTGGGTACTCTAACCTGCTCAGCGCCATCTTGCTGTCGTTCTGATAAACACAGCATACAGTTCACCTCAGGAGCTAAGTGTGAGGTGGTATAATGAAATGGCACAGGAAAAGTAAAGGTCTCCCTGAGAGTCAGTTTAGATGGCTATCATAAAAAAATCTATGAACAATAAATACTGGAGAGGGTGTGGAGAAAAGGGAACCCTCGTACACTGTTGGCGGAAATGTAAATTTGTATAGCTACTATGGAGAACAGTACGGAAGTTACTTTAAAAACTAAAAATAGAGTTACCATATGACCCAGCAATCCCACTCCTGGGCATATATCCAGAGAAAACCATAATTTGAAAGGATGCATGCACCCTGATGTTCACTGAAGCACTATTTACAATAGCCAGGACATGAAACTAAACTAAATGTCCATCAACAGAGGAATGGATAAAGAATATGTTGTACATATATACAATGGAATATTACTCAGCCATAAAAAGGAACAAAATTGTGCCATTTGCAGAGACATGGATGGACCTAGAGATTGTCATACTAAGTGAAGTAAGTCAGAAAGAGGAAAACAAGTATTGTATAATATCGCTTATATGTGGAATCTAGAAAAATGGTAGAGATGAACTTACTTGCAAAGCAGAAATAGAGTCACAGATGTACAGAACAAACATATGGATACCAAGGGAGGAAGGGGGGTGGTGGGATGAACTGGGAAATTGGGACTGACATATACACTACTATGTATAAAATAGATAACTAATGAGAACCTACTGTATAGCACAGGGAACTCTACTCGATGCTCTGTGGTGACCTAAATGGGAAGAAAATCTAAAAAGAGAGTGGATATATGTATATGTATAACTGAGTCACTTTGCTGTACAGCAAGAAACTAACACAACATTGTAAAGCAACTATACTCCAATAAAAATTAATTTTTAAAAATGGAAATCTTCTTTGAAATCTCAAGGAGAGTATGAAGTCATATCACACTCACCAAAGGGCTTTTGGGTGGTGATTGCTGAGACCAAATAGGCTTCCAGGCATGTAAGGAGTTCTTCTTGCCTACTCCTTGTGCACCTGGGAGAAATGGTTTCCCCTCAGGGACCAAGTCCTGGGTCAGGTCCTCCCCCACCCTGCACCTCAGTTTCTCATTTCTAGCTGCATCCTGTGGCCCTGCTCACTAAAAGCTCATTTTCTTTTTGGTTGACTCTCATTATTAATGGCAAAATTGTTCTTCTTTCTTCAAAAGATGGATTACCATAACTAATTTATATATATTTGCCAAATATCCAGTTCCCAGAATGCAAAGGAGAAAAAGATAGAGAAAGAACACAGTACAAGAGGGAAATGGCAGAGGAATAAAAAGGAAGAAGGACCCTTGTAAGTATCTCTTCTTGCAAAGATAAGAAACAATAAAATTCACAATGAGTTGAGTGTTTATATTTTTAAGAAAAGGTGAATGTTTCAACCTTCCTCCCTAGAACTCACTATTGATGAGTCAAATTCTTTAGACATTTTCCTCTCTTATGCCACCACCAAAATGGAGAAAATGTTAATTTAACCACTAACCTAAAATGAAATATTCATGAAATTATGGAATTACTCCTCATCTTTCCTACATCTCTATGATAAACACCTAATCTTTGAACTTTCCCACATAGGTATGTTTTCCAAAACTTTAATAACTTTTAAATTCCAATTTGATAATTTGAGTACTTTTCAAAGTATTGTTTTCTTTCTGTTAAAGTAAAATTTGGGAAGAATACACTAATCTACTGCTCTGTGTCTATATGAAACATATAGTAATAAAGAAATGAGAGGAAGGGAGAGAGAGAAAAGAGAGAGAAAGTAATAGAGGAAAAAAATACTTTAATAATGCAAATAAGCATTTTGGAGCTTCATCTCTCACTAGACTTTTTTTTTTTTTTAAAGATAAAACAATGGTTTGATCCTTCTCACTATCTTTTTTTCTTTTACTCCACTGGTTGTGTGTGTGATATATGCCACTCTCTCTCCCTGTTTCTCTCTTTCTCTAATATCTCTCTTTAACATTCTCTCTCTCTCTCTCCTGCTCCAGCTTACATTGTAAATTCTGAGAGTAGACAGACCAGATATTCAAATGTATACAGATATATACAAATCTCTCTATAAAGTCCCAAGTAATATAGCATGTGATGTTAGTGCATAAAATTGGAATTGAGAAATATATATTTTTGTTTTGTTTTGTCTTAAAGATAGTGATATTAGCTTACATTACTTATATAAACCTCATTTTACTTATGGTCCTAATCTGCTTTGCTGCTTTGATTTTATGTGCCTTGGTCAAACCTTGTTCAAGGAAATGGAAGAGCTAAATACCAAGGTGTTCAGACAAAGAGTGGCTTTATTCTTTCACTTTATGCTTCTAATTGGGATACAAACTCAACTAGAAGCATCTCCAGAAAGGAAAGATTTCCATCATGTGTACTTCATACTCCTCTGTTATGCACCAGGATTGGAAAGATAAGGTAGTATGTGAAAGACACCTGCATGGGAGCCCTTATTCCTAAGGGACTACAAAGGACCCGAAGAACTTCTTTAATACCGTGCACTCAGCACAGCCATCTTGGGAACAAAAGAGAAAACTCTGCTTGCCTTCCATCTAAACATTTGGACTTTAATAAGAGCTTTATTGTCTTCTATGGGAAACTATAAAATCTGAAAAATTCCTCAAAACTTCACATATGGGTAACTCCACTGCCTCTCATCAAGTGTTCTGTGGTCTCTTAGGGCATATTTCAATTTCACTAGGCTTAACACACTTTTAGGATGTGGCCCAACACTGAGCAAAGGAAAAATATATTTTTGCCATGCTAGACTAATTGTTGCTTGTCATCTTTTCATTTTTTATTTAGTCTCAATATAATTCTCTAGTTGCTCATTCAAAAGCAGTGTTATGGGAAACCTGCTATGCAGTATGGTGAGGGGTTAGGTATGACTAACTACTTATACAGTCATCTTGGGTGGTCAAGAATATTGTGGTTTGGGGAATTTCAAAAACACCTTGTATTAAAAACACCTGTTTTGAATCCATGTTACTCTTCATTAGTATTGCTAGCTCAGAAATAGTTTACAAATCAATATAAAAATTTGAAATTAAATGATGTACTAGTGTCTCAGTGGATGCATAAGCTTAGTTAAAGTGTTTTTAGGTAAGCATTTTATTTTTCACACAAAGGAAGAAAAAAGCATGCTTCCCTGGTACATTATTTGCATATCATGCTAATTAGGGCCAATTAGAATATTCCTAGCCTAGTTTTTATACAGAAAAATTTATAGCTTCATATCTCCTTAATGCTGAGAAAAGTAATATCAGAATGATGCCTAATATAACAAAAATTTTAGAAAACAATAAATTTATTTAAATCATTTGAACAGCATCATTTGTTTTAAAAAATTACCCTTCAATATGAATTTCTCACTTTTAAAACAATGTTGTTCTTCAGGAAAAAATAAAACAAGAGACTATAAAAGAAAGATGAAGTACATAGCTTAGTATATTTGCTGCCTTCATTCTCTTTGCTAGTGCTAACAATCTCTAGTCAGGAAGGACTTGCCAAAGATGAGTTTGGCAATTCACAAGCCTGTAGGATGCTGAAAAACATATAATACAATTGACAAGTATTATGCTTCTCAGCTTCTGTGGAAATAGTTCTAAATTCTGAATTCAACTCAGTGGTAAGGATATTGTGTGAAAAATCTGCAATCTTCTTGCAGATAGGTTATTTGTTGACTTGCCTGTCATTGGTGGAATGTAAAGTGATGGTGGTAAAAAAAAAAATGGAAAATGCAGTTTGATGTTTGTATCAACACCGGAAGGCCAGATCCAAATGATACAGAAATTTCCTATTTAGGTCAGTCAGGTTTTTTTTTTTTTTTTTTTTTTTTTTGGTCTGTCTTTGGGGCTGTTCAATACAAGTTGAAGTTTTCAATAATAGATCTGTAAGCTATGAAACACAATTTCTGTTGGCTTACTTTTAAAACTTGATTCATGTTTGACTCATCTGGTCCATGTAGATTTAACTAAACTGAACATTACTGAAAGAAAATTATATAAACAAGGACCCAGCAATCATTTAATAAAATGATTAAAAATTAAAAATAAAGTCATTTTTAATTCCTTTAAAAAATAATATCTAAATACCTCATGTGAAGAGCAAATGAACAGAAGATCTATATGCAATAGAGTTTATAAAGACTGCTCAAGAAAATAATTTTAAGAGAGGGCAAAACATGATAAATTCAAGAGAATGAGAAGAAAAGACAGTCTAGGAAGAAATATTTGCAAAAGACACATTTGATAAAGGACTGTTAGCCAGACATAAATTACAAGATCCTTTTTGACCCACCTCCTAGAGAAATGGAAATAAAAACAAAAATAAACAAATGGGACCTAATGAAACTTAAAAGCTTTTGCACAGCAAAGGAAACCATAAACAAGACGAAAAGACAACCCTCAGAATGGGAGAAAATATGTGCAAATGAAGCAACTGGCAAAGGATTAATCTCCAATACATACAAGCAACTCATGCAGCTCAATATCAAAAAAACAAACAACCCAATCCAAAAATGGGCAGAAGACCTAAATAGACATTTCTCCAAAGAAGATATACAGATTGCCAACAAACACATGAAAGAATGCTCAGCATCATTAATCATTAGAGAAATGCAAGTCAAAACTACAATGAGATATCTTCTCACACCAGTCAGAATGGCCATCATCAAAAAATCTAGAAACAATAAATGCTGGAGAGGGTGTGGAGAAAAGAGAACACTCTTGCACTGTTGGTGGGAATGTAAATTGATACAGCCACTATGGAGAACTGTATGGAGGTTCCTTAAAAAACTAAAAATAAAACTACCATACGACTCAGCAATGCCACTACTGGGCATATACCCTGAGAAAACCATAATTCAAAAAGAGTCATGTACCACAATGTTCATTGCAGCTCTATTTACAATAGCCAGGATATGGAAGCAACCTAAGTGTCCATCGACAGATGAATGGATAAAGAAGACGTGGCACATATATACAATGGAATATTACTCAGCCATAAAAAGAAATGAAATTGAGTTATTTGTAGTGAGGTGGATGGACCTAGAGTCTGTCGTACAGAGTGAAGTAAGTCAGAAAGAGAAAAACAAATACTGTATGATAACACATATATAGAATCTTAAAAAAAAAAAAAATGGTTCTGAAGAACCTAGGGGCAGGACAGGAATAAAGACGCAGACGTAGAGAATGGACTTGAGGACACGGGGAGGGGGAAGGGCAAGCTGGGATGAATTGAGAGAGTGGCATGGACTTATATATACTACCAAATGTAAAATAGCTAGCTAGTGGGAAGCAGCTGCATAGCACAGGGAGATCAGGTCAGTGCTTTGTGACCTCCTAGAGGTCAGTACTTAAGTACTGAATTCTGCAATAGCAAGTGCTGCCTCATTGTGAGGAGGACCACAGAGAGAAACAAAAGGAAAAAGGAAAAAAAAAAGGACTGGATGTCGGAGCCAACCTCAAAGGACTGGCAGAGCCAGGGAGAGCCAAATTAAGGGCTAGGTAAGCAAAGAGGATCCAGTTGACTGAAACAAGGACGTACGTCACTGGAAGCCCATGTAAGGACCTGAGGCACAGCATGACTGCCACACCAGTCCACTACACCTGGAGGATATGCATGCTTTTGCTTGTATGGCAACACCCTCTGGAAAGGTAAAAATGGAAGAGTAAAACCCTTGAATGATCACTGGAAGAGCATATTTTAAGCTAGACAAAAATGGAAACAGAGTTCATTGAAAATTGTAATATTTTTCTCTACCCAGGGGAGCAGAACCCTGGAAGAAAGCTGATCACATATAGTCTAGGAAACTTTGGAAAATTTTACATTTTTTAACAGAATTCAATAGAGGGTGCATGGGGTCCTAATTCAATTAGAACTATTTGCTCAAGGAAAAATTTAGTATTGCCAAGGAATTGGTAATAAGAATAAGAATTCTGGGCTTTTCCCCCCCCCCATTTCTCAATATTGACTTATTGCTAGTTATTTGGGGATTGGTCCAGTTATCATTCACAGTGATCCAAGTGATACCACTGAATTATACCATGAGTGAAGCTATACTTTAGAGATAGTAATAGTGCTCTCCAAGGCCCCAGGGGGACTATCCCCGTAACAAATTGATCAAGATCTGAGCAAAAGAAGTTGCAATTGTTAGTGGTAAGTTGTGAGGAATATAAGACCTTTTTCATTAATGACATATTGTGCAGGATATGACTCCTCTACCAGACATGAAAACAAATCATGTTAATAAAAAATTCGAAAGAAGTTTGGTATCAGAGCAATAAAAAAGTAGGATATCGACTAATTCATTTCCCCCACAGCATCAAGACACACTTCTTTTCAAACAAATATTTGGAGTAATATAAATAGCTTCTGTGTAAGTTATTTGATCAAATTTCCTCTTTTTCTGGTTCTTAATGTTATACTCTTCGCAGTGTTCCTCGGTTGCCTGGGCATTCCAGCTAAATTATATCACTTTCAGCAGGACTCAAATACAGACTCTGTAGATGCACAAATGGTTAAAGAAAACAGAGTTAACACAGATCCTTTATCCCCTCATTGTTTTTTAATATTACTGGCTATATATTTCAACATTTTAACTAAATCACTGAAGTATCATAATGTCTTCAATGGAGGAGGAAAGCACAATTCATTTAAGTCACACATTAGAAATTGTATGCAACTTATAAGGTGTATGGAAAAGCATATTAAATTTTTACTGATATGACACACTTAATTACCAAAATTAATTTTTACAGATGGCACGTTTGCAGAAGCTTTGCACTGGATAAGCCTCCTTTCGATTCTCATCTTCAGAATTGAGTGTGTTGACAGGTTGACATTCTAAATACAGAAAGAAAGATGGGATCTCTCTTTTTATTTGTTCTTAATTTGGCAAGACTTATGGGTAGTTGTCTCAAAGAATCTGCATAGTATCCATAAAGAATCACTTTTCCATAGCAGTAAACACACTTACTTGCCCACCGTGTCTTCTGGATAGGAAAAATCCACACATGCTACCTTGAGACTATTATGAATAGTAGATTTACTTTTCTCAAATTAATCTCTCCTTCTAATCACCATAGAGCTTGTTTTGAATACTCCCAGCCCCGACTTCTTCATCTCTCATTGATAACTGAATTCACTTCAATGTGCTTCTGTGCCACTGTATTGAAGATGCTTTCACTAAGTTTACCCGTGAGCTTGCAATTCCCAAATCCACTGAATATTTTTCAGACCTTCTTTTTCTTTCTCTTTTTCTTTCTTTTTTTTTTTTTTTTTTGTTTTGGTTGCACCACGCAGTTTGTGGGATTTTAGTTCCCTGACCAGGGATTGAACCCGGGCCCTCGGCACTGAGAGCACAGAGTCCTAATCATTGGACCACCAGGGAATTCCCAGAACTTATGATATCTGTCCAGTATCTGTAATAATTCTCATATATTTTACCATAAGCATGAAATGTTTAACTCCTGTCTCCAAACTCACAAAATACACTTGCAAACATGAACAAAACTTTTCTTCATGGAAACCCATGTTTCAAGAACTCAGACCGTGACTGCACCATGCCCCAGCCTCTGGCTATGCCACTTTTCTTATGTTGTTCATCTGGAAATTACTGTTAGGATTTAGGGAAAGGAGAGGTTTTGTTTTCCCCATGATTGAGAGAGATTCATACTTGATAAAACCTCAGATCAGCTGTGTAAACTTTGGTAAATTACTTGACATCTATTAATCTATTTGAAAAATGTGAATATTAATAATGATAATAATACAATTTATTGGGAGCTGTCTCTGTCTTAAGCAGGATGTGCTGGTGCTTTATCTGTATACCCTCTTAATTCTCAAAGCAAATCCATAAGTAATATGCCATTAAAATCTCACTTTCCCATATTTAGAAAGTGAACTTTAAAATTTTTGAAGGACTTGCTGTAGGGCACACAACTAGTAGGTAAGACAACAGAGATTTCTGCTCTTGTCTCTTTACTCAAAAACCTCCCACCTCACAGCATTGTCATACCCAGCACGTCCTTGTCACTCCTTAAATAATATCTGAAACAATGAAATTGTTGAATAAGATTTCAAAATATAAATCTTCCTGAATATACATTTTGTGCAGGGAAATTGGTGAAAATATGTGCTAACCAAGAATGAAAATTATGAGCAAACATTTATTTATTTGCTTAAAAAGAGAGAGAGAGGGAGCAGCTAGCACAAAGAGAATATGGGAATATTCACAAATGGATTAAAATGCACAGATAAAGGACCAAAACTGAAATGAAAGGAAAGTGGCATCCAGGAGGACAAGGAAATTCAAAGAATCTCCCAGTGTGACTCAGTCTGAAATAGCTTGAGATGTTTCAGTCAGCTTGAATACACAGACCAGCTAGGGGTGAGATGTTGCTCTTGAATAATTATTTCCACTCCTACTTTTTTGATATATAAACCAAATAGTGACAGGATGTCTCTGTCTTTATCAGATGAATGTCAGCATTAGCTTTCTTACATTGTTACAGAAATTGTATTTCAAAAATAAGCCTATTTGTGGAACAAACACAAAGGAAATAAATTCCTTTATAATAAAATTATTGTAGCATTAAATATGCATTCTATTTGATTATAAAATAGTTGCAGATAAGCACAATACATTTTCCAGCTCATTTACTTTTCTGAAATCTTCCCACGTAAGTCATATGGATTTTACTTCAGAAAGCACGAGATAAATAAAATAACAATTTACCATTAGATCTCATGAATAAGTGAAAGAATGTTGCTTTCCAAGACAGGCTAAATGAACTATATTTGAGATCATGATAATGAATTTCAAACATGTTAAATAATGTTCTTAGTTACATGAACTAACAAGAATTCAAATTTTTAAACAGAATTGATATATTTTGCTATATTTATTGTTATATAAATCTGGTGAAATAGTAGCTGTTATTGAAAATTAGTGCTCTAAAGCTGATGTACCTTGGTTTTTTTTCAACTTTCTGAATTCTGGTTTTATCTCTTAAACCTTCTTTCCCAACTTTGTATTCTCCCTCAAATTTGGACCTAGGGTTCCTCCTAAGATCGAGTCATCAATCTAGTTCTGATCTTTTCCTCTATTTAGGATGGGAATTATCTGTCCTCTTTTGTTCTGTGGCAAAAATCATAATTCATATTATCTCATAGCTTTACCTTGATATGCAATACTACAGAAATAAAGACAATATTAAAAAACTGCAGAAAGAGAAAAGTAAATTGAGAAGAGAAAATTAAATTTAGGCATTAAAAATCAAGTGTATCACAACTTAAATTCAAAAAGTGAACCTGCATATATACATAAAAGATTAGGAAAGAAGGATAATGTAACTGTAGATTTTTGAAGATAATAAATTGTGAAATAAAAATAGTGTGAAAAATCCTGAGGAAATGAGTGATTTTCCAGCTAAATATAAACCTTCAAAATTGATCCAAGAAAAGTGAAATTTTCAAACCTATATAATGACAGAAGAAAGGAAAACAAATTCTCAAAGATGATCAACAAAATTCACAAAGCCCAAAGGTTTTAAGGTATTTGATTCTCATGCTATGTAAATTGCTTAAAAGCATAAGGAAGATGGAAAGCCACCAAATTTATTTAATGAAGCCAGTATAACATTAATAAACATTCTTGACAAAGGAGTAAAATAAGGAAACTTGTAAAGTGTCTGTTTGGGCCCTGTGGGAAGCAGATAACAACATGGGCAAGATATTAACAGGGGAAACACCTATGAAAGAGAAAGGGGAGCAGGAATAGGCAGGGAAACCCTTCAGACCAGGACACCAGCATTATAGCTGTGGAAGTAGAGAGCAATCAGAGGAAGATTAAGGAGAAAGATCCTCAGTGTGGTGCAGGTAGGTCCAATAGAGTTTTGTCCAGCTCAGTCAGAAGCTCCAACATAAAGAATGCCTACAGAAAAGTCTGAAATTGGCAGATGTGCCCAGGCCCCTGCAATCCTAGTATCAATAGTTATTGTCTGGAGCTGCCCGGAAGAATGTAGTCTTGGTGTGAATTCTGCAGAGAAAAACAGAGGCCCTGCAACTGAAAGCTGGCAGCTAACTGACTGTACTCCTTGTAAGTAAATTCTCTCTTGAGAGAACATCTCCCATATATACCATGTGCCATGAAACTGCCACATAGACCTACATTATGAATAAATATAAATGCTAAATAAAACACCAGAAATATTTGTCAGCCTTATGATAAAAGAATAATATGTCATGGCTAACTAGAATTTATTAAAGGAATACAAGTAAACTTTAAAGTATATGCATATGGAAGTTCACGTGACTGGTCTTTGAATATCAAACTCTAGGTGTTACCATTTCATGGGCAGGATAAATGGTGAGCTGACATATGGAAATTTAGTCCAGAGTTGCAAAGGCAAACATTTCAGATTGTAGGATCTGAGTTCTTATTGAGCTGCTTCCTCTCTGGGCAATATTATATGACATGTTTCAATGTATGGGTAGTTTTTTTTTAAAAATTTACTCTGTTTAATGATTTTCATCAACATCAAGCTACCCAATATTCTGTAATCTAATACTTGATTTTATGTCACCATCATAAAAAAAAATTTTTAATATTTAATATTTGTTCTCTGATTAGAGTTGGTAAAACTGATATATAATACATCATCAACATTACCAAATATTATTTCAGTAAACATCCTACATCATATTTACCAGTGGAACATTAGAAGATTTGTCATTAAAGTCATGAACAAGATAATGCTACTGCAAAGACCATTATTTTTTAACACTATTTTGTAAATAACAGCAACTACATTACGTGATGTAGAAGGCAAAATTATCATTATGTTTACGTGTTTAACTCTTACCCTGGAAAACCTACTAAAATCATTAAAATTAATAAGAGAGAGTTGTAAGATGACTTTTACAAAAATATTAATATTAGTAATTTTAATATGCCATGTGGTTATTGACATGAAAAAGTCACCACCCATAATAAATATATAAATTATATTACTTATAGGAAATATTTCAACAAGAAAAGCTTTAAAAACTGAATGAAGATACTTTCCTGAAGTGAAAGAAAGATGAACAAAAGGAAAGACATACTTTATTGCTGCAGGAAAAGACTTTGCCTAGCAAAACTAGTGGTTACCAATGGGGAGAGGGAAGGAGGTAGGTGAAATATAGAGGTAGGAAAAAAATTGGTTATCATGGAATTATATGAAATCATGTGTGTGAAACTTTTTAAAATTGAAAAGCACTATAGAATTTAAAGAATCTTTTATTCAAAAAAAAAAAGTTCTTGAAGGAAATTAAAAGTGCTACTCCGGTGAACACATGAATGATAAGAAAGCAAAACATTCTTACTGCTGATGTGGAGAAAGTTTTAGTGGTCTGGATAAAAGCTCAAATCAGACACAACTTTCCTTTGAACCAAAGCCTAATCTGAGCACGGCCCTAACTCTCTTCAATTCTACGAAGACTGAGAGAGGTGAGAAAGCTGCTAATAGTTTGAACCTATTAGAGGTTGGCTTATAAGGTTTATGGAAATAAGCCATCTCCATAACATGAAAGTACAAGATGAAGCAGCAAGTACTGACATAAAGGCTGCAGCAAGTTATCAAGATCTGGCTATGATAATTGATGAACAGATTTTCAATGTAGACAGATAGTCTTATGTTGAAAGAATATGTCATCCAGGACTTTCATAGCTAGAGAGGAGAAGTCAATGCCTGGCTTCAAAGCATCAAAAGATAGGCTGACTCTCTTGTTAGGGACAAATGCAGCTGGTGGCTTTATGGTAAAGCCAATGCTCACTTACCATGCTGAAAATCCTAGGGTCCTTCAGAATTATGCTAAATCTACTCTGCCTGTGTTCTATAAGTAGGACAACACCTGGGTGATGGCACATTTATTTAAAACATTGTTTACTGAGTATTCACTGTTGAGACCTACTGCTCAGGGAAAAAAAAAAAAAAATCCTTTCAAAATATTACTGCTCATTGACAGTGCACCTGGTCACCCAAGAGCTCTGATGGGATGTATAATGAGATTAATGTTGATTTCATGTCTGCTAACACAGCATTCATTCTGCCGCCCATGGATCAAGAGTGATTTTGACTTTCAAGTCTTATTATTTAAGAAATACATTTTATAAGGTTATAGCTGCCATAGATAGCGATTCCTCTGACAGATCTGGGCAAAGCAAATTAAAAACCTTCTAGAAAGGATTCACTGTTCTAGATACTATTAAGAACTTCTGTGATTTATGGGAAGAGGTCAAAATATCAACAATAATGGGAGCTTGGGAGAAGTTAATACAACCCTCATGGATGACTTTGAAGGGTTCGAGGCTTCAGTGGAAGAAGTAATTGCAGATGTGGTGGAAATAGCAAGAGAATTAGAATGAGAATTTGAACCTGAATACATGACTGAATTGCTGCAATCTCATGATAAAACTTTAGGGGATGAGGAATTGACTCATGGATTAACAAAGAAAGAAGTTTCTTGAGATGGACTCTACTTCTAGTGAAGCTGCTGTGAAGACGGTTGAAATGAAAACAAAGAATTTAGTATATTACATAAACTTAGTTGATAAAGCAGTAGCAGGATTTGAGAGAATTAATCCCAATTTTGAAAGAAGTTCTACTTTTGAAGGAAATAAAACACTATCAAAGAGCATTGCACACTATAGATAAATTATTTGTGAAAGAAAGAGTAAATCAATGCAGCAAACTGCATTGTCTTATTTTAATAAACCCCAGCCTTCAACAGCCACCACCCTGCTCAGTCAGCAGCCATCAGCAATGAGCAAGGCAGGACCTTCTACCAGCAAAAAGATTATGACTTGCTGAAGGCTCAGATGATGGTTATTTTTTAGCAAAAAAGAATTTTTATTAAGGTATATATATATTTTTTAGATATAATACTATTGCAGACTTCATAAACTACAGTGATGTATAAACATAATTTTATATGTACTGGGAAACCAAAAAATTAGTGTGACTTACTTTATTGTGATATTCGTTTTACTGTGGTGGTCTGGGAGCTGACCTGCAATACCTCTGGAGTATACTTGTATTTGTTTTCCTCAAATAATTTACAAATAAATATTTGAAATGGAAATAGATCAATTTGATCAAAATCATCCTAAAAGTCACTTTAAATAGTAACTATGCAAGAATGGCCAAGAATATATAGAAAGGCGTGTTATGCCTTGTCCTGATATATTATAGTAGGTGTTAAAATGCTAAGAATTTGAAAACAATTGCATTGTATTAATGTTAGTGATGTCTTTTATATTGTAAACATAGAATGAAAATAAGTCAGAGGAGTATAATTTACTTTTGTGTTGATATTTGATTAATTTCTTTAAATTAACAAAGATCCATATCTTACACCTTACAACTAAATTAATTACATAAAATTTATGTCAAAAGTTAAATTAAAAAAAAACAAATTAAAAGAAAGTGTAAAACAATGTCTAAATATCACTGTGAGGATTGTTTGTTAAAATAAATAAGGCCTGATAAATTTGACATTTGAAAGGGTACATTTTCATTACTTTGGAAAACATCAAAATAAATTATAAAAAATAAACTTGGAAAGTTTTTCATCCAAAATGCAGAAAAGGGGTTAATAGCTGTGCCATATGGCCAGCTTTTATGAATTAATAAAATTAACTAAACATCTTAACCAAAAATAGACAATGGGTAGTAATAGGTAAGAAAGAAATGAAAAACAAAACAAACTACCAAAAACATATGAATACAATGAAGAACAAATATCATTTTATTTATGAAGCTGCCAATGATTTTTTTAATTAAATTCTTTGGGTGCTTTAGGATGCAGATATGCAGGTACTACGTACATTAATGTGTGTGTGTATATATATATATATATATATATATATGTATGTGTATATATATATATTTTAGAGCCTTTCTAGATTGTAATTCTGCTTTACATGTACTGAGAGATATATTTATACCATGTGTTAGAGTGAATTTTTTTCTAAAAATTTTGAAAGTATTTAAAGATACATAAAAAGGTACACAAATATATAAATAATATTCATAGCTATGTCATCTCTTTAGAAAGTCTTGAAACAACTTGAGCTCTTCGTAGTTGGAAATCAAATAAGTATTTTAAATTGTAAATAATTACAATTGATTATTATGTAAATAAATATGAGAAACTGCTAAATGAAGTGGAAATTATTACAATTTATGACTGACTGAAAAATTTATAAGATATTATGTTATGAAAGAATTGTTCTGAGCAACAACTAAAGGCAAAATATCAAATATAGGATTACATGTAACATATATAAGAACAGAATCACACAGACACAACAGAAAATAACAGTTTGATACCAGGAATAATGGATATAGAGCTCTGGAAGTTTACCAAAAAACCCTACTAATGCAATAATATGAAAGAACTAATATCAATAATAATATGACATATTATAAATCAAAATGCAATTAAACGTTTTTGTTGTTGTTCTTGCCTGCCTTTTGGAGAGAGAGGCTCCTAAAGGTTTAATTATCTGATTCACACACTAAAGCTCCATGGAAGGAGGAAGCTGAGATTTGGAAGCAGGAAACTAAAAATAAGGTTTGAAAGTTGGGAAGAACCCATTGGATGTCATTTGAGGTCTAGCAGTTCTAAAGAAGAGGGAACTGAATAGTAGGTGAGGTTGAGTAATGAGAAAAAAATTCCTGACCCAAGTACATTAGACTTCTCTGAATCCAGGTTCTTCTTCTTGGGTTTGGTTTATAGCCTTCAGGTGGCCTGGGAGAGACAAGCAGAGCCGGAGGAAAGGGAAAGGAAGGAGTTGCAAAAAAGGTTAAGCGGGGACTAATGAAGCAAGGCTATTGTCAAAGATACAGGAAATGTAAAAAAAAAACAGAAGGATTCTTGGTACTCAACACTGATAATTGTGTGTGTTTCCTGTTCTCACACTGAAATTCCATCACCTGCATTTTCTCTCTAGTTCCTTCCTCAAAAAGTAGATGTAGCTGATTTAATGCTATCGATTCATATCTGCCAAATAATCACCACACCATTTCAACTCTGCCAGGACACATATTGTTCTTTCACTCAAGCTATATGGAAAGGCATTATATTTCTTTACCTTATTTCTGCTTGTTGATATTTCATCAGGAAACATAACTTTTCCCTATTTTCCTTAATATTTCTCTGTCTTGTTCCAAATCTAAAATGTTCAATATCTAACACCACAACTTATTCTTTTACTGTTTACAGGAAAGACTCTTTTGAATCTTTAATGGGATATGAAAGGGCAATAAACTCAGTGGCTATATATACAGAAAATAAATATTCAAATACTTATTTCTTAGGAATCTTTGTTTTCCATAAAATTTTCTTCTTAGTGTCACAACAGTATCAATTTTCCCAGAGTAGAAAATCAATTCAGGAGTCTTCTGACAATGTTAAGAAAATGCCTGTTTGTTGTATAAACCAGATGTCGATCATGCCCAGCAGTGGATTTGCAGCCTGAGTCCCCCTTATCCCTTCGGTGTAAAATTGATGAGATTAACCCCACACAAAAAAAGAAGACAGAGAACCTTCTTAGCAGGCAGGGCGGAAAGAATATGAACAATATTGGAAACCTATTTGTGCGGGGCAATGGGTGACATATGACACTCCTGATGAGTGTTGTGGGAATTAGAAGAGCCAAAAAATGGTGAGTAGGACCTTCTTACACATAGGTTTCTGATATAAGGTTATAGATGGTTTATGCGATTTCCATTTATTGTGTTCTCAATTCACTGATAATACTTCTATTTTTACTAACCACTGAGACCTAAGCAAAAAAATAGGTCAAGAGTCATCTACATCTTTGAGCTAATAATGCCATGTTTCAGATGAATGCAATTAGATTTTTAAAGTAGCTCAATATTAGAAAGAATTATTCTGGCTATGAAACATATGCAATGCACCAGCCTGAGACTTTTCCTTTCTGTCCTTTTCCTTTCCCCTTCTTGCCCTTCAACTTTCTCGTTCTATACTCAGTCCCAAAGGACTTTGATCTTATAATTTAGAATCTGTTTGGTTCTTCGAGAAATAACCATGAAACAATGTAAGGACAAAATTTGATATGGAAAAACATTTCTCTGACTTCTATTTAACAACAAATAAACCCCAGAAAACCTCTAAAAATGTAATTTGGGGACACTTGCAAAAGTTTCTTCTATAAGAAAACTGGACAAGATTTTCATTAAATGTGGCCTTATATATTAGAATTACTTATAATCTTTGTTATATTAATCAAAACAGTAGGTGAACGAGCTGTCCAGAACTGTGGTTCTTTACCTCTTTCTGTAGCAGTTGTTGACATGTCATGCTCAAAAAACACAGAAAAACTATTTGAATGTATATATAACTAATATTGCTTACACTAGAAGCAACCACAAATCTCTTCAAAATACAAAGAAATCCCACATATATCAATACATCAGGGGGAAAAAATTCTTATTTGCCTTTCAAAGTAATCAGTTTTATCCCCAGAAAATAGGTCCAATTTACTGACAGCTATAAGCTGGATAGTAAATTGACTCTTTATGATATCATCTCTGCTGCTGTTACACTATGGGCTTGGTTCAAGATTCATTGTCCAGCTGCTTCATGAAATCCTGCATAAAGATACACCAACCCTGAAAGTAATCTCTTTCCCAGTTCTTTGTGGCCCTGGAAAGGCACAGAATTTATGGGGACCTGTTAGAGAAGCCAGGCTAATAAAAACAGAAAGATACTCTAGTGTTCTTGGCAGTGCATTGTGCTTATAGATGTAAAACTGTTTAAGCTCCTCTATCCAAGATGATATTCTTGCCATCCAGTGAATGAAATTCTAGGAAAAGCTAGCCAATAACGTTCAACAATGCATTCTATTTATTGTGACTAGTAATAATTAAATCTGTCCAATGAAAAATGGCAGTTTGTTTATGACAAGTCCTAGTTTCTTACTATGGTTTTCCTTTTCTCGAAAACTGCAATTGTCTATAGCAATGACTGTCATAAAGTTCCTCATAAGAACAGAGTGATAAGTATGGCATAACAGGATTGACAGAACATTAGAAATAAAAGCATGTCTTTCCTTTTTACTTTTTAAACCTTTCATGATGCTCTTTTCTAGAGCCAAATCTTCCATTAAATGAGAAAAAAAAAAAAAAAAAAAAAAGCCCTGATCTATAAATTACTGAAGTAGTTACTTATTATGGCTATTTTTGAAGAATTGAGGATTTTAGAGAATAAAAAAAATATCAGGAGTGTTGATGTTTTCAAGGACCAAAATCTATTTGAAAAAGTATAATTTGTGTAATGGTAGATATTATTGTTATGTTACTTCTGCCTAAATATTTAAATCTTATTTAAATTAAAGCAATTAGTGTACTTTTTCAGGATATAAGTAGAGTGAAGTATTGAGAGCAGCGGTTATGAGGAAAACCTTACCTTCCTGAAACACTGTATAAAAATATTTTGCACAAATTATCTTCTTTATATTAATCTAAGGTGAATGGACAGATGAGAGAAAGGTAACACATTTATTGGATTCCAGAAATACAAGCAGTAAAGTCAAATGATTTTTCTTAAGATGCTTTTCTATAGCTGTGCTGTCTGAGAGAATAGCCTCAGACACACTATTTAAATTAAAATTAATTTGAAGTTAATGACGTTAACAGTGCACTTCCTCAGCTGCACTAGCACATTTCAAATACTCAGCAGTCACATGTGGCTGGTGACCACAGCATTGGACAAAAAAGCTTGCAGAACATTTCCATCAATGCAGAGATTGCAGTTGGGAAGTGTTGTTCTGAAGAATATTTGTTAACATTTCTACAGCCTTTTAATGTTCATGGAGTAGTTTTTATAGCCAATGGAAAGTATAGAAGCAATAAGAGGAGAGAAGCAAAACATTGTTGTATAAAATCTATTGTAATCGTATCTTGCTTTGGGGGAATTAAAAAGATGATTTTATTTATAGAAATATATAAGAATATGTAGATTCTCAATATTGTTGCAATAGCTAATGGTCAAGTACTTTTTAGCCCTAATGCTGTGTGTAACTTACACAATAATCCTTTATTGAGTACTGTTCTAGATACTTGGAATACATGAGTGAAAAAAAATCTCTGCATTCAAGGACCCAGCAATCAGATTTTGCTTTAGTACCTTCCTATAATTACTTGATACCAACCTTAAATTTTAGTAAATATGTTGTTTCACTACCCTTTGTAGATATTATTTATACTTTTAATGCAATTAGGTGTGAACTATTAGTAAATGAGAGATTTAGATGACATCTGGGTTTAATAAAAGTCTTTTTTCCCCCCAATATAAATTCCCTAGCATTATTTCTTTTACTTTTAAAATTATCTATTCTTGTTCATTTCTTCTTGGTTTCCTACATATGCAGGCTCTCTCTGAGGCAAGAGATATAGTTAATATGCCAGATCTTAAATGAAAAATTATGATAAATAATGAAAGCCAAATCTGATAAATCAGGCAGAAATATAAAAACAGATAAAATAGCTGATAATTTAAAATAGCTGATAATAGCAGATAAATTAAAATAGCTGATAATATAAAATATTAAAATAAAAATATTAAATATAAAATATATTAAATATAAAATATTAAATATAAAATATATAATATAAAATATTAAAATATTAAATATTAAAATATTAAAACAGATAAAATAGCTGATATTTTAAAATAGCTGATAATAGCTGATAATTTAAAATAGCTGATAATAGCTGATAAATTTCAGTAATTTTTTAAAATTCCAAATTGATCCAATTATTGTCTAAAATCCTCACTTCCTTTTTTCTATATTGATGATTAAATAGACATACAACCCTAGTTTCAAAAAAGACCTAATGGCAATTTTTCTCTAAGTCTATTTTTCTCTAACCTTATTTCATCACTAATTCCACTTCTCTGCCTTTACGTTTATAATCTTATTCTTCACTGGAAAGAAATTTGAACAAGCAAACACATTTTGGCAGAAAAAAAAAAATCATCCAAAGCTGTTAGCCATAAATATTCTTATAGTGTCATACTCCTATAACTCATACTGAAATCATAGAACTTGAATTACGTGTGCTATTGTGTAGTGGGTACAATTCCTTTGCATGTGCACACATATACACACACCCATGCACAAAGTTTAAATACATTTTAACTGTGAGCTTAAGTTACCATAAGTCTGGCTAGTCAAAGTTCATAGCATGACTCTATCTTTAGCCCATCCACTAGCATATAAGAGAGGAGTATGGAAACCATTCACCCACTGTGCAAAGACTGGAAGTAAAGTTTCTGGAATTTATTGATGGAGTTTTACTATAAGCATGTTCAAATTGATTTCAAACATTGAGCAAAGAAGGACTTACATTTTAAACTGTTAAAACAAAATGTGGAAACTATAGACCTTCTTCCAGGATGTCACTAATTTTGAATGTGCATTTTTACTTTCAGGATAGTGTGGTGAGTAGGTGTTCAAGAGAGTGTTAATGCCTGTTTCAGGTGAAATACAGAACTTATGTCAATGGGCTAGTTCCACAAAGATCTAGTGAGCCTAATCTTGTGTCAGGCTCTATACCAAGCAGTGGCAAAGTACAGCTGGATAAGACACTTGTCCTCACAGTGTAGCTAGTTAAAAAAATACACAAAGGACTAACAGTAATGCAGTGTGATAATTACCATAAAATAAATATTTATAAAGCAGGGGTCCAGAAGAGGCAATGATTAATGGAAGGATTTTTCACATGTGTTTTAGACTAATAATTTCTTTGATATAAAATACTAGTTTGATGAACACAGTTGCACACAATCTATAATAGATACTGAAAATGTGTTAATATGTGTTAATTCACTAATCATAAATTCTCATCAACATCATGTTTTACTCCAAACCCTCTAAAATTTAGCCTTGAATAAGAAGTTTCCAGGTTGTTCAGAAAATATAGACATATCCCCACTAAACATCATGCTTTGGAAAGAATATTTTGAAACACATGGAAGAATATATCTTTTGGTGAAAAATTTAAGCCCAGGATAAAATTTGTTCAGCACTGCTTACTGGTATGAAACCATGAAAATAATGTTTAATGTTAACATGGTATATTTTGCCATATAAAAATAATGAATGGGCTGTGAAAAAACAAAAACAAAAATGTTTAGTCTAGGTGACAGGAACTCTAGTCCAAGATTAAGTCAGTTTTTGATGTGTCTAGGCATTCAAAGCTCCAAACATAACTCAACTGGAGCTTTCAGAGAACAAGTTAGCAACATAATCCCAAGATTTGGGTTGCTTAGTCTATAAATGAATCCTGTCCCTTTCCCACCCAAAGTCTAAGATTTTTCTTGGGACAATGTTATTGTCTCCCGTCAAATGATGATAGAAAGATAGATAGATAGATAGATAGATAGATAGATAGATAGATAGATAGATGATAGATAGATAAAGTTGAATGAATAATGGTCATACAAAGTTTTCTGAAGATTAATTGCGAGATGAGAGACTATTCCATCCATGAAACTGATTTGTTTATATAAATGATACAGTATGTAAAATGTTATCTTTCTTGTAATTACTAATTACTACAATATTTTGAAAATATGTTCAAAAGCTACATGATGGGTTTCTCTTTTTAGAAATATGTATGACAGGACAGATGAAATTAATCAATGGCCTCAAGCTGGTCCAAGGGCTGAAATTCCTCACTTATTCCTGGAGTTGGTGGTTTGTGGAATGGGGTGTGTGTGTTTGTGAATGTATGTAGGCCTTATTGAGACCCTAATTTTGTAACCACAAACTCACTCACCCAGAATCAAAGAGTGATATTTCAAATACAGTAATTTATTTTACATAGTCCATTAATTACATTCGTTTTCTGCATATATCCAGATGTGCACATAAACATTCATTGGAGACTATAGTATGTTTCTGCTCTAAAATAGTTCACAGCACAGCATATAGCCATCCATTCTCCCTGGGGATAGGTGATCTGACATCAATTTAAATAGATGCGGGCTGAAATTTTAGGTTTGGTTTAAAACTTGAGCTTTCACAATCTTAGCCTTACACTGGACCTGAGTTCACTCTTCCTGGGGAGTTTTTAATGGCATCCCAATCTCCTAAACAGTGTGCAGTACATTCTGTTTTTCGCATTACAATTTCTAATGTGTCCTTGAAATACCTGGGGTGCTGCGGATTGTTCAACCACAATGCACAAGTCTTGTATTATGTAGCTGGAAGAATACTTAGAAGCTCTGGTAATAAAAATGACAATAAATGGTTCTTAACAATTTATTTTAATTTAAAATAATATATCTGAAATGTTCTGACATGAGTATATTCAAATGCCTGTATGCAATGTGATTTCAAATCTTTTAAGATTCTCCTTTCCCTATGGTTTTATCTCATCTGAGAGGCATAGAAACCAATCCTGTACAGGATAAGCAATTATGACTTTTAGAAGGTGTTATTCTTTGAGTCTTAGTTCTCTCTCCCTCTGTGTTAGACTCATTATTGGTGGCTGCTTTTTAGCTCTAAAGAATGATAGCTAACAAAGGTTCTCATAAATCTAGCATCTGCTCTTTAATTTGCCTTTGTAGAAATATAATATTTTCTCTATAGAGACATCACACTTCTTATTTGGGAGAACATATTTATTAAGTACAAAAGTATTTTAACATTATTCCTAAGAACTGATTTTAAAACAACAAAAGCTGTATAGACTTGCCAGTTGGTCTTTAGCTCAAAACTATTAGCTTTCCTATTACAACACATGAATAAATAGAAGATAAAATTTTGACCAAGTATGAATTCATTTGAAATAGATAGATTGCGAGTTTCAACTTTTTGTGATTCCCATTTGGCTACATAATGCTAAAATGCAGCTTCTTAGAACAGGGGGAGATGGGGACTTATTAAAAATAATATCACAAACTTTCTTGGACATGAGATGAATTTCATGAACAACCTTATGACAAGTTAAGTGCAAATGAATCAGAACATATGGATTAAATTTCCCTTGAAGTATACATGATTTTGTAAATTATGAGAAAAAAAGGGAATGGGAAAATGCAGTTTTAACTTTGCCAAACCCAAGACATTTGAACAATTGTTCAGGAGAGCATGCCAAACCCGTATTTTCCTCCTTTAAATCCACCTAATATATGAAGAAACGCTTTCAACTTATATACCAGTTCCTTCTCAGGAACTCAGTACTTTTTCAATTTCCTCATGTCTTCCTCATAGTAACCTTGTAAACAAAATTTTAGATATAACATTGCAATTTTTACTTTACATGTGTGATCATGGTGAAAAAAGTTGAAAAATTATGTGCTCTGTAAATAAGGAAGAACTAAGTGTTAGAACTTAAATTAAGTGGAAGCCAATGAATTCCACATTTACCAAACTCTATTTTATAAAAAACATAATCCTCAGCAACATCATGAGAAATAAGTACCGTGGACTGATATTATGAATTGATTACAGAAGTTTCTAACTATACTGAAGGCAACACCATTTCTATTAATACAATTTTACACTCAATATCTAACAGAAAATTTTTGGTCATCTCCAGATTTATTTTTGTAATGACTTTATAAAGAAGATGTGTTCATTTTTTAAGAAATTAGATTCCAGATAAACCATAAGAAAAAAATTCAGAAATAGCATCTACAGCAACATTTTGAGGTATAATCTTCCACACTTTTTGCTAAATATAATTATATATAAATACTATTTATAACACATATGCCATAATATACATCACATATTGTTTATTCTAATTCATGTTAGACATATATAGTGTATATAGATGCTATATATATATACACATATAGATTTTATGCATAGATTTTGTAATTGTCTTAAAATTTGACCATACTACATAACTTATTTTCTAATCTGAAATTCCCTCTCAATTTATTGTTTCCTTCTTTTAATATATCTATATGTCAATAACATAATTTAGATATCATCATTATCTGGTCCACACTGGTTAGACACATTTATGGTTTTAATTTTGTCTATATTATTAAAAATGGGTATAGGCAAATCTTGAAGTTCTTACTTACAAAGCTTGTAAACTTCTAAATGACCACACTGCTTCTTGTCACACAAATTTCAGTTCAGTATTCCTGTAGACCCCACGGGAGTAGCGAAATTACCTCTTTGATTCACTGCTAGCTTCCCCAGGCTTACAAGAGTGCAGTACATAAGAGAGACTCAATGCATGCATGAATGAATGAATGAATGAATGAGTATTCCTGTCCTAGAGTCCCCTAAACACTGTGCTCTCTTTGAGTATCGATCGCTCTGATCTCCTCCACACTTTCTGGTCTCTATCAGCATAGGGCACAAACCTACTCCTTCTTCCCTTATTTATTTCAATCTAGATAACAGTTCTACCAACAATATCTTTCTTTTAGTTCTGTGGTCAATTTATTTGATATGGTTTTTGCAATGAGCATGCATTTTTCATTAGAGAAGTCAACCTAAAGATAGAAACTTTATTTGTCTGAAGTACTAAGTAGGAGGATTTATATTAACTTGGAAACTAGAGACACGAATTGGCTGAAGCCAGTAAAAGAAACAGAGAAGAGATATGCTCATAGGGTAAAATGTGGATTCCTTTACATCTACTGTTACCCCCCTGAGAGTCATAAATATATATTGCTTTCAGTCTCTCCCCAGCTACACCATCTCTGGCATCATTTGCACTGGGTGACTCAAATACTTGAGATTTTGTACTCTACCCCCTTTCTCAGCAGAAGCAGCCAAATTTCTTCTCAACCAATCACTTTCTTACTGCTCAAATTAACCTCTATATGAAGGAACAATACCAAATGTTTTCTTTTTTTTTTTTCTGCCAATGGATTTTAAATAAGTACAGGTTTAGCTTTGTACACACTGCAATTATTATACATCATGAATTTACTTAAAACTGAAAGAATTTATCAGAACATTCAGTCAATGTAATTACCATAAGCAATTGCCATGTACCCAGCATTGTGTGTTATTATTAATATTTCTACAAATGATGATTAAATGCTTTTCATGTATTAGGCACCAAGTTAAATTTAGCCCTATATCAGATGTGGCCAATGACGTCAAGTTACTTACAGCTAGTAAAAGAAAAAACAGAAACAGAAAGAACAAGTGACTGTGTGATAAGTGAAATGACAAAGAAAGCCTGGGAATTTATGGGAGCAAATAGGAAAACACTTGACTGTGTTTAGACAGAAGGGCAAGGAAAACTGCATATAAGAGCTAAAGTTAGAAATTAGGATAGGAAGGAAAAGACTAATTTTAAAAATATTTAGAATACAGAATTACTAGAACCTGGTGAGCAATTTGATGTTGGTAGGGATGGAAGAAGAATTGTTGCATTTCTTTGTGACTTCAGGCTTGGGTGAAAAAGCACATGTCAGAAAAACAAAAGATGTGTTAGAGAGCCTCCTGCAGACAAAAAGGCGAGCAAGGGGAGTATATAGATGGAGAGTTATATAAGCTAGATTACATAAATATATATAAACTTATATATGCATATAAATTTATATATCACAGCTATGTATCATATATGTATTTGTGGATATGCATTTAAAAATAGAATCATGTTCTGTACTATTTTGTGGCCTCCTTTTTTAGTTATTGTTAACATATCATGAACCTATTTTCACCTTAGTTCATATAGATCTGTAACATTATATCCAATACAGATATAAAAGTCCATTGGATGGGAAAAAAAATGTCCATCAATGGGACATTGGACAAATAAGTTCTAGTGTATCCGCTAAAGCGTGGATCCCCGAACCCCAGGACATGGACCAAAACTGCAGGAGGTTAGCAGTGGGCAAGTGAGTGAAGCTTCATCTGCCGCTCCCCATTGCTCCCCATTGCTTGCATTACCGCCTGAACCATCCCCCCCATCCCACCCCCATGGAAAAACTGTCTTCCACGAAACCGGTCCCTGGCACCAAAAATGATGGGGACTGCTGCTCTAAAGTCCTGTAAACAACAAATTATGTGATCAGCATTTTGTATTAGAAAGATTTCTCTAGCAAAGTATTTTGAAGGAGCCACCTAGACACCATAGAGAATGTCAATTATGAGTAGAACTTGCAAGTATCAACTACAGAGAAAAGGTGAATTGTATTTTAAAGATATTAATATGCACAATCAGATGGATTTCATGACTAATCACATATTAATTAGAGAAGTAAAAATAAGCAATAAAAGAGGAATTGAGGAGTTTGGCTTAATGACAAGGAAAAAAAAAGGATATAACTTACCTGGATAGAGAACACTGAAAGAGGTCTCCCTGTGGGAAATGAGCCAGAGATGCTGAGTCCAGTTTTCAGTTTTACATTTGAAGAACCTGTGGGACATTCCAAAGGAGGTGCCTATAATTCAAAAGAAGAAATTAGGTTGGGATCATAACTATTGGTGTCTTCTGTAGAGGGGTCATCATTATAGTTTTTGGTATAGATAAAATTATTCAGGAATAGTGTGCAGACTGAGAAGAGTTGAAAGCTAATCAGTGAGAAGGAGGACCCAGTGAGGCAGGGGTAGAGGAGAGAGAGCCCTAAGAGGGTTGTCAGGGCAGAAGATGGAGGCAGATGTTGTTTTGAGATCAATAAAAATAAGTATCAAAATGTCTTCAATAGTTTTGACAAATAGTAAGATACCAAATTATTTTCATAAAAGCAGTTCTAGTCAATATAGAGGGAAAGAATCCAGATTATGATTGACTGAGAAGTAAATGAACTTGAGGAAGTAGAGTCAAGGAAGGTCAAACATTTTCACGGACGTTGACATAAAGGGAAAGAGAATAACAGAGTGGGATTCCAGGAGTCAGAAAAATCTGTGTGTGTTTTTTGTGTACCCACACATCACCCCTGTGTTAATGCATGAGTGAGAAGTCTGGAAGAACTTTAATATTTGTGAACTGCAAGGTTGCCACTAATGAGAGATTGACATATATAGAAAAGGAAAAATAAATAAGGAAAAAAGGTATGGGATTCAAAGCATTGGTCAAGAGATTACTCCTTGAAAGAATACATTCTTCTGTTAAGATGGGAAAGAAGAAGAAATTTATGTACAAGGGAGGTGAAAAAAAGTTCATGGTTGGCTGTTTCTAAGGCAATACATAAACAAATGTAATGGAACAGATTGCCAATAAAATTAAATATCAAATACAATGGAGTTAGTTTGAAAGGATCTCAGTTTATTCCTGGAACCTCAGTTTATTCTGTTCCACATTCATGAAGTATGTGGAAATGGTTAGCAAATGGAGATCAAAAGGACTTCAGAATGATAATAAAACTATATTGGGGCATTGTGAAGGATAACACAGCTAGGTATCAGAGAGTTCTACCCTCACTTTAGCAAATAAATATTTCCACATCTGCCAGTTTATCCTTCTCTCAAGTCTCGAGAACTAAGCACTCTTGCCTCCTTCATAAAACTAAAACCTCCTCTGTTCTCAAACCTCAAGCCTTGTTTTTGCATTAAAGACCTTACACTGACATTATGTTTCACTCCTTTTAATGTCTTTTTTTTTTTTTTACATTCCCTGTTTTAAATAAAACTACTTGACTCTAGTTCTACAAATTCTCAACTTGCTCCTGCTTCCCAGACTCTTAAACCCTGAAATTTACACTTAGTGAGTGACTTGTTCAACATTCATCTCTCTTAATACCAGCTATCTTGTTCTTATCCCTATATCTACATGAGAACTGATCCCTGAGAGATTGCCTGTAACTTGTTGACAAAGTGACTTTCTCTCAGTTTTATTCTCCATCACTTCTCTGAAACATTTAAACTTCTGGATATCCCTTAATACCCTCTATACAAGCATTGCTTTTAATTTCTCTTCCGTAGGATAAATTTTAAATTTGCAGTGTTATTTTCTGTGTTCCCCAACAACTACAGTTTTAGAATAAAATTGAAACTTATACACTTATTGGGGAAATTTTGAAAATTATAGTGTTTTATATATATGAAATCTTTAATGGCATAACATTAAATAATGCAGTTAAACTATACATTAAATGATTCAGTCTTTTAAAAATGAATATGTCTCAACAATCTGGGACTGATCTAGAAAATCCTAGAAGTTTTCAAAGACAAAACAGTAATGCCATTTATGATATTATGTTTTAGGTTGAAATAGGATAAATTCTATTGGAGGATAACAACCTTAATTCACAATATTAATAAGTCAAGTTGATAGAAATAACTTCAAGCATCTCTCTGATTCCTTAACAAAATATTGTTAAAATACAAAAAAGTCCCCAAAAAATCCCAGTAAAAAGTGGTCTTCATAATATACTTCGCCAAAGGTAAAAATGTAAGAATAATTTTTTGGGGGGGAGTAAAATTGCTTTATAATGTTGTGTTAGTTTCTGCTGTACAATGAAGTGAATCAGTTATATGTATACTTATATCCCCTCCCTTTTGGACCTCCCTTCCCCCCACCCCCCACCATCCCACCCATCTAGGTCATCACAGAGCACTGAGCTGAGCTTCCTGTGCTTTATAGCGTGTTCCCGCTAGCTATCTATTTTACACATGGTAGTGATTTTATGTCAAACCTAATCTCCCAGTTTGTCCCACCCTCCCCTCCCCTCCCTGTATCCACATGTCTATTCTCTACATCTACGTCTCTATTCCTGACCTACAAATAGTTCATCTGTACCATTTTTCTAGATTCCACATATATGCATTAATAAAGTCCCATAAATATTTGCTTTTGGTCTTAGAAATGTTTCCATTTTCTGCTTTAACCATCAACTCTTCAACTCTGCAGTCTCGGTTTATGAAAGGCATAGTGGTAAGTGCTGGGAATGTGAAAGTGAACAAAAATGGCACAGTCCCCTGCCATCGTGGAGCAAAGAGACTGGTGAGGGAGGTAGTTGCTATTAAATCTTTACATAAATAACAATAAATTTACTGCTGAAATAAGACTCCAAAAGGAAGTTCACGAATCTGTAAGATTAGAAGACAAAAACAGATTTCCTTGAGGAAGTGATGTTTGGACTGAGACTTGAACGAGGACTAGGATGAGATATAGGTGTGGGAAGTAGGATGGGAAGACAGGAAAAGATCTTATGCAAAGGTAATAGAATAGGAGACATTAGGGCTTGTGTAAAGAACTGAAAGTCTATTTGCAATCGAGCTAAAAGGGGGAACTGCGTGAGGTGAAGATGCTAGAGAGGTAGATAGATATCTTGTTCAGCAGTCCATTCTAAAGCATCACAGCTATGTCTAACACAGAGAAGATGCTAGATAAATATATGAGGAGTGAATAAATAGATAATTTTTATCATGTTGAAAAGATACCACTTCGGGAACTAAACAGGAGAAGAAACAATTCCCCATGATTTCTAACAAGATTGGCATTTAAGAGATATTTGAGCCTGCAGTGAAAACAGAAAGAGAACAGCTACACGTTTAAATTAAGGCATGCCAACAGCAAAGCAGCTTCACCACTATGCAGAATCCAAGGACCAAGAAACAAAGATGAAATTTACTCCTTTTACGTTTGCACACAAACCAAAGGGAATAGTCATGATAGAGATGTTGCCAGATTCTAGGATCCAGCATTATTCATTTAACTCCATAGTGCTTATTTACTGGCCAGTAATGCAAGCAAATACTATGTTCTTAATTAAATACCTTAACATCAATATTTCTGAAGCCTTTGCCTTCAAATTTCCTTTACAAATTACTCTTTATTTCAGATGCCTCTATATTACCACATGTTTCTAGAATGTAACTAGACATTTAGCTTTATAAAACTGATACTTTTAACTGAAAACCAAATTTTAGGACTGTATAACATTCACTTCCTTCCATGAGTGCCTTCTGAAACTTTCTTGGTAGTCTAGGGCAAGACCTTTGATATCAAGAGCTATTGACCAACCTGTAGCACAGAGGAATTTTAGGTCAGTGAAATTCTTCTGTGTGATACTCTAAAGATGGATACAAGTCATTATACATTTGTCCAAACCCATAGAATGTACAAAACTAAGAGTGAACCTTAAGGTAAACTATGGATTTGGGGTGATCAATATGTGTCAATATAGGTTCATGAATTGTAACAAATGTTCCACTCTGGTGGCTTGTTGATGATAGGGGAGGCTATGAATGTGTGGAAGCTGGGAGTCTATGTACTGTGTAGTTTCTGCTCAACACTGCTGTGAACCTAAAACTGCACTAAACAAAATAAAGTTTGTAAAAACCAAAATAGAAGCAAAGTGAACTAGAATAGCCATGTTAAAACTTGGCAAAATAGACTAAAAACCCAAAGAATAAAGAAAGAGTAAAGACACCAAAAAAAAAAAAAAAAAGAAGTATTAACCATAACCCCCATCAGCTCATATAGTCTAATAGTTAATGGCACTTTCTATATCTATTTTTCATAAATTAAAAAAAGAAAAATAACCCTGCCTTACATAAATTAAAGACAATATTCCAACTTAAGATCTATGGAACATGAAAACTAGTACATGACGTAGAAGTGCCAAATGCTATTTTTTATTTCTAAGTGTATTAACTCTCAGTAGAAAGTCAAAATTAACTTCTTGAGTTTGTTTTTGGAACTCTTTATTCCAAACAGACTACTATTCTTTGTTTCTTTTCTAAATCAAATTCTATTATTGCCTATTAAGTTGCATTTAATATCCACAGTGGGAGCACCATGTAGAAAACTATTTGGTATTTTATTAAACAATCATTTATTTTTCTATCCAATTTTATGGATTAGAGTGATGCCCAAGCCAGTGATTTTTAATATTTAGGGGACTTTGACACCTCCTTATCTTTACGTGTCTAATTTTTGACATGTCATCTCCACACAATACTCATTAGAACATAAATCTTTTTCAAATTGAAATGCATATACAAAGATTTTTTTTGGAGATTTTACAAGTCCTGAGATGGCTGGATAGTCAAAGATCTGTGATAAAGTCAGAGTTAAGAAAGAGTGATCTGTATGCTACATCTCTATACACGTTACACAACGAAAGAGCATATGATTTATAATGTTTATCTTAATTTATACTGCAAATATCTGTTCATTTACATATGAGAAATTTTCTTGGAAATTGAAGTGTGTTAACTCTTTCATATGATATAAGTAACCATACTTTTAAATGAATATTGTTGTTTAGTCATCCCTTACACTAGCTTAGAAGCATCTTGAAGTCCAAAGCCTTACTAGTATTGATTCACCTGTTTATTTGGGCACTGAATGAAGGATATGCTGTTGAAGAATTTAGGTAGACAAGACCTATGTTTAAGTGTTCAAGGTAGGAATGATGAGTGATGTTTTTCATTTTTAGGTAGACAGCAGAAAACACTCACCTCCTTAAAATTTGTTATTAAAAGAAATGGCACATTTTTAATTCATAATCAAATTGTAAGTTCCAGAAATTATTAAATTTATCACTCCAGTCATGCTCATTTTTTCCACACTGTTAGGTGAGAACACACACACACGAATATGTAAACATTAAGTTGAAATTTAAATTGAAATTTAGAAAATTGGAAAATTGTTTATAATAATCACTTACCAAAAACATGTAAGATATATCAAAAGTTTAATTAAAACATCTGATGCAGATAAAACAATTGAATAAAAACATATAAAACTTTAATTTTTAACAAGATTTTTATCTATTCCTTCCTTTTCATGATTATACTATCATTAGGACCCTGAATAATATAATTGCCTCCTTCAATTGTCACTTTTTTATTTAGGCTAGCTAGGTCTCTAATTTTATGCTGGTTAAGATAGCCCTTCTTCCTGAAAAGATTAAGGTTAAATGGAAAGAGAATGGAAATCTATAAAATTCTCAAAGATGAGAACAATGTATGAGTCCATTTATTACAGCCCAGAAAATGAGAAGTGGCATAATTCATGATAAAAGAAGTAAAAGGATTAAAAAAGAAGTAATTCTTAGCAAACATAGTAATTTTGAAAGGTTGACCTGAAGAAAGTGTACACATGAAAGTCATAGTGTTAAAAGACTCACATTGATTTATAGGTGATGGAATCAAAGCAGGTTATAAAAGGAAAATTGTACAGAATCACAATTCAAAAATAAAGCCCTGAAAATTTGAGAAGTTTAATAAGCTTGGAAACAACTCATTTAGGAGCAAACACTTGACATCTGAAAACATCATAATGATAAAAAGAAAACATGATTGAGATAAACTTCTAGTATGGTGACTGCTCTGATATATCTAGAGGATTCTAATTTTTGAAGTCTAACATAGGATTTCTTTAAGTACACAGCATCTTATAATGTCAGATATATTAGCAACTAGAAAATTATTTTGTAGCGTCTATAATGTGCACACATTGCAATTTCTCAGAAGCATCAACATGGAAGAGGTCCTAGGGATGTCATGGTCTGACCCCCATATACTTTCATATGCTTAGAAACTAAGATGCAAAGAGTTAAGTCTCAACTTTCTTTCCCACCTTATCCCTCCAAAATATAGTTTTTGAATCTTGACTCTTCTTTCTAGCTATGTTATCTGGGGTACATTTTTTAGTTTCTGTGCCTCAGTTTCCTCATTTCAACACAGACATAATGATAGTATCTACAAAAAGGGTTGTTAGAGAGATTAAAGCTCTTGAAAGAAGGCCATGTGTATCATAAGTTCTCAATATACATTAGCATTTACTTTGATGTGGTTGTGGCTTTTGTTGCTTTATTGCCTAGCAGAAAAGATGATTTATGGGTGGTGTGTGTCAATGCATCCAATAGGAGGTGCAATTGATAGTTAGAGGACAGTGAAATTGATAGTTTGACAATCTCTGATTTATTGCCTTGGGTTTCCAACAGTGTGTTGAATGTTTAGGGTATTTATCTCTTATAAGGCTTATAGTCCAGAAGATAAGAAAAATAAATTTAACAATAATGATATAGGATGAATGTTTTTCTGGCAAAAATATACCTGAGAAATACACATTGATTTCAATTTTATTTTAAGTAAAGGTAACTAGGTATAGGTAAGAAAGAATATAGATTGATGATTGATGATTGCTAGATAGATATAAAATTATATTTTAGCTATATCACAGGTAGTTTTTGAAATATGAATAAAAGAGTATTTGATGAGTTAATGAATATATATGTGTGCATGTTAAAATTGGTAAACATTAATATAATAAATTACAGTTTTATAATATAATAAATTCCATCAGTATAATTACAGTTTTACAACAGGGATTACCAGCAATCTTATATTGTACCAACTACAAGTTCTCAATATAAGATAAAGTAAAGAGAAGCTAATACATTTCTCTAAAAAGTTAACTGCATCCAACATTGCCAAACACTGCAAAGCACCGCCTTACAGGGGTAACATTCAAGTTGATTAATATAATATTTTCTCTCACAAGTGGAATCATGTCACTATAATTCAAGGATACTGATGAAGAAGTAATGGTTAAAGTGAAATTTTTGACAACTGGCAATATAGCGTATCATATAGATCATTTCTGTTATGATTTGTCAAAGAATCTTAAATTTTTTCCTATCTAAACTTTCACAAACACAAATAATAGATCTCTTTCCATATTCTCTGTAATAACATTTGCAGTAAATTTAATTTATAATACTGTACCAAGTATCCAGTGTTATACTGTCATTGAGATTATTGAAATGATAGTTCTGCTAGATAATCTATCAATCCGAATGGCGGAACTTGGACCAATCTCGTCTATATTAAAATTACCTTCCGTGTAAAAAACCTATAATTCTTTCCTTTTCTCCCACAACTTTACCTCTATTTTGGGTTTTATGAATAATTGCTTTTCTACTGATCAAAAACAAATTTTAGTATACTAGATACACTATCATTGATCACTATAAGTGCAAATGTATGAATAAAATATATTTATGTTTCAAACTAAAACTGACACATCTGTAATAAGACCTCATACACAATCTAACACATTACTATCTTTCTACCTAGGGAGGGAGACAGCTTGGGCTTTATGAGTCAAGGTTTGGTCTAATAAAATACTGATGAGTTGCTTTCCTGTCATTCTTTTTGTGTCCTCCTTGATGACTCTGATTTGTTAATATAATACATTGAAGGTATTACTATTAATTAATGCAGTGCCACAGAGTGCAAAATCATAACAAAAATTCCCCAGATTTGTTTCCAGTCATGAAGAGTATTGTGGGAGCAGTTTGTCTAAGATGGTTAAGGATAAATTAATATGCCATATTTTTTAAATCATGATTTTAAACCATGATTTTAAATAGTAGCTTATTTGGACTCTGCAAACTGGATTCACACCATTTTTACCTCTCTACAGGGACATCAGTGAGTTGATATTTAAAAATCCTTAGTAAGCAAGAGAAAAGCCATACACAGGAATCTCCAAAGTGGACTTTTTTTTCATGATATTTTGGAGAGATTGAAGACCAAAGCCTAAAATAATGTAGCTGCAGCACTCAAACAATTGGCTTTGTAGACTGAACTTACTGATTTCCTTAACTAAATTTGTTCTTTATTTGGTGTATCCTGGTCCTCAAAACCGGAAATTGAATTTCAAGTCCCTGATGTCCTTTGCTTTTACATTGATATTCAAAAGAATAGGGAGTCTGTCTTCAAAATGGAGAGAAAAGTTCTTCCTCCTCCAGGAAGAACTGAGACAAAATATATATATATAATTGGCAATGGAAATCAACAGGTTCCTTCAAACAATACCTTGGATAAAAAAAATCAATCAAAATTTTGTTAACAACTGAAGGAGCAAGTAGTAGTGTGTATACATTTAGTGGTGCCAATTATGACAGTGTATGGGAAAACTTAAGTTCTTAAGTAGTCTGCATTCTGAGTTAGCTTATTGAATTCTCAGTGAAGACAGCAAAAGATGAATACCAATGGAAATTAATAGGTTCCTTTAGGTAAGTTTCACATGTAGACAATTTAGACAAGGCTAAAACAATCAACTAGGTCAAGTGAGTAGAAAAATAATCAATTATTTCCCATTGCTATCATTGTATTCTGTAACCTGTTAGCATTACATACTACAAAACACAGATGAATTTGCAAAAGAGTAAATAGAAGTTTAACTACAGAATAATCCAAAACATATGGTTGTGGGTGTTAGTGTTCCAACAAAGAAATAGATTCCCCTTTTTTTTCCAAATTTTATTTCAAGGCAGCTAATTCTGTCATAAAAGGAATTGTTTGTAGAAGAAAGATGCATGAATGCCTACTGGACAGAGGGTTCTACATGAAGCTATGCATAGGGTAGAAAGAAAAATATTGTTCAAGAAATGAATCCAGTGGAATTTGTATACATTTAACTTTCATTGCACCTCCTGAATTAAAAAAGTGTTAAGCAAACAATTGATTACCAATGGGGGGAAAAATAGAAGCAACCAGCCAAAGATCTGATTTTTTTTTTTTGTAATTTAATTGTGCTTTTCAAAATTGGTAATTCAGTCACATGACAAATCCAAGCAATATTAAAAGATAGAAATTAAGATGTTTCAGTTTGTCTCCTGTCTTGATCCAAACCATTCCCACCCACCAAAGCTTATTAATTTAATTGGTTTCTGAAATAGTCTTTTGCTTTTTCAGGGTATAAATAAAGAATATAAAAACATGTGATGATAAGGAATATATAAATATATTCTTATTGAAAAACCTTACAATGTACCTTTTTTGGCTGTAAAGTTCTATAAGTTTTAACAGAAGTGTAAATTTGTGGAACCACCTCCAAAATCAGAATACTGATGAGTCGCATCACCTCCCCTGAAGCCCCCCATGGTACCCCTGTATACTCACAGAGGGTCCATCTCTAACTCCTGACAATCATTGCTCTGTACTCCCAAACTACAATTTTATCTTTTAAGACTGCCATATAAATGAAATTACATAATATGTAACCTTTTGAAATTGGCTTCTTTCTCATAGCATAACATCTTTGATATCCACCCAAATTATTGTATCTCATATCTCTCTGAAGTCTCACTAATAGAGCATTTTGTCAAATTTTTTTTTTATTTGTTTAGAGTTATCTGTAATACACTAGAGAAACAAATATTCTGGGTAAACACAATTCCTCTCTTTTCATTCAAATTTTATTTAAAAATACATACATACATATATATATGACTTCTCTAGAGAAGATATTAGAAGGGTTGTCATGATAGAGCAAGACAAGAACTCTGACACCAATCACTCAACTTGGACCACTATGTCTGGAAAACTACTTTAAAAAGACCAAAAACTATTCTCAAACAGTAATTTGAATATATTGATAGTCTGTAAAGTGAGTCTGTACCTCTTATTATAAATTTACCACCTGCACCTGTTTTATGCAGCCAACCGTTTCCCTATGGATTGTTTTATATATTGAATGCAAACATGCTCTTTATAAACACAAAGACAAAACAAATTCCTCCTAAGTTTTATGACTATTTCAACACAACTATATACATATTTGTACACTTGCTTGCTTTATATTCATTTACCTTGTCAATTGTCTCCATTTCTCAATTTACGTTGGCTAACCACAGGAAAAATTCCACGTAGGAAAATTTAAATTCAGACTATTCTTCCCAGCACAGGGACCCATAATTCTGGACCTTGATTTAAGTACTGGGACTCATAGTTTTTCTACAAATACATCCAATATTTAAAGTTTAATTTTTCTTTCTAACCTTGAAATTTACTATTAATTCTTCAAATCTACTTTTTAATGATCTTAAATATTGGAATTTTTGTTGTTAATGCTGTGATATTTTGATTAACTATTTATAAAAAGGGTGATTTGATTTTGCCTTTAGGTATTAATTTTGGATTTATTTAGGATTTCCTGTTTAAGTATTGGTTCTATGGTTAAAATGACTCCTTAATGGCTACCATTCTATGTTATGAACATATATTTTTGAACTTCTAGAGACAAATTACATAAAACTACATATATATATATATATATATATATATATACACACACACATCTTCTGAATTAATTTGTTTTCATTTGTCTAGTTTCTATGTTTCCTAGTGGTTTTAGTTTAATTACAAATTTATTTTGTCATATTCTTATATAGACTTGTCCTGAATTTATGTAGATGAGTTTATAAATAAAAACACTTTCTGACTAGATTATTTGGAATCAAAGTACATATACCAAGTAAAATCACTTCTTTCAGTGATTCTTATAGAGGTTATACAACACAGAGTTATATAACCAAACTTCATATGTTTGGTATTGCACGGCATGTTTTCAGTGGAACTTTGACAAGCTTGAATGTATTCTGAGAAGACTGATCTAACGTGATAAATTGCCTGAAAACAGTTTCATTAGTTATGGTATATTTATCCCCACCTTTATATAGTGCATGTATATAGTTGTTTGCCAACTATATGCAGATACTGTTCCAGGTATTGATGACATATCTGTGAACAAGTCTATTTGAGTCCATGCTGAAATGGCTGGAAAACTTTCACCTGCAAACATATAAGGTTCACAAACTTATAACAATTTTTGGGCAGGATCACTTTCAAAAATCTGGAACAATATATTCAATACATATTTATTGAGCATCTACTATGCTTCATTCACTGCGCTTGTTGCTGAGGATGCAGAGACAAAAATCATGAACCCTGCTCCAAGAAGATCACAGCATGATCTTCAATTACAGAAACAGAATAGTGGCTGCATATGACAAGGAGCAGTATTGGGTTCCATACAAGGTAATTATTAACTATTATATCATTTTAGTACAAATCAATCTCAAAAAAACAGGCTGACATACTGTAGTGAGCTCCTTGTCTCTCAAAAGCTGAATTATTACTTTTCAAGGATATTTAAGTAATCCTATAGAAGGCAACACAGAATATTACATTTGAAACATACTTGGCTTCTATTTGTCATTTGGTCACTTCCTGGAGATATTAAAGAGAAAAGTGACTCATTGAATCAAAGTTCTGTCATTATCTTATATTAGCATAATGGGATCTGTTTCTTTTTTGGGGGAGTGGGGGGCAATTGTGTGAGTGATCTGAGTAATACATGTTGAAAAATTTTGTGATCTGTAAATGTGCATAAATATAATGTTCTACTATTTTGGTAAGAGGATTAAAGCATGGTTTGAGATGTTAAAGGCTAAATGAACTCTATATTTCCTTCTCAAAATAAAGCTCCCTAACTCTAGAGCTGGAAAAGATCACACAAATATTTTATCAAATTTAAATTCCTAAACGTTGAAACTAAAGATATATGAAACTATGGAAACTATAGAAATCAAATTATACATAAACTAGCCAATGGCCAAGAATACCCTAAGAGTAAATTATTTTTGTCTTCTTTGCCTTCTCCCTTAAAAATAGTTGAACGACTAAAATTTGTTTACTATAAATATTTTAACTTTTTCTATAATGTTCTTCTGGACTCCTTATCAACAGAACAGCCGTGACAATAAATTGATTCTGAAAATTTTCACCTAGTAAGACAGCATTTTATAATTATCATTTTGAGGGAATTCCCTGGTAATCCAGTGGTTAGGACTTGACGCTCTCACTTCCGAGGCCCCGGGTTCAATCCCTGGTCAGAAACTAGATCCCACATGCAAAAAAAGTGTGCATGATTATCATTTTGAGCTTCCTTCATTTTAACAGAACTTTGAAAGATGACCAGTAGAAAGATACAGTGGTGAAGTATTTGTTATATGTGTAAGAAAATATTTTTATGACAGCTGAATGCAAATAATAATCATATGTCTTTAATATTTCACAGTTTCAAAGCATTTTTAGGTATACTGTAAATAGTGGCATGTTACTGATCTGTTCAAAATAAAACATTAAGTTATAAATATTAACTTTAAAATGAGTTAAATCTCAGAACAGTGGACACAAGCTGATAATCTTATAAAATCAGGAACCAATGTACATTTCATGACTCTGAAAACCCAAAGGAATAACATTTCTTATAAAAATATATTACATTTTTGCTACTACCTTTTTTATGCCATTTTATTGGCTTCAGGTACAGTAGGGAATAGTTAAAAATTATATAATGTTGAAAATTACAGTTCATTTTCATAATATTTATTTTATAAATAATTAATTTTAAGGATATTACCTCTACATAAGACCATTAATATGTCAATAAACATGACAACAAATTTAAATATGAACTATATATCTAACTGAGCTGAATGAATAGAATTTTAATTTTAATATAATTGTGAATAATTCTTAAAGGCCACAAAGGCAATATGATAGTGGCCTTTTAGCTAAAAATAGATTGCAGCACACTTACAATTGGGTATGCGTGTTTCTTAGAAATAAAAGCTATTCTTTGTATACTCACTCTTTTTAGGGCAAACATTCCAGGTGTTTTTGCCAATAAGACTGATTAACTGTGTTCATAATCTCTTGGCTGGCCCTGTATTTTTTTGCAGAGAGATTTAAGAGCCATTGAATACAGATTTAGAATTCTTCAGCACCCAATAGCTATCACTAAATGAAAATCACAGTGAAAGTACTGTCATGTAGCCAGTGATGTTTCTTTGCAAATATAAATCAACCATAGCAACAAAATGCAGTTGGCTGATTTACGCAATGATGTCCTTCTCTCATTAACAAAGGTTGTTAACCAATAATCATAACCAGGTTTTGTTTACTTGTTTGTTTAAAAATATATAGTCCTGGTAAAATACTCACTATGAATAGCTAGTAGGGTTTATTGTCATCAAAACACCTCTTTTTTTGGTCTTTGGTTATGTGTGGAGACAAACTCCAAAGATAGGAGAAAATTTAATGGTCTGGATGAGTCTGAGTAACAAGACATTTTCATCAAAACCTTTCAAGCTGTTTAGGAAAACAGTATTTTTGGAAATTACCTAAATATTATAAGATTGGTGTCTGTGTGCTAAAATTAACTAAGCAATTGCCACAATTTTCCATTTTATTTTCAATTTGTACAGAAAATCTAAATAGTCATTTAAGTTTGATTAAAATAATAGCTGCAATGCAAAATTTTATATGTAAGAACAAAAGTACACTGAAGTTATTTTATTAATATGTTTTAATAGGAAACAAATGGGAATGGTTATGTTAGTTTCTGAATTGCATTTTCTTTTCCAAACTATGTTATGTTACAAAAGCAGTAAAAACAAGCAGAACTATATGTTAAACATGGACTTTTAAAAATATACAATCTCATGTTTATTTTAGTCACTTTTCATTTCACAACCAAATGAAACATGCCTATAATTTTAGAAATCACATGACTGAAAGAGAAATCAAAATCATGCTCAAATATATCCAAAATAATCATCACTCTGGAAAACATGCCCAGCTTATTTTAAAGGTGCATTATTGCCTGATTTAAAGGCAGACAGGGACTATGGGGCCACATTCCATGACAGAGAGCCCCTAGAGACATCTTTGATCATTCTTTGTGATGCATAAAATATGTCACAGTTGTACTATAAAAGATATCAGCCATCAGGTAAGGCTGTCATTTGCCCTTGTAGTATTATATTGGAAAAATTCGGCTTTTCTCTCTCGTGCTTGTATGGGATTACTGCTCGTGGAAACACAGCCTATTTAGTCTGTGTGTGACCATTATCATACTCCTGGTTTCTTTCAAAAGAAAGTAGTCATAAATAAACATGCTAAAGAGAATAGATCTGGTTGATAGTTTGTTTCAACATTCACCCATTTCATAAGTTGTTATAAGCTGTGAATATGTTAAGTACTGGTCTACGTTAAAGCTGGTTTCTGCGAAAGGATTGCACATTTCTCTAGAGACTAGTTGCTTTCATTTGATTTCTTTTACGCATACATCTAAGTTTACTTCAAAATCTGAACCTATGTCACAAACAATATTTATAACAAAAGAACAATAGCGGTAAACTATTCCAAAATGTTATATTCTTATTTCTCAGCTCATCACATATTTTTTAAATTATACTTGTGTTAATTAGCTTTACTAACATGTTTAAGATAAAACAAACTACAGTTATTTGTGTGTTATAACAACAGTACCTTTCCTTTAAATTTGCCTTTCACATATTGATGTACATAAAATCTTTTTACCTTATACCTGGATCAATGTTTCCTCATATATTTTTAAATGGTAATGAGGCTGAATTAAATATTCATTTGGGGAAAAAGATTTTTTTAATTGTATAGAACACTTGGAAATATTTTAATATGAAATGCAATTGAAAAGTGATTTTTACCTTTGGAAACTTGAAGTAATTACTGAAGTTTTACCAAGTTTAATGATTTAATTGACTATTAATATTGGCAATATTTACTAGAGAGCTTGTCAAGTATAATATTCTTGTCTGAAAGCATTTGGCTACTAAAGCAACAAAACCCAAACAAATAAGATACATAAACTATGGTGAATGTGTGTTAAATTTGAACAGCTGACAAAGTTTTGCTAAAAGAATACAAATACAACTTTCAGATGATTTTTATCTTCTTAATAATTTGTTGCATTTAAAAAATAAAGATTCTCAGTTTATCATTTCTAAGTTGCAAAGTGTTACTCCTTGCACTTAAGAATTTAGCAATCTATTTATAAATTGGGAAGGAAGAACCCCTTTTAATGGAGAAATAACATACGGTATAACAGACCGGATCGATTAAAGGCCTCCATCTGGCACAAGTCTAGAAAAGTTGCTGCCATATGTTTTGAACAGCACAGCAAAACTAACTGTTTTATATTGTCACCACCCCCAGATTTGTTTTATAAATTGCATTTTGTTTTAATATATATGCATATAGGTATATGTATATACATGAAAAACATCAAGTATACTTTTATTTATGATTGCTTAATTGGAAAGCAGATACTACATAAAATTTTTAAAAAGCTCTTGGTCTTCATGGTTCAGTGTGAAAGGCAGTTGACAGCTTTAAATAATGAAAAAAATAGAGAGAGGCACAGAGTTTGCTGTAGTTTGTTTACCCAGTATTGTTTAAATCTTAAATGACTTTAGATCATTTAACAATGATAACTCATACTTGAGGATTACTAAAAATGATAGAATTATAACAATAACAACTTAAGGGAGAAAAATGTATAAAATTCATGTGAATATTAAATACTGGTAATAGCAAGAATGTATTCAGTAGTCCTGTGTTTTTCAAGGTAAAATTTCCTAAAGATAGATTTAAAAATCAGAATATATATGTTGCTGTTGGAAAAATAACATATCAGGTTCAAATGAAATTTAGGAATGTTAATCTCTTTTGCAGCTGCTATTTTTGTTTTATGGTATTTTTACAGCTGTTTTTAATTTCTTTTAAGAAATACTAAACCTTTAGGAGAATTCCCATGTGAACAACCACAGTACAGATAATTGGTTTCATTGCAATTCAGATTATGAACATCATTTTTCAGTTGTTACTTTCAAACTATATACATAGCTAAATCTGTAAGCCATTTTCTTTATTCAGCTACTATCAAAAGGGGAAAAATCAGTTAAAAGCATCACAGAGCCTTACGCTTTATCTGATAGGGTGCGATGTTTAAAAATATTTACCTTCCTCAATAGAACATTAGTATATCCTATATAGTATGTGCAGATGTAACCTATATTTTTTTATTAAGAAAAGCAGAACAACGTAAATTATGAAAAATTCTTTTAGAACTACGATTACTTTAATAAATTTCAGAATCGGCATATATCATGCAATCCTATTTCTATATCTACCATCCTCTTCTTTGATTAATTATTACCACAGACTGTATATCTTCATTCAGAAGCATCCTTGATTAGCAACCACACCTATACCATGCAGTTTTTTAATAGAAGCCACCCTTTCCATGCAAGCCGCAGGGGAAAGTAATTAAATTTAATAGAAGCCGTCTTTGTTTTATAGCCACCCTCAATTTAAAGCCACAGGGGTAAGTGATTAAATTTAATAGAAGCCATAGCTTCTAAACAAAGATATACAATATCAGTTAGGTATGCAGAGGTATAGAAATAAGAAATACTCTACCTTGGGAGTTGTGAAGAGTGTGGGTTTATAAGAAACAATGTTAAAAAATGTAAAAGTTCACAAAATACTTTTTTTAAGTGATTCAAAATGGGTGGAGAAGGTGTAGTTGTCACCCTGCATTTTTCAAAAGGCAATAAGAGAGGTGGGGCTGCTACACGTCCTTGCTAAACCACAATAGCTTGGACAGCTGCCTGCTGTGAGCACTAGATGCGTCTTTCCGTCTAATATGAGTTGGACAAGTCCAGTCTTTCCTACTCAAACACACAATGCCTTAGCTTGGTTAGAAGCAATTCATAGGAACATAAGATTTTTGATATTCATGTTTGTTTTTTCTAGATTTGAGCTGATAAGATTCTTTTGTGCTTTGTTGTGTTGTTTGCTCATTTGTTTTTTGAAATTACAGTGATGATGGGCCCTCAATTAGTTTACCCTGCCTGTAGCCAATGACTTGTAAAACCCAATCGAGACTAGAAGCACCATTAGGGTGGTTAATTTCAGCTTCATCCTAGGGAATGTTTTGGCAGGCTGTCTCACCACACCTTCTAAATATTTTGATGGACGTATAATGAAGCGATGAAGAAGAATTACAGAATTCACATTGACCATATAAAATTTGAGGGGGCTTTTTTTCCACAAAGCAGTATGTGCCATGTAACTATTGAATAGCTTTAATTATTAAGTTTTATTGTGAGCTTTAATACTGTTTTTAAAATTCCAATTTTTCAAAATCATCAGGAACAGGTTTAATCCATGCTTTGTCATAAATAGTGCTTTAAATAATGCACAAGCCTCACGTAGGGCAAAAGCCCAGAGTGGAAACAAAGCAGTTAGTAGCATATCCAGTGATATTCTAAGTTCATTGCCTTTAAAAGATAGTTCAAGATTTCTTAAAAAGAGAGGAGAGGAGAGACTCTGAAATTCAGCAGCCCAGATGGTAAAAGACAATAGGAGCTGTCTGTAGGCATATGGTGCACAGAGAATGTACTAAGAATGTGTTAATAAGGACATTAAAACTTGTACTTAAGTAGTATGTGATTACAACATGTATCCTGACTAGGAGGAATGAAAACAGAGCAGGGCTCAAAGAAAGTCTATATGTAAGAGATATAAAAACAAGAAGGGTTTTTAACATGTAAATTTAGTCATCAGATATCTGTATATACTTATAAATCGTTGATGATTAAGTTGTGTTTTTCCTTAGCACATGCACAAACTTAGGCATTTTGTGATTGATCAGTAGAAAATGAAGTTTGTCACTAACAATTGTTATCTAAACTACTGCAAAGAACACAAATCCTATGTGTGTGTAATAATAAATTTTTTACAATGAATTGCTTTGCCTGTGGCACTGCCTGGTGGCAACTGATAAACGTGGTCTTTCCAAGTTAGGAGGAATTAAAACATCTCCAAATTTAAGCAACAATTATAGCTTTCTTTTAATTAAAGAATCTTAAAGTACCAATGGGTATTTATTCCCATATTTGTGATTGTCTCATTTAAATACCTATAGATATTTTTCAGTATGTAAGGTTCAAAATCTTCAGTATTAATGTGTGGACCATATCAGACTCCATTACCATTATCCCAACTACACTGAGAAATATTTTCATATTTGTATTCCCTCCTTTTTAATCAGTTTTTAATCAAAGTCAGGATGGATTCTTCTGATTTTTCTCCCTGTCAATTTCTTTCAATCAGGATTTTTCTTGCGTTTGGATTACTGAGACAAAGGATACATTCACACAGTATTCTCCTGCCCTTGAAGCAAAGCAATAACACCTTTATGGTTTGCAAAGGGGATCCTAATGTTAATATTTTCAGAACAGGTGAAAAGTTAAAAAGTCTCAGTCTCCTGCCTTTGTTGTTAGGAGAGTCACCCTACCTTTTCGAAGATTGAGTTTACCATGCGTCACTCAGGCAGACTGTTGTTCCCACATTGACTAACTCATTTAGGTGTTGCAATCAAAGTTATTTAGAACTGCTTGCATTGAATCACACAACTTTCCTACTGAAAAATACAAAACCAATTACTGTATTTTTACATTCTCAAGGAGCTAGCAGTGGTATGTTTCCTATTTCCATAACCATTGATATACACCTGGCAGTTTCTGGTGAATGTAGTGAGAAGAAGATCTTAAGGTCACTCCAAAGCCAGCTTTAATATTGCAAATAGTACCTACTTCTGATGAAACCACTGTCTGATATGATTGTGCCAAAATTTTCAACTGTTACTAAAGCCTATAAATCAGTATGTGTTCTTACTACCTAAAACCTTAAGAAACTCTGAATGGAAAACATTTTGATTTTCATTAACAGCATCAGAAATGTATTACAAATCCTATGAAAAAGGAGCAGGATGTTTAGGAATTTGAGAATAGCATGTTACAGTTTATCAAGACATATGTGCCAGCCCTGTTTCTCCTATTATACACGTGCACAAAACACACACACTCACACACACATACTCACAACATATTAAAAGCTGATTTCTTGCATTGGAGATTGTGGGAGAAAGATAAGTCATAACGATGCAAATGGTGATTCTGGCAATACACAAAGCACTAAGGAAAGTTAAAGTATATAGTTAAAGTGACTTTATCCGGATGAATATGACACAGCTCTACTTTGACCATCAGAGTAGTCTCAGACTTTAAAAAGGGACAGAAGAGTGGTTGGAATATGACTGATCATCAAGACTAGCAAACTGAGAGTGGAAATGTGGTTAGGAAAGCTCTGGATTCACCATTTCCTCCATCAGAGATGGTGAAAACAAGCCCAAGGGCTTATCTGTTCCTTTTCCATAAGGATGGAGGAGTGTGAGAGAAGAGGTAAAAGCCAAGCAGGAGAAGCAGCAAGGGTGAAAGAAAAGACATGGCCATTGGAACAGCAACACTCATATACTAACTGGGTTCTGATTTTAATAGATAGGATATGAGTATACTGAGACAACCAGAACCAAGATTGTCAGCACTAATATTCTAAAGTTCTATTCCACAAAATATTTTATACATAGTTATGTTAAAATGAGTCTCTATTGATATATTTTTCTAAAGCCTTTATATTTGATTCCAAACTAGGCATGCTTTATGCCAATCTCCTTTTTGAGAGAGTAGTACCATAGTGAGATTAAAGAATATTTGTAAAAGGTATGGTGTTCAATCCAATGATGGATATAAACAAGACGAAAAGACAACCCTAGGAATGGGAGAAAATATGTGCAAATGAAGCAACTGGCAAAGGATTAATCTCCAATACATACAAGCAACTCATGCAGCTCAATATCAAAAAAACAAACAACCCAATCCAAAAATGGGCAGAAGACCTAAATAGACATTTCTCCAAAGAAGATATACAGATTGCCAACAAACACATGAAAGAATGCTCAGCATCATTAATCATTAGAGAAATGCAAGTCAAAACTACAATGAGATATCTTCTCACACCAGTCAGAATGGCCATCATCAAAAAATCTACAAACAATAAATGCTGGAGAGGGTATGGAGAAAAGGGAACCCTCTTGCACTGTTGGTAGGAATGTAAATTGATACAGCCACTATGGAGAACAGTATGGAGGTTCCTTAAAAAACTAAAAATAGAACTACCATATGACCCAGCAATCCCACTACTGGGCATATACCCTGAGAAAACCATAATTCAAAAAGAGTCATGTACCAAAATGTTCATTGCAGCTCTATTTACAATAGCCAGGCCATGGAAGCAACCTAAGTGTCCATCGACAGATGAATCGATAAAGAAAATGTGGCACATATATACAATGTAATATTACTCAGCCAAAAAAAGAAACGAAATTGAGTTATTTGTAGTGAGGTGGATGGACCTAGGGTCTGTCATACAGAGTGAAGTAAGTCAGAAAGAGAAAAACAAATACCGTATGCTAACACATATGTATGGAATCTAAAAAAAGAAAAAAAAAATGGTCAGAAGAACCTAGGGTCAAGACGGGAATAAAGATGCAGACCTACTAGAGAATGGACTTGGGGATACGGGGAGGGGGAAGGGTAAGCTGGGACAAAGTGAGAGAGTGGCATGGACATATATACACTCCCAAACGTAAAATAGATAGCTAGTGGGAAGCAGCCGCATAGCACAGGGAGATCAGCTCGGTGCTTTATGACCACCTAGAGGGGTGGGATAGGGAGGGTGAGAGGGAGGGAGATGCAAGAGGGAAGAGATATGGGAACATATGTATATGTATAACTGATTCACTTTGTTATAAAGCAGAAACTAACACACCATTGTAAAGCAATTATACTCTAATAAAGATGTTAAAAAAATGATGGATATAATGTTCTAATTATTTATATACATATTTATTTTGAATAATAATCTATTTAGGTTGATTTATGATGATATGGAATGAAACTGAAGAATTTTGCACATCAAAGATTTGCAATCACTGTGAAAAGATTCATTTATGTTTAGCGTAGTTGTCATAATCTGTGTAACTTATTTGATTCTAATTATTTTTATCGCCCATTTTGAGATAATTATTCAAAATACCCTCCCCTGGACTTCCTCATCACTCATCTTTCAATCTTATTCTTCCCAAAACATGATCAATGACTAGTCTGTTATCTTCCGACTACTAATTAATGTAGATATTTTTTCATTATGAAATAAACACATAGAATGAGATCCACCTTCTTAACAAATTTTTAATAAATAGTACAGTATTAACTCTAAGCACAAAGTTATCCAGCAGATATCTAGAACTTTTTCATCTTGCATGAATGAAACTTTGTACCAGTTGAATAACAACCAGCAATTTCACTAACCTCCAACTCCTGGCAACCACAGTTCTAATTTCTGCTTTGATGAATTTAACTATTTTAAATACCTCATTTAAGTGGAATTATGTAATATATGTCCTTTTGTGACTGTCTTCTTTCACTTAGCATAATGTTCTCAAGGTCCATTTATGTTGTAGCAAATGACAGTATTTCCTTCTTTTTTAGGCTAATATTCAATTGCATGATACAACACATTTTTAAATTCATTCATTTATAGATGAACATTCAGGTTCTTTTCACATCTTGGCTATTGTGACTAATGCTACAATGAACATGAGAGTGAAAATATCTCTTCAAGATTCTGATTTCAATTTCTTTGGATAAATACCTAGGAGTGGAATTACGGGGATCATATGGTTTTTAAATTCTTGTGGAGCCTCCATATTCTTTTCCATAGTAACTGTACCATTTTACTTTCCACCAACAGTTCACAATCATTTTAACTTCTTAACATTCTTACCAACACTTGTTAATTTCTGTTTTTTTTTTCTTTGTTTGTTTGTTTTTATAATGGCTAGCCTACAAAATGTAAGGTGATATACTGTGGTTTTGATTTACATTTCCCTGATGATTAGAGATGTTGAGCACCATTTCATAAAACTGTTGGTCATTTGTATGACTTCTTTTGAGAAATGTCTATTCAAGTTTTTTGCCCACTTTTTAATCAGTTTATTTTTGTGTGTGTATTTTTTGTTGTTATCTTTTTGTTTTTGCTATTGAGCTGTATGAGTTTCTCATATATTTTGGATATTAACTCCTTATCTGATATATGGTTTGCAAATATTTTCTCCCATTCTATAGGTTGCTTTTTCACTCTGTTGATTGTCTCCTCTGCTGTGCAGAAGATTTTAGGTTGATTTAGTCCCACTTGCCTATTTTCCCTTTTATTGCCAATGCTTTTAGTGTCTTATCCAAGAAATAATTGCCAAGACAAATGCCATCAAGTTTTCACCTATGTTTTCCTTCCAGAGTTTTACAATTTCAGGTAATGTTTAAGGTATATTTAAGTCCTTAATTCTTTTTAAATTGATTTTTGTATATGGTGTAAGATAAGTGTTCATGTTCATTCTTTTGCAAGTGGAAATCCAGTTTTCCCAAGGCCATTTATTAAAGAGACTATTCTTTCCCCATCGTGTATACTCGGTGCCTTTGTAGGAGATCAGTTGACTATAAATGTATGTGCTTATTTCTGGGCACTCTATACAGTACTGTTCCTATATGTCTGTCTTTATTGTGGTACCATACTGTTTTGATTACTGCAGCTTTGCAAAATATTTTTTTTAAATCTGGAAATGTGATGCCTCCCACTTTATTTATTTATTTTTTCTCACGATTATGTGGCTATTTGGGGTCCTTTCTGCTTCCATGTGAATTTCAGGACTTCTTTATCTATTTTTTCAAAAAAAAATGTCATTGGGATGGGATTTTGATACGGGTTACATTGAATACATAGACGGCTTTGGGTAGTATGGACATTTTAACAATATTAATTCTTCCAATTCATGGATGTGGGATGTATTTCCATTTTTGTGTATCTTTTTCAATTTTAATGTTTGCAGTTTTCAATGTATAAATATTTTACCTCCTTGTTTAGTTTATTCCTAAGTATTCTTTTCTCTTTGATACTGCTGTAACTGTGATTGTTTTCTTGATTTCCTTTTCAGATTATTCATTGTTAGTGTTAGAAATGCCACCGATTTGGGTGTGTTAATTTTTATCCTACAATTTTACTGAATTTGCCTATTGGTTTTAACAGGTTTGTATGAGTGTGTTTGGAGTCTTTAGATACACATAAGATCATGTCACCTGCAAACAGAGATAATTTTATATCTTCCTTTCTGTTTTGCATATGTTTTTCTCTTTTTCTTGCCTAATTGTTCTGACTAGGGCGTCTAGTAATATGTTGAATAGAAGTGGAGAGAGTCAGTCTCCTTGCTTTGTTCCTTGTCTTAGAGGAAATGTTTTCAGTTTTTCACCATTTCATGTGATGTTAGCTGTTGGCTTTTTGTTTATGGCCTTCATGATGTTGAGATAATTTTCCTTTATCCCTAGTCATTGAGTGCTTTTAACAAGAATGGGTGTTGAATGTTGTCAAATGCTTTTTTCTGCATCTACTGACAATCATATAATTTAAAATTTTTCATTCTATTAATGTGGCACACCACACTGATTGATTTTCATATGTTGAACAATCCTTGCGTCCCAGGGATAAATCCCATTGCATAAATCCTACATGGTATAGGATTTTTTTAATGGGCTGTTGAATTCTGTTTGCTGGTATTTTGTTGAGAATTTTTGTATCAATTTTGTGGATATTGGTCTGTAATTTTCTTTTCTTTGGTGTCTTTTTCTGGCTTTGATATCAGGGCAATGCTGGACTCATAAAATGAGTATGGACATGTTCCTTCAACTTAAATTTCTGAGAAGAGTTTGAGAAGAAATGGTGTTAATTTTTCTTTAAATGTCCGATAGAATTCACCAGTGAAGTCGTCTAATCCTGGGCTTTTGTTTGGGGGGGATGTTAATTACTCATTCAATCACATTAATAGTCATAGGTCTGAACAGATTTTCTCTTCCTTTATGATATGATCTTGTTAGGTTGTATATCTCTAGGAATTTATCCAGTTCTTCTAAGTTATGCAATTTATTGTTACATAATTGTCCATAATTGTCTCTTTCTCCCTTTTGAAATTTCTGTATCATGAATTGTAATGTCTCATCTTTAATTTATGATTTTGTGTATTTGATTCATATCTCTTTTCTTAGTCTAGCCAAAGTTTTGCCAATTTTGTTGACCTTTTCAAAAAACCAACTCTTAGTTTCATTCTTTTTTAATCTATAATTTTTCTATTCTTTGTTTCATTGATTTCTGCTGTAATAATTATTATTTTATTTCTTCTGCTGACTTCGGTCTTTGTTCTTTTTCTAGTTCCTTGAGGTGCATATTAGTATATTTCCTTGGGTTGCTTATTTGAGATTTTTCTTCTTTATTAATGTAGACATTTATTGCTATAAACTTCTCTTGTAGTACTGCTTTTTCTGCATCCTTTAAGTTTTACTATGCTATGTCTTCATTTTCATTTATCTCAAAATATTTTATAATTACACTGTTGATTTTTTCTTTGTCTCATTTATTATTCAAAAGTACGTTATTTTCACATATTTGTGAATTATCTGGTTTTCTATTGGCTATTGGCTTCTAGTTTCATTCAAGTGTGGTTGGGAAGATACTTGGTATGATTTCAGTAATCCTAAATTTGTTAGCACTTGTTTTGTTACATAACATGTGATCTGTGCTGAAGAACATTCTGTGTGTGCTTGAGAAGAATATCTGTTCTGCTGCCTTTGGGTAGAATATCATGTATATACCTGTTAGAATTATTTGGTCTACAGTATTATTTAAATCTTCTGTATAATTATTGGTATTCTATCCAGAGGTTCTATCCATTATTGAAAATGAGATATTGAAATCTCCCATTATTTTATTGCCATCTCTTTTTCTCTTCCGTTCAATTAAAGTTTCCTTTATATATTGGCCAATTTCTGATGTTGGGTGCATATATATTTATAACTGTTTTACCTTGCTACTAACCCTTTTATCAGTATATCAATACAATGTCCTTTATCTTGTGACAGTTTTTACTTAAAGCTTATTTTATCTAAGTACGGCAATCCCTGCTCTTTTGATTACCATTTGCATGGAATATTCTTTCATTTTCGGCCCATGTATGTCCTCAAATCTAAAGAAAGTCTCTTGTAGACAGCATATAGTTGTATTTTGTTTGTTTGTTTATTTGGGTTTTTCTGTTGTTTTTTGTGGGGTTTTTTTGTTTGCTTGTTTTTTCTTCTTTTTTTCTTGTTATCCATTCAGCCATTCCATCTTTAGAATGCTGAGTTTAATTCATTTACATTTAAAGTAACTATCGATAGGCAGTGACTTCCTACGTCCATTTTGTTAGTTGTTTTCTGCTTTTCTTCAGCTCTTTTGTACCTCTTTTCCTCTCTTGCTGTCTTTGTGTTTTATTGATTATTTTGTAGTGAAGTGTTTTGATTCCTTTTTAATTTCATTTTGTGCATCTATTAAAGGTGTTTTCTTTGTGGTTACCATAGGGCTTAAATAAAACATTATGTAGTTATATCAATTTATTTTAAGCTGATAACAGCTTAAGTTCAATCACCTATAAAAACTGTTACTTCCCTCCCTGATACACTTTATGTTATTGACATCATAAATTATATATTTTTATACTGTATATCCACTAACATGTTTTTATAGTTATAGTTATTTTTATATCTTTATCTTTTAACTTCTATAACAGAATTAAAAGGGATTTACACACTTGCTGTAACAGTAGTACAGTATTCTGTATTTATCTATATACTTACCTTCAACAGCATGCTTTATATTTCCACAGGCTTTTGTGTTGCTGTTTAACATGTTTCTGTTTCAATTAAAAGGACTCTCTATAATATTTCTTATAAGGCAGGTCTAGTGGTAAACTCCTTCATATCTTGTTTATCTGGAAAAGTCTTTATCCCACTTTCATTTTTTTAAAATTTAAATTAATTAATTAATTTTATTTTTGGTTGCATTGGGTCTACATTTCTGTGTGTGGGCTTTCTCTAGTTGTGGTGAGAGGGTGCTACTCTTCATAGTGGTGCGCAAGCTTCTCATTGCAGTGGCTTCTCTTGTCACAGAGCACGGGCTCTAGGTGCGTGGGCTTCAGTAGTTGTGGCATGTGAGTTTCAGTAGTTGTGGCTCGCAGGCTCTAGAGTGCAGGCTCAGTAGTTGTGGCACACGGGCTTAGCTGTTCTATGGCATGTGGGATCTTCCCGGACCAGGGCTCGAACCCGTGTCCCCTGCATTGACAGGTGGATTCTCAACCACTGCACAATCAGGGAAACCCCTCACCTTCATTTTTGAAGGACAGTTGCTGGATATAACATTCTTGGTTGGTAGTTTTGTCTTTCAACATTTTGAATATATCATCCCACTCCTTTTTGGCCTGCAAGCTTTCTGCTGAGAATTCCACTGATAGTCGTAGGGGCATTCTTTCGTATATGATGAATTACTTTCCTGTTGTTGCTTTTAAATTTTTATTTTTGTTGTTGACATTTGAAATTTGTTTTATATGTGTATGTATGTATATATATATATATATATATATATATATATATATATATCTCACTGTGGACTTACTTGGTTTTATCCTATGTAATAGGCTTTAGGCTTCTTGAATCTGGATGCCCTTTTCCTTTCCCAAACTTGGGAAGTCTTAGCCATTTGTTTTTTAAATAAACTTTCTTCTACTTTATCTCTCTTTTCCTCCTGTGACTCCCACAATGCATATGTTTCTCTTCTTGGTGGTATCCCACAAGTCTCTTAGACTTTGTTCTCTCTTATTCGTTATTGTTTTTCTTTTTGCTGCTCTGACTGGATAATTTCAAATGACTGTCTTCAAATTTGCTGATTCTTTCTTTTACTTGATAATGTGTGCTGTAGAACTTCTCTGGTGATTTTTTTGTTTGTTTTTTTAGTTCAGTTATTACATTCCTCAGTTCTAAAATTTCCATTTGATTCTTTTTAGTATTTTCTATTCGTTTGTTGTAAGTCTCACTTTACTCAATCATTAATTTCCCAAGCTTATTGACTATATTTTTGACTGTTATTTTGAACACTTTTTCAGGTAATTTTCTACCTCTGTTTCTTTTGAGTTAGTTTCTGGAGATTTATTTTGTTCCTTTGATTGGGTCAGTTTTCCTTGTTTTTGTATTTCTTATAGATTGGTGTTGGTATTCATGCATTTGAAAAAAACAACCACCACTTTCAGTCTTTATGGACTGGTTTTGTACAAGAAAAGACCTCCAAAGAGATTCTGGGGGCATCTCAAACTTTTCCTGTGGATGCATCTTCTCTGTAGATTGCTAATTAGAGGGATATATCATTTTCTTTTTTTCCAGGAGCTTGTAATCTCTTGTACCCTTGGTGCTGTACCATAGGTCCTCTGAAACAACAGCATGCCACACAGCTCATTTTTATTCTCAGCACTGTTTAGTCCATTCAGGCTAATATAACAAAAATACTAGAGATTGGGTGTCTGGAGGCTGGGAAGTCCGAGATCAAGGCACTGGCAGATTTTGCGTCTGCTGAGGACCCTCCTGGTTCATTGATGGCCACCTTCTTGCTATGTTCTCACATGAAGGAAGGTGTGAGATATCTCTCTGAGGTATCTTTTGTAAGGTCACTAATGCCATTCATGAGGGCTCTATCTTCATTATCTAGTCACCTCCCAAAGCCCCCACTTCCAAATACCATCACATGGGGAATTAGGTTTCAACATATGAATTTGGGGAGAACACAAATATTCAGTGTATAGCATCAGCCCCCAAGCATCTAGAGCATGCAGCATCTTATCTGTGCTCTCAGACAAGCAAGACAGAAGTCAGTCTCTTTAGCAGACTCTCCTGGAAAGCTGAAATATTGAATGTATGCTCCACTCTTCCCTTTCTTCCTGAATGAGAGGTCACTGAGCAGTAACAGCCTCTGTCTATTGCACCACACATCCTGTGGAGCAGCCAGCAGCATGCCACTGGGCTCTTTTGTTCTCGGCAGCCCCCAGCCATCTAGAGAATGCTGGAGCCTATCAGTGCTCTGAGACAGGTGAGACAGAAGCAAACCTCTCAGTCAGCACCCCCCGAAAAGTCAGAATGTTGGACATTTGGTCTGATCTTCTCTTTCTCTCCAAGGAGAAACTGGAACCTGGGAGTTTCCTCCAAATTACGTGGTAGTATGGCAGTGGGAAGATCTATTGTGAGAGCATGCCACAAATTTTCCTGCCAGCTTTGATGTGGCTGGTTTTGTGCTCATGTTGGGTGCAAGAGCCCCTAAACTGGTATCTAGAGTCCTCACAGAGTGAATCGTCCCACGTCGTAATGTTGAATTGGTGTTTCCATGAGAGAAAGAGCACCATCTTGTTCTCCTTCTAATTATTTTAATATGAGAAAACCATAATTTCTTTTTAGTAAACCTTACAAAATTGAAATTGATGGCAACACATAGTATTAAGAAAAAACAGAAATTTGATAAGGTTACACATACTTTAATATGCTTTATGTTTAATTTTAATACAGTGATTACAGTCTTTTGTTTACAGCGAGTCTAGAAATTTAAGTCATCTCATTTACAACATATGTATTTCGTAATGTGTCTGTGTCTGTGTCTCTGTGTGAATGCATCTAAATCCAATTTTAAATATCACAGTATAAATATCTAGCAATAAAAATTAGCCATGTGGTTACATAGGTTATACTATTAAAAACTTTAACTAATATCAATTCACATTTTGTAATTTTATTTTATTTTTATAGTAACTTTAAAAAATATTCAACCTAATGGGCATATGAAGTGTAACAATGTTAACTATGAACCATAAACTTTGAAATTTCATAGATAATTTTGTTTTAAAATTTGAAACTCTGTCATATAACTTTAAGTAGTGTTATAGCTATAATACTATCCAAACAAGGGAAGATTAAACGACACTATTGAATGTGAAAAACATCCAAGGGAAAAAAAACAAAAACAAAACCCTGCTTTTCCAAATATGTAAACCATTAACCATAAAACCATTGAGACCTTCAAGCTATAAAATGTGGGTGGGGAATGTATGAAAAAATATTGAAAACCAACAAATATTTCTAAGTTGATATAAATTTCAAACACTGCAGAGAAAACTAGCTCAAACTGATGAATGAAAAATCAAGAGGAAATTCTTGCCTCTATGGTTCTGTCACATTACCTTAAGATATATGTGGTCTGAATTATCATGTCTTAGAAAGACAATTTTTTTCTTAGTGAATCCTGGCCAAAAAAGAATGCAAAGATTAATTATGTAATATTTAATGACAGAAGTGTAGGAAATTTATAAATTTCCTTCTATTAATATATTTTTGCTAAAGATGTAACTAAAATGTTAAAACATACTAGGCCAAATATATATGATACAGGTCATGAATGAGCTTCGATGGGTTTAGTGTCCCTGGAACTCATGTGTACTTATTTAATAGTATCTTTATTGAAGCAAGTAAAACTTTAACATCTATTGCTGTAAAATGCAAATACAAATTATTTTAATTGTTAGGAAAGAATTTCAGTAACATGTAATTGGATTAGAAGTATAGAACAACAAAATTTGTCATGATTAGTCTTTACTGGGGAGGAAATATCAATAGCACTAAAATTTTAGTTAGGAAGGAAAGAGAAGGGAAAGAGAAATCAATATTACATTCAAATGTGTAAAATGAGATTGTAATCTAAAACTATTTTATAAACTAAATAAAAAACAAAAATCCTGCTGCAGATAAAATATATTTATGTATATACATGGCATATATGTATGGTTTTATTTGCTTCAATTATCTGGATACTTTAAAGTTAGAAAATTTTGATCAAAACACTCTAGATTAGTTCTTTAATTTTCAATTTCACTTTTCTGTGTTAGAAATGTTTTATGTGCTACATATACTATTAGGTTAGAAGACAGAATCAGAGTCACCAGTACAAGAGAATACAGTGAACCTACTGAAGGCATAATCCAGAGAGAAATATTAAACATTTAGATAATAATGTCTCCTATGACTACCCAGTCAAATTTTCAGAAATTATTGTATAGCCAAGGTTAATTTTATCTGCCCATCTAATTAATTTTCTCTACCAGCATGTTTGAGTTTTAAATATGGAGTACAATTAAGTTTAAATTAAGTTTTGCATAATTTCTGGAGAAATGTTTCATAGATCCATTAGACACAAGCAAATACAGATTTACTTTCTGGTGTATTATAATATTCTAAGGACCCTAGAGCATTTAAAAGATGAAGATATTTATGAGAAAGATAAATATGATTCCCCACAACATTTTATCTTATTCTAGGATATGAAATATGGAAGATATAGAAATATGTTTAATCATGATTAGTTGTTAAAAATGTCTTTCCTGTTTCACAAAGTAAGGCATGTTTAATCAGTTATAGTGGAAGCTATGCATGTATATAAACATGAGATAAATCACAAGCAAGAAAGTTATATATTCTATTCAAGTGGAAACAGAAAAATTATTCCAAACCTGACAACAACATTGTAGGAAGCCATTGGAACCAATGAAAGAACATACAAAGAAATGAACAAGCAAAAAAATGAGATTTATAGCACATTATGTAATGAAGGTGGAGATGTGAGATTGTAACAGTCATTTAGGTTGAAATGTTTGTATTAAAAACTATAAAATTCATGGAACAAAAAAAGACAGAAAATTTTAAATAAATTATGGCATTTCCAAAGTAGGAAATAACAATACGTTCAATACAACTTTCCATCCTTCCCATGACTGGATTTATGTAGCTACATGATCCTAATTTAAATTTATGTCCTTGCTTTAAATTTAAGGCAGTAGTACTGCCCAACAACCCTACTACCTTCATTTAGTCCAATTCTTCTACCCCTTCTCTCTGTCCTCAAATCTTCAACCTCCCCTTCCCCATCACGACACTCAGCTCATTGCTTCCTACTTCAAAAAGAAAACACAAGTAATCAGAAGGGAAAAGCCACATACTCCCAAAATTGTCTATTTGCCTAACTGCATTTTGGCCTGTATATACTGGATGAGTTTCTATGTTCTCATCTAAGGACACTAGAATCGGTCATTTCTCATTCACTCAAATGTTTCATCACTTCACACACATAACTCCAACAAATTTCCCCTCTTTCTTTTATAACTTTGAATGTTTCCTTGTTAGTGGTTCCTTGCTATCAGGATACAAATCACATAAGAATATTAATTGTAATACTAATTAAACTAGTAGTATCTTATGTGCCACAGCATACACTCTTGGCCTCTACAATCTCAAGATTTTGGCTACTCATTCCTATTTAGGCTGCCATTGGGTTCACGAACTGCATAGATTCCACCCAACTTCATCTTCTGCATGACATCATAACTACTTCCCTCTCACCCCAGGTTATCTTTTTTTCACCTGAAGTTTGGGATACCATAAGATACTCTAAATGCTGAATACCCACCACACAAAAAGGTGGAGGAATTAATACCTCAGGGACAGTTTCACTAATGGGAAAAAGGAACTGGCAGATAAAATCTTCCTTGCTCTCCTGAGCATAACTCCCTGAGAAATAGCAGTCCATTTGGCTCCTGGAAGGACAGTACCATGAGATCAAGCTATGAGTCATGTTTGATATCAAGAGGTTGTCAAGTTAACAGCCAGCCTCCCTCCTTCCATGCTCAGTTCCAATTTTCCTCACTTTGCCTTTCTGGAATTCTTCTCTCTAATCAAGTAATGTCATATATGACTTTATCTCCAGCTTAGCTCTGGGAAACCAACACAGTTTTAGCCATTAATAAACACACACACACAGCTTCATTGATTTGTCCAACTCCATTTGTTTCCATCCATAGATTAGCATCTTAAAATACATTTTAAATACTCCTTATCCTCATTTCTCCTTTGCCATTCTCTCTTTCTCATTCCCCATATTTCTCCTAACCCTGCACCCAAATTGCTCTGACATGGTCATCAGTGACCTCCATGTCCATCAAATGAACAACTCTCATTTCTTAACTTTACCGTTTTTCATACCATTCATCACACTACCTTCCTAGAAATGGTTTACTCCACATGTTTCGAGGAAGCCAAAGTTTTCTGGTTTTCCTCTTATTTTCTACTCAGACCCTTTGACTAGTTTCTCACCCTCTAATAGAATGTGTCAGGATGTGAGTCCTTTGCCTTTTTCTCTATTGTATCTTCACTCAGTTAATTGGTGGTCTCCTCTTGCCTCATTGTTTTAAATACCAGAGACCTGAAAGCTCTCAAATTTATACCTAGAGGGTAATCATCTCTTGAGTTCTTGAATTGTAGCTATTTGCCTAATTGACATCACTATTTGGGTATCTAATTATCTCAAAATTAAAATGACCAAAACTGAACTTCTAATTTTCCCCTATAAACCTGTCTCTCTCATCGTTCTCCTCCCAAAAGTGTTATTTATCATTAATTTCTTTATTTAGTGTTTTTCCCATGGGGATGTAAATTTTGTGGTGGCAAAGATGTTTAGCTGTTTTAGTCATTGCTTTATCCCTAGTGATATAAATGGGCCTGCCATAACTATTTCTTGAATAATATGGGGGTGAAATATTTGAATATTCTCCATTATTCTGATCCCTTGAAACAAATGAATTTATTCATCAGGTAGAATTTACTTCATATTCTAAAAAGAAAATGATTATTGAAACATAGGCTTCATAAAATCAAATCATATGTACTGTTCAAATAAAAATCAATGTTAGTGTTTTTTAAGATTTTGTGTTTGAAGATCTTGCTCTTCTGATTCTTATCCCCTATAAGACTGTGGCTTTGTATCTAGAAAAACTGGAGAGGTATAGAAATAAAAATCTGGACTATAATTAAAATAAGTTAC